>NW_020837977.1:18497205-18638982 GCF_003676395.1 Aethalodelphis obliquidens
GATGCCCAGGGTATGCCTGGGGGTACTGGGGAAGGTGTGCGTGGGGGGCAGAGGGAGGAGAACTTCTCATCTCCCTGTTGGACCCGGGCTGATGGCTGTGGAGCCGGGGAGACCTTTGCTTCCTTCCCTCATAACCTGCCTCTCTCAATGTTGTCAGAATATACATGAGGCAATGACGGGCCCCCAGAGCCTGGGCTCCCCGAGGGGCCAACAAATGACGGACATGCCTGGCTTTCTTCTCTGAGACAGAAACTCTGGGAAAGGGGAGCCCTACAGATTTTGCTGACACTAGTGAGTTGTTAAAAACAGTCACTTTGCAGCTATTTTTAGGAAAAGACAAAAACAGAGAAAAGGCAGTGATAGGACCTGGCTCTTGTTTGCTGATCGTATCCTTATTTGTCAATCCAGCAAACTTGTTCTGCAGCAAAAGTGTCCGTATAATTAAGTACAGGATGGTGCTGACGGAACAACGCTCTCTCTTCCACTGAAAACTTCAAAAAATACATCCTTCAGAACATGTGACCTTCTGGGCAAATGGTCGCAGATCAGAGTCTCAAATAAACAGGACTAAATCTAACTTGCAGAAGCAGAGAGAGATTTATTACAGAACTGGGAAATGTGGAGCGAAATTGGTAATATCAAATGCTTTTGATCGTTTCTTTCTAGCCATGTTTTATTCATTCCATTTGGCCATATTTTGCTCAACGATTTTTTATATAACCTCAAGCAACCTTTCCTGATAACTTATAGGTAAAAATAGTCATGTCCCCATGTGGCTGAGTTATCAGGTGACCCACACTGGATCCATCTGGTCTGACTCAAGAGAGCAGAGAGGGTCCCACGAAAACTTCAGCGTCCACCCATGTCCCCTCGGGGAGGGGATGTATAGGGAGTGTACAGTTGTGGAGGGCCTATCCACGGATCTTTGCTAATTAGGGATAAACAGAGGAGAAGGATGGATTTATCTCTGAGATGTGATCATAAAGCCCTTGGGCGATAGATGTCAAGATGCCCGAACTCAAACATCGAAATCGGGGCTCTCTCCTTTGAGTACGTGGTTGCCTTCGGAGGTCCACACGCTGCTTCAAAGTTGCAGTCCCTTAAAACTCGTGCTGAACAGCTATTTAAGGCTATCTCACAGCCGACAGAATGGCCAGGGCTGTTGACCCAGGCGTAGGCACCAGACCCCCCTGGGTTGGACTCTCTCTCCTGGGCACTGGCAGTGAGGCCGTGGAGAGGCAGCGACAGCCGAGTCTTGGTCTGAGCCTTTTCCACCACCTTCCACAGACCCCCGGGGTCAGGTTTCTGAGCTGCTCGGCTCCTGCCTCCCTGCTGTGTACTTTTCTCTTGTAGTCAGGTGCAGTGTGAACGGGCAGCTACAAAAATGTGTCGAGACTATGCTTATGATATTTAATTCATTCTGTCTGTTTTTGAATAACGGTCCTTAGAATGGTCTCTCACTTGAAAATGAATCCTTATGATTTTTAGTGTTGAGAATTCAAAATCACATCAGCAAAATAGATTCTTACGGAAAAACGTATTTGGTTACATCATCGACGTCAAATTAAATTGCTTACGTAGTCTGCAATTTGGGTTTTACTCTTGAATATTTGAATATATGCCAATTGTCACTGCATAGTTTAAACTATTATCTTTCAACATAGTTGCTTCATTTTAAAACTACTTATTTCAGTCATTTAAAATGCAGTAACTGTAAAACCATTTTGCAGAGGTTTCTAAAATAAGCTCTCAAATGATACAAGCCTGATCTGAATTGCTTTATGCGTGGAATGGAAATAAACGGTTCGTATTGAACCTATAACACAAGATTACTATCTAAGATTCCCGGTAAATTTCATCTACGTCTTTACCCTGCAAGAAGGCAAAACTTCAAATATTCTAATATGTTTGCAGTGGTTTTATGGTTTGGTGAAGGCTGGCTTGATTTTGGCAGGAAAGCCAACATAATGTTATGAGATCTTTTGCACAATGGAAATGAGACTTAGATATATTTCTTCCTAACCATAAATTTAAAATCTGAGAGCGATAAAATTTATGAATAAAAGTCTAAGCAGCACGCCGAGGCCAACAAGGACTTTTTACAGTATACTTTTTAGACTTCCAGACAGGATCTTTTTGCCATTTAAAATTTTTTCTGCAAGGTTAAGTTCAATCTCGCTATCCAGTGAAAGTCTAAAGCATATACTAGCTGCTCCCACTGTGGTGTATAAATAGAATATGGAAAGCTGTATTTCCGTATTTATTTAATTTGTTATTTAATTTTAAAGGGTAAATTCTAAGCTCTAGTCTTTGTGATTTTTAACAAAAATGTTTTTATTATGTTAATTTTCAAAATTAAAACAAATAATAAACTGAGCAAATATACTAACAAACCCTCATACCCATCACTGTTTCAACAGTTATCAGCATGTTGCCAGTTGTGCTTCGCCTCCTATCTGCCCTACCTTCCTCTCCTCCAGGATTACCTTAAAACAAGTTGAAAGTCAGTCATTTGTTCTGCAAACACTTCCACGTGCCTCTTGGGACTTTTTAAAAAGCATAACTGCAGTCCCGTTTGAGCTGGACATTCTTTAGACAGTCAAGGGGACATCACTGCCTTTCCCTTTGCCGGCCTCTGGCTCCACCGCCTCAAAGGCGCCCCTCCCTCCGCTTTAGAGATGCTGTCCAGGCAGAATTCTTCCAGCTTTCTTCCACCAGACACGAGGAGTGAGGCCCGATGTCTCCTTCCTCCCTTGCTCTGCCAGTTAATCTGGAGAGGTAAGCCTCTTCCCTCATTCTTTTCCCCTTTCTTTTTATGATATAACCAGACTTCTAAAGAATAGTCACACTTTACAGTCACTTTTTACCTCTATTAGTTCCATCTGATTAACTGTTTCAATAGTTACCACCAATCCCTCTGAACTGTGACTCTCATTCGTGGGTTCTCATTTTGCCCTATCTTTTGTTGCTCCGACAAGAATTTTCATGTGATTATACAGGAAGTGCAGTTGTGTCATGTGTCATCCACATCCTGGCATATCTTAAAATATCTTCCTCTTGTGTTAAGGCATGAATGACACCTGGCTATGAATAAGTCTTGAGACACAGTTTTTTAAATTTTTTTTTGAAAGCTCTCTAATTATAAGTCTATTGTTTTCAGTTATTTACTGCTTCAGAGAATTATAAGGTAAAGTTTCTTTTTTGTTTCCTTGTAGGTAATCTCATTTTCCCCCTTTTGGATATTTATAGAAATAGTGTCTTAATTTTTGAAATTTGAACATTCTATGAAGATATTACTAGACTTAGTTTTTATTGTCTGATGGAATACAATATGTATTCTCAAATATTATATGAAATCTTTATATCAGGAATATAAAGTTGTATTTTTTAAAAAAATTGATTATTGCTATTTCACTGCTCAGATCCCCTTTTAATCTGTTCCTTTTATCTATCCCTAAGGTGAATTTTGAAGATCTGTCCTCCGTATCCCTTATTTCCTCTCCTCCCTCATAATTTTAATTTATCTTTCTTCTCTGTGTTCTGATAGACTTTTTCAAACATTTATTTTGATATTTCCTACTTTGATCATTTTAATTTTTTGTGGTGTGCAATCTGCTATTAAAAGTCTCCCTCCTTTTCAAAATTGGTAACAGGATGTCTTATCTCCATGCAAAACTTCCTTTTCTACAGTTTTTGGTGATGTCTCAGTCATTTCAGAAATGCGACATCTGCTTGAATATTATAATGAATATAACACGGGCACGAGTTATTAAGACGTGTCTCCTGTGCCCTGTGTGAGTATGCCGTGGTGGTTCAGTCAGTGTCAACCAACAGCAAAGCTGCCAGTGGCAGCAGAAAGCACCCGGCTCCTTAGGCTGGCTCTCCAGGCAGCGACGCTGGTTGGGCTGCAGAGAAGCCCTGTGTGGCTCTCGTCACACACCCTGGAAATCAAGCCGTGTGTGAGAATCCGGAGACACCAAAGAATAAGAGGCTTCTTACCATGTGCCCTGAGCCTGGTGTGACTGGTAACATACACGAAGCACTTCAGAGCCACCACTTTTAGAAATACTGCCATTCGTTTGTGTGTCCAGAAACTCTAGGTTTACAGTCTCAAGAACAAAAGCTAAGGGCTTCCCTGGTGGTGCAGTGGTTAAGAATCCGCCTGCCAATGCAGGGGACACGGGTTCTAGCTCTGGTCCGGGAAGATCCCACATGCCGCGGAGCAACTAAGCCCGTGTGCCACAACTACTGAAGCCTGTGCTCTAGAGCCTGCAAGCCACAACTGCTGAGCCCACGAGCCACAACTATGGAGCCCGTGCTCCACAACAGGAGAAGCCACCGCAATGAGAAGCCCGCGCACCGCCATGAAGAGTAACCCCTGCTCGTTGCAACTGGAGAAAGCCCGCGCGCAGCAACGGAGACCCAGCACGGCCAAAAATAAATAAATATATTCATTTAAAAAAAAAAAGAAAGAACAAAAGCTAAGTTTCAAACTCAAGCTAAGTTAGAAAACTACCTAATGCTATATATCCTCTAACCCATTCTCATTCAGAAAAACTTCAGACGAGCAAAGAAGCCCATAAACATAGTCTACCTTTGCTCAGCCGAATTATTTGGTGGCGCTGGTGGAGACGTTCGCCTCTAAAAATAGAATCCAGTGGCGAAAACCCAATCTTTAACGTAAAAGCCTGAAAGACAGTTATTTAAATGTTAAAAAAAGTTGGTAAACATGATCAAACCTTGTATTTAAAAGTTTTCATCTAAAACTTTGAAGAATAGCACTGATGTGGATCTTTTTTGTATAGTTGTTTTCAGAGTAGAAAAATCTTGTGGAGAATGAAGACGCTCACAGTGGGTTTTACATGATATTCCCACTGGCGGGAAGAATCACATTTTCCCAGAAGCCCCTGAGTCTGGAGCCTGGTGAGCCCTCCTGCCTTTGCTCCCCTGGAAACACCTGCAGTAGGAACCCAAGGATTCCCGGCTCACCCGTGCGCGCCAAGGACGGAAGATGTAACCACGACAGACTTCCAGGTGAGCCTTTCCCTAAGCGGGTTTGCGAGCCTCTCAGGTGTTAAGCAGATTGGTACAGAATTCTTTTCAGAGGGTCTTCGGAAAGATAAGAACCACCTTTGTCCTTCTCAGCGAACTTACCCTTTCACAACTGGAGGCAGGACAGAACAATTTTGTCTTCTGAGTACGTTAATGTGAAGGTGCTGGATACTAGAAGCATAATTCCTTTCTCACTAAGGTATTTTTTCCTCTCTTCTTTCTTCTATCATTTTTGCCACACAAAGCTCCGCTGTCTTCATAGGTGCCCTTTGGGGCCTTGGAATTGGTTTCTCTCCTTTTACTGTGTAATGTCTCAAAACAAGTGCTTTGATCAGACGCCCAAGGGGTCACACATCTGGAACAGGAGAGCACTTAGGAGTCTGTGCTCTTAGAGGGGCATCGACATTGAAATGATACGAACAGTAATTTTGTGTAGAACACTTTCTTGTCTAAGCTCTGCCCACTTTTATTACAGGGAAGGAATGCACACACATATGCGTATATATCTGTATTGATGGATGGATGGGTCGATGACTTGACTTATTGCCAGTGTGGCTGGAAATTTTCCTCTCTCTCTCTCACGTTTACTATTAGAAAGAGTGACTGGTCCAGGGAGCACCCCACCTCCCGCTTGTACTTTGTGCCCTGAATGGAAGGAAGCAAAAATCCTTGTGGAGAAAAAAGAATTCTGACGAAGCCAAGTTCGTGAGTGTGTGTGTGTGGTGTGTGTGCGTGTGTATGTTTGGGGAATATTAATTTATTTTGTAGTAAACTAGTGGCCGTGTTGGGCTGCTTTGGGCAGAATGCACAGAGAAATCACTATTGAGGCTACTGGCTTCAAGCCCACGAGATTATAGCCTGCTTCTAAAACACTGCCAGCATCTATCGAATTAGTAATGACATCAGTGTCAGAAAAACCTAGGTTCAAATCACCACTCAGCTGACATCACACATGGAACCAAAAGTTTTTCCAAACTTGTTTTCTCATCTCTAAAACAGGTCTAACGACGTCAGTGCTACTGACCTAATGAAATTGGTTAAGAATTCAAATAAAAAGAACAGGAAGAGCCACAGTGAATGTAGGCGACACATTTATGCAACACGTAAATGTATTGTTATTTTCAGTCTAACCTGCCTTTGGAGGGCTTTTACTTTTTTTTTTTTTATTTTGAAATAATTATAGATTCACCGGAAGTTCCAAAAAAGGATCTACACAATGGTCCCACGCACTTTTCATCCAGTTTCGCCCAATGGGAACTTCGTAAGTCGTACAACATCAAAACCAGGAGACTGACATTGGTACAATTCTAAGAGCTCACTCAGATTTCACAAGTGTGTGTGTGAGTGTAGTTCTATGCAATTTTATCACATGCGTAGGTTTGTGTAACCACCGAAATCAAGATAAAGAAGTATTTCATCCCTGAAAAGCTCCCTCAAACCACCCCTTTGTAGCTGCATCCACCACCCTCACCATTCTAGTCTTTGGTAATCGCTAATCTATTCTCCATTTCTCTAATTTTATTTTAACAATGTTATATAAATGGCATCATACAGAATGTGACCTTTTGGGATTGGCTTTTTTCACTCAGCCTCATTCCCTGGAGACTGATCCCAGGGGCAGTGTTAGTAGTTCATTCCTTTTGTGTATCAGTAGTTGATTCCTCTTAGTTGGTTCATCGTGTTCCACAGCACGGATGTACCACAGTTTATTTAATCCTTCATCCCTTGAAGGACTTTTGGGTTGTTTCTAGTTTTTGGCTATTATGAGTAAAGCTGCTGTGAACATTAGCATATGGAGTCTGTGTGAACATAGGTTTTCATTTCTCTGGGATAAACGCCCAGTAGTGAAATTGCTGGACCGTACGACAGTTGCATGTTTAGTTTTGTGAGAAACAGCCAAATTGTTTTCCACACTGCCTGTACCATTTTGCCGTCCTACCAGCAATCTTTGAGTGATCTAGCATCTCTGTATCCTTGCCAGAAATTGGTTTCGTCACTATGTTTCATTTTAGCCATTCTGATAGGTGAGTAGTGATATTTCATTGTGTTTTTAGCTTGCATTTCCCTAGTGGTAGTGATGCTGACTATCTTTTCATGTGTTTATTTGCCATCTGTGTATGCTGTTTGATGAAATGCCTGTTCACGTCTTTTGCCCATATCCTACTTGGAATGTTTGGGTTTTTTATTCTTGAGTTTTGAGAGTTCTTTATATTTCTAATTACAAGGCCTTTGTCAGATATGGGGTTTGCAAATATTTTCTCCAAGTCTGTAACTTGTCTCTACATTCTCTTAAATAGGGTCTTCGGCGGAGCAAAGGTTTTTATTTTTGATGGGATCCAATTTATCAATTTTTCTTCCATGAACTATGCTTTTGCCCTATAAGAGCTCTGCCTGGGCTTCCCTGGTGGCGCAGTGGTTGAGAGTCTGCCTGTCGATGCAGGGGACACGGTCCGGGAGGATCCCACATGCCGTGGAGCGGCTGGGCCCGTGAGCCATGGCCGCTGAGCCTGCATGTCCGGAGCCTGTGCTCTGCAACGGGAGAGGCCACAGCAGTGAGAGCCCCGCATGCAGCAAAAAAAAAAAAAGAACTCTGCCTGCCTTAGGTTATAAAGATTTCCTGTCATTTTTTTCCTAAAAGTTTTACAGATAGTTGTGCATTTAAGACTCTGGGCATCTAGACACATTTCAGCCCATGTTTTGCTTACTTCTCTCCATTTCTAGATATTATTTCATGTCTACCTTAAATGTCACCTTTTCCACTCTTTCATTAGGCCTTTTTCAGTTGTTTTACTCCATATCAGTCATATTCCATCTCAGTGTCTTACTGATTGAAAGGGTGTAATCACATAGATAACCTCTAGCATTGACAGGACTCATGCTGATAGGATGCAGTTTTGATAATACTGTGAGTCTGTAGAGAGGAAGGACAAATTCTTTCTCTTTCTCAAAACTTAGCCCAAGGTTTTGCAGATAGTAGGGACTCAGTGATATTTGTAGACTTAAATGCATTGAGTTCTACCATCCTGATCCTTACTAGATGAAGGGACATGGCCGCCTCAATGTGCATCTATGTTCAGACGCAATAGAAAAAGGCAACACTGAGTGGAGAGGCCAGTAGCATCCCAACTGGATCACTCCTGACTGCTTGCACCTGCTGCTGCACAGGCTGGGACCTGATTACCTGGGTTAACGAGGTCAGGATGGCAGCTCGGAGGGCCCAGCACCCCAGGGCTGTCGATTCCAGGACGCTGTCGGAATGTGTACTGCACGTTCATAGATACTTTCCAGTCCTTTGCCTATGACTCTGCTTAAAGCATACTCTCCAAGGCAGTTAGATCTTTGACATTATATGTGTGTATGCACATATTATATATATACATACATGTATATTATATACATGCACACACGACATATACTGTTATTGCTGCCTACTTCCTCAGAGTTGTCTCCAAATTCTACCTTTTAGAAATCTCTTTTGTCTGTGTTGCCGTCATTTAGATGCCCATTAATTAAGGACTTCTGGCCATTCTATCCCATTTCATTCTAGTTTCCTAAAGACCTAGTGTTTCGGTGATAGGAGGAGGTGTGGAAATTCATGTATCATTTGTCTGAAAGCTCGAAAGTAAAGGTCAGTACATTCCTACAGAAGAAGGTTCCTAATGACTAAAAAAACCCACAATTTTTCTTCTCCTTGTGCCAATCGGTTAAAATAACATTGGGGAAAGGGCAGATCCAGATACTTAGAGTCTACAAATAAATAATGATTATTATGAGGATATGAGCATAGGGACAGACAGATTTTCTAGTGCTACAGGATTTGGACAGGTTTGCTGTCGTAGGATTCGCAGCGTTTAATTCTGAGTTCTGATCATTATTTGTCAGAGGTATTAACACGTGCCCATCTCCCTCCACATGAATAACCTTTTAAGAGGTGGTTCTATTTATAGTTAAGAGGATTTACAGACTTAAACTGTACCTTCTGCAAAGATACACACAATACTGAGCAGAAAAATGGTTACTCTTTAGGGAAATCGTGTTATCTAGTGGCAGAAATTCAGGCTTAGGAAATTTACCTAGGAAACTGACTTTAGGAAAAAAAAACCCTAAGCCCCTTAATGTTCTTATGTGCCTGTATTAGTTTATCAGTTTGTTTTCTCGAGCAATTTTTGTAGAAAGCTTTTCATTACTATATGGGATATAATTTTTATATCAGAGAAGAATATCTAAGGGTTAATATCAAGAACCACAAAAATCTATGTCTAGGTTTTTTGCTTTTTAAAACATTACCTCCTGAAACATACAAACAAACAAAATGTGATTGTTTGCCTTGGTAAAGGGAAGTTGGAGAAAACTGGAAGGATCAGGTAATTATTATCAAGGTTCTAGTTTCTCTCTTGGGTTTGGTTTGGAAGCATTTTTGATAAATCATCAATAAGATAAAGTGATCACTGGCACTAAAGCTTGCTTGCGGTTTTATATTCTTTCTGGATAAACCCTTTCCTTGTCAAGAAAGGTCACGGACTGTGGAGATGGTCTTACCTTGACATTGTGCCTGGCTATGGTGCCTCCTTCATTTTCCACTGTTTGATGAATGTTCGCATTATATTCCTCAGCCCTGGGCGGGAGCAGAAATTGTATCGGCATAGATGGTCTGGAGAAGTGTTTCTGGAGTTCTTCTTGGTTGTCTGGGGAAAGCCTAGGCATGTTTTTACAGTAAAGTCTCCAAATGAGTCCTGTAGGTTGATTTTACCACCACCAGCCCAGGGTCCACTCTGTTTCTCTTCCTTTGGCTGGTCTGTCGCTCAGTCTGCTGGGCTCCTCCCTGCAAAGTTACACCAACTGAAGCAAAAGGCTTATCTGTGTTGTGGGTCAGCAGTTTATCCACAGACCGTTAGCTCTATTCCAGGCTGAGCCTCTGATTTTGAGCATCCGGGTATGTTATGACTGCCCTCTACAGGTAGCAGCGTATTCCTAATTCAAGTTGAATGCTAAATCAAAACTGAAAGACATGATTCAAGTGATATATTGCTTAGTATATCATGATAAAGGAAATGGATTGCGTGGCAAAGTTCTGTGTTCGTAGTGTGTGATGCTTGACAATTTGGGGCTAAACGCTCAGGAGGCAGAGGAGCCACCTGGTCTATCTGGGTCTCTTAAAAGGTCCCTTTAGTAGCAGTCAGCTTTGTGGATGGAAATGTGTGCTAAACTCATACCCAAACTTAAGCCCAAGGATTATTCCACTTTTTCCTTAGGTCATATAGAATTAGTTGAAGTGATTTTCTTAGGTGGTAACTAGTCCTCTAATGATTAAGCCAAGACTTGGCTTCTACATCATACTTCCTATTCGTAAAGTGCTTTATAAATATAAGATTATTAAACAGAGTGCAAATAGATAGACCGTGATACCTTTTTCTCAAATGGTATCTAATGCCCAAGTAGCCTCTGCTGGCTCTGGGGGTGCACAGAGGTAAGGATCCCGGGTATGTATTACTGGGGACTACAAACTGGAGAAGTTTCCTTTATAAAATGATCCCAGGCCCCCAACACTGACATACAAAACTAACACAATCCCCAGCAACATCCCAGCTCCCTTTTTGGCAGAAATTGACCAAGCTGATTCTAAAGTTTATATGACATTGTAAGGAACCCAGAATATCCAAAACAATCTAAAAAATAAGAACAGAGTTAGAGAATTCACACTTCTCAATTTGAAAAATTACTACAAAGCTACAGTAACTAAGACTGGGGTGCTGGCATAAGGATAGACACATATATCAACGTTTTGAGAGTCCAGAAATGAACCCACACATTTACGGTCAGTTGATTTTTGACGAAGGTGCCAAGACAATTCAATTGGGAAAGAACTGTCTTTTCTGCAAATGGTGCTGGAACAACGGGACGGCCTCAGGCATAAAAATTAAGTTGGACCTCACACCACATTAAAAACTGAACGTGAACTTCCCTGGTGGCGCAGTGGTTAAGAATCTGCCTGCCAATGCAGGCCACATGGGTTCGAGCCCTGGTCTGGGAAGATCCTACATGCTGCAGAGTAACTAAGCCTGTGCGCCACGACTACTGAGCCTGCGCTCTAGAGCCCGCGAGCCACAACTACTGAAGCCCATGTGCCACAACTACTGAGCCCGCGTGCCACAATTACTGAAGCCCGTGCGCCTAGAGCCCGTGCTCCGCAACAAGAGAAGCCACCACAATGAGAAGCCCGCACACCGCAACGAAGAGTAGCCCCCGCTCGCCGCAGCTAGAGAAAACCTGCGTGCAGCAACGAAGACCCAACGCAGCCAAAAATAAATAAATAAATTTATTAAAAAAAAAACTCAAAATGAATCATAGACCAAAATATAAGAGTTAAGACTATAACACTCTTGAACGAAAACATAGGAGAAAATATTTGTGACCTTGCCTAAAATATTAGGCAAAGCCTTCTTAGGTTCAATACCAAAAGTGCAAGTGACAAAAGAAAAAAATAGGTATACTTGACTTCATCAAAATAAAAAACGTTTGCTCTTCAAAGGACATCATGAAGAAAGTGAAAAGACACCCACAAAATAGGGGAAAATATGGCAAATCATACATACATAATAAGGGACTTGTATCCAGAATATAAAAAGAGCTCTTAAAAAAAAACAACTAGAAATGAGTGAATTGTCTAAATAGACATTTCTCAAAAGAAGACATGCAAGTGGCCAAAAAGCGTATGAAAAGATGCTCAACATCTTTAGCCACTGGGGAAATGCAAGTCAAAATCACTAATGGATACCACATCACACCCAACAGGTTGGCTTTAGTAAAAAAGACAGACCATCACAAGTGATAGTGAGGATGCAGAGCGACTGGGACTCTCACACGCTTCCGGTGGGAGTGTAGAATGACGCAGCCACTTTGGGAAACAGTCTGGCGGCAGCAATTCCCTTGTAGATATGCACTGAACCAAGAGAAGTGAAACATATGTTCACCAAAGACACGCAAACGTCCAGTAATTGGAATCCACCCACATGCCCATCAACTGGTGAGCAGATAGACAAAGTGAGGTATATCCACACAATGGAATATTATTCAGCCATAAAAGGGAATGAAGCATTGATACGTACCGCCACGTGAATGAACCTGGAACATTGTGTTAAGTGGGAAGAGCCAGTCACAAAAGACCATATATTGTATAACTCCATGTATAAGAAAATGTCCAGAACAAGCAAATCTATAGATACAGAACATATGGATACATTAGGGGTTGCCTAGGGTAGGAGGGTCTGGGGAGAGATGGAGAATGATGGCTAATGAGTAAGAGGTTTCTCTTAGGGGAGATGAAGAATGTTATTACACTGATTGCAGTGATGGTTGCCCAACCCTGGGAATAAACTGAAAATCTGAGGGTCTAAGGACCTGGTGTTTGGCTGTCGATTCTCAGAACGAAAATGGAATAGGTGGTATCAGTAGACTCAAATTGACCTGTATGATTTCCGGAGCTGGAAGGGACCATCAAGAGTGTCTTGTCCTCCTTCCCATCATCTTCTTCATTTTGTGGATGGGGAAACATGCATGGGATATCAGGTGATGAGTCCAAGGGCTACATGTGATAGTACAGTTGGGACCAGCCTCCACATCTCCATACCCTGGGGCCGGAAACCATGGCTTTGCACCACCCTGCAAACCAAATCGTTTGCGTTTCTCTTTAAGGATGTCATTTAGGTCCACCAGCCTTTTCCTCACTTCCCCACTCTCATTTCTGCATCTTCTATTCTGGTGTCAAACATTGGAGGAAACATTTCCTTTGAACATTTGTTAATTTCTCTTAGCACTTTCCCCACACTTGTAAACATTCTCCCTCTCAGAAACTTCTTTCTACTTAAAAATTATTTGTATGAATGTTCTTTCATCTTCTTAAGTTTAATTTGTTAATGATTTTTATCTAAGTAAGTCTCCTAATAAAACATTGCACACACAGTGCTTCTGAGATCCTAGTAAACATTTTTTCATATTTGAGGGTGTGTGTGTGTGTGTGTGTGTGTACACTAGTGGAACTGCAGCATTGACTGGCATTCCCTGGAATTCTCTGTAAAGCAAGTGTCCTGGAGATTGCAGGAAGGAGAGTTTGTATGAGAAAAGAATTTTACAATTTGTTGAAGGTGAGTAAAGTACTTATTGACAAATGTGTATTTATTTTGCTTTATTCCCAAGTATAAGGACATTTCCTAAAGGGTCAAGTGTAACAGGCAGGATGGAGAGACTTGCATCTAAGAGCATAAACATCTCAGAGTGCGTGGAAGCTGATGGATGTTAATCCATGCAACTCCTAGAGGAAGCTGAAGAAGGCAAGGAGATGGATCCTCCTCCAGCGCCTGGGGAGCGGCGTGGAGGACTCATCCCAGCCAGACATCCGCAACCCAGTGACACCCACCTCAGACTTCTGCCCTAGAGAACTGTAAGATAATACATTTGTGTTGCTTTAGGCCAGTAAATCTGTGGCAATTCGTTACAGCGGCAATAGAAAAAGAATGCAATAGTATATACTATTCCTACTGTGTTTATTTGTAATCAGTGTATAATATTAGTTTTGTTTTCAAAACTTGACCTAAATTTAACATTTGTAGGAGAAATGTATTGGTTATACCTACAAATCTCTTTCAGCAGTTATCAAAAACAATATGCTATTATATTATACCCGCTCACTAGTTGCAGTGTAGCGTTACTCGTTACTACCTTAAGACAAAGAGGGAAGCTGAGGCCTGGACTGGGGAAAACTTCGGCTCAAAACGGGGTTTTCAGAAAAATACAGGGTGCTATTAAATTTGAATTTTAATTAAACAGGAATAGTTTTTTTTTTTAGTATAATTGCAGCTGTGGCATGGAACATCCACTGTTCGCTAAATCTGCAGCCCTAGGGCAAGATAACTTTTGTGACCCATGTCTCAGCATCAGTTTCATATTGAGACTGTGAATAAGAACGCCTGCTTCACTGACTTGTCAAACCCAAGTGAAAGTCAACCGATTTCAAAGCACTAAATTAAACTTTTCAGAGTGACGGTTGAGCTAGATGAGTTTTGGCCCGGCTCTCCCTCTCGGACTCCGTCCCCGGGGCCGCTGGGTCTCGGGGTGCGGGGTCCCCGCGTGTCCGCCCCGCCCCCAGCCCCGCGTTCAGAGAAACCCTCTCGCGCGCAGGGCGCTCCTCTGGCTGTTTTGGGCCCTCCCGGCCTCCGTCTTCCGGGCGGTCACGTGCCTCGGCTCACGTGACCTGCGCTTCCGTTGTTCCACTGCGGCTTCCTCCTGCCTGTGAGGCCCTTCACGTCCGCTCGGTGCCGAATCAGGCTCGCTTTCTGGCGGTGCGTCCCCGCCGCCGCTCAGGCCTGCGGACTCGGCAGGAGACCCGACTCGGCGCCCCAGCACGCCGGCGGTCCCGACTCCGGACCGCCGCATCTTCCCGCCGCCTCGGGGTGAGTTGGAGGGTCCCGCGGGTTCGCTGGGTGAGGCCGCGCTCGGGTCGTGCCGTCTGCGGCCCCGGCCCCCGACTCCTACCCCGACCCCGGCAAGGCGAGCTTGCGGTTTCTCCGCTTTCCTGGAGCGCGCTGGGTTCTGCCGCCCAGGCGCCGCCTGCCTTCCTCCGGCCCCGGTTCCCCGATTTCTTGCCTTCCGGGCCTCAGCGGGGTTTTCGAAACTGCGGAGCCTTCCCCGCAGAGAAGGGCAGGGGAGAGAGGGTGAACGGATGAAAGGTGTGCTTTCCCCAGGATTGGGCCGGCTGGGGGTTCGAGTTGTTCAGGGACCTAGGTGACCGCCCTGAGGCACCTTCAGCCGCCGCAGGAGGGGCCGCTGGGGCTGAGCCCGCTTGATTCCAGGTTCCAGCTTGGCCCGGACGGAGTCTGTTTTCACCTGGGCCCAGCCAGTCCGCATTGCCCGTGTTTGTTCATGCAGCACATCCTCAGATGTAGAGGTTACTTCCAAACTGACTAACGTCATTGGGATTCTGGAACAGAATTTGGGGTGTGGTTTAAGCTTCTTTGTGGTCATAACTATGAGCTTATATTTTGTAAACCAGAACTTATATTTTGTGTCGTGATAAAATCAGGCTTAAGCTTTTATCTTTAAGTTTAGGAGTGAGAATTACTTAAAAGCTCATTATTGTAGGATCATATTATCAGACCAGTCTCTCACTGTTGGCTGAGCCTAAACTGTAATCTTTATTTGTTTCAAAAAATTCTCCCAATATTGACTTTGAAGCTGCTATAAATTTTGATTGAAAAAAGAAAGCTCTGTCTTCTAAGATACGGCATTCCTACTTTGGGTGTTTTAATTTGAGTAAATAATGTTAGAAAGGACATGTAGGTTTTTCATATGCCACTTTAAAATGAGGCTTAGTAAATGTAAATAAAATAATTGGTCCTATCTGTACTATGCAGGTTCTTATTTTTTCTGTGTCAGAAGAGGAAAGTTGATCTCAACCGTATACATTTAAAATACTTTCCTATTTTGTATGCCTATTCTAAGCATGGTTTCTTAATTCAGTATCTTACATGGTTACTTTAAAAATCTTACTGCGATATTGGTGCCAATAATTAGAAAACCTTACGTGGAAAAGTAAAAACCTATAGAGAACACTTTTATGGAACAGTGCATAACGGGACAAGATTTGAAATATAATGGCATAACTATTTAATATTTAGAATATTTAGTATTTGAGTTGAATGCTTGTAGAGATTAAGGTGATAATGATGCTATTGCTAATAATAATAGTAGTAGTTGTTAAAAAAACAAATACACCTTGTATTCTGGTTTTCCCTTGCATCAAAATTGAAGGTCCGCAGAACAACATTCAAGATCATAAATTTAGACCAAGATGGACATCCGGGGTGCCGTGGATGCAGCCGTTCCAACCAACATCATTGCTGCCAAGGCTGCAGAAGTTCGTGCCAACAAAGTGAACTGGCAGTCCTACCTTCAGTAAGTGCTGCTTTGCTGTGAATCATGGGTAATCATGTGCCTTTGCTTCAGACTTTTTCATGGTCATGCTTCTGTGAGAGAAATACTGGAAAAATACTAATAAATGTGGAAGAAAACACTTCCTCCTTAGAATAATTAGCTGTCACAGGGAGACAGCTTAGTGTGATGGAAACAGCTTGGGGCTCTGGTTGGGAGGCAGCAGTGGCCACAGCACTTCTGAGCTTCTCTGCCTGGAAAGTGGTACTGTTTGGATGGATAGGAAGCACAGGAGGAGTGTTCAGGCCCTGGAGGGAGGAAGAGGATGACTGGCAGAGCCTGCCCGACTCCCCGCCGGCCCGTATGCCTTGGTGATCAGCGTGGGGACGGGTGGTGTTGCAGAAGGGCTCAGACAACTAGCAAAGAGCAGGCGATTGAGTTTCAAGACTTGAGTTTGAATTCTGGTTCTTGTGTCTACTAGTTTGCTGATCTTCGGCAAATCCCTTAACTCCTCTGAGGTTCACTAAAGTAAATGTGAAATGGGGATACATATCCCACGGGAGCATTGCTGAAATCGTGTATTTAAAGCATTAGCACAGTTGAATACAAGCACTGGTGTGTTGAATACATTCAATAAATTTTAGTTCTTTCCCCCTCCTTGGGTGTGTTAAGATTTAGCACGTGGGTGTTCTGTACGTATCTTAAAGTGAAATTCAGTTAAGATTTGCATGCATATTTTGAAAAACAAATTGGGAAAGCTTTAGTTTTATATTTAGCAGTTTGCTTTGTTCTAAGAGGTATATGTAGTGTACAAAAATGATCCCATTTATTTCTGTTAGTTTAGTTACTCCTCACACATTTAATAACCACCTGCCAAGTTTGAGGCATTATTTCCAGACTTTGGGGCTACAAAGAGATAAACTCGTAGTCTAGTAAGGAAGTCAGATATATGAACTGATCATTTGGAGATCAGTTAACCATATGTTGAGGGGTCTATTTCTGGGCCCTAGGAACACAGTTTTAAATTCACTGTTGGAGGAATTAGAAATAACTGATAGTTCTATGCAGGAGTTAGATAATCACATTTGCCTTTTGGTTGGATTGTTCTTCCCTCAGTGTAGAGGGTAGATTTGTGGATAGTAAGCTTGGAGCTAGGGACAGGTTAGAGCAGTATTGGGGTTGTGGGAATGGCTAGAATTGGAGAGACTGGAGAAGATCTTAGTGATCAGTTTGATGTATGAGGGTGAAAAAGTATCTAGGATGAGTTCTGGTTTCCCGGGCTAAGGGAGTGGATCATGGTGAGGCCACAGGTTCAAGGGCAGGAGCGAGAGGGACTTCCTGATGTTTCCTCTGCTCATCTGTATCTGTGTAATTGTGTACGTCCCCTGTGAAATGAGGATTTTGAGCTCTGTTTCCTAATCTTAGTCCAGAGTGTGTTTAGACTAGAAGACAAGGAGTTTCATGTTCATAAAGCCCGACTGTTTATAACCTAAATAGAATAATATTGAACTTGATCATAAAGCACTGGCTGACGGGCAGGCATTCCCTCGCATTGGCATTTGGAACGTTCGTAGTTACAGGGAGATTTTTAATTGCTTTCTCTGCTGTTCCTCCTGTTCCATGGCCTCCCCACTACACAAGTCATAGTCTCCCTTTTTTCCTACTTCTGTCCTTTATTCTGTTGTCCAGCTCATGGATTTCCTTTATAGAAGCCATCTACTCTGTACGTCTGTACACAGATGCTCCCCACGTGTCAGCCGTGTGCCTCTGTTGAGCTGGCTGTGGGGACACTAGTGGGAGTGAGATGTCCTCCCCCCAGCCCCAGAGCGCTCACAGCTTGTTGGGGGCTGGACGGGACCCGTGAGTTACCAGTGAATCTGATGCCACATTGTTTTCTGATAGAGTAAAACCAATGGGAGAATCGCCCAGTGTCAAAGGCCAGTATCTCTCACACATTAACATGTTACTATGGAAGTCCTGTGCCTTAAAGTGTATTTACATGTGATTAAACTTCTTAATCATTCAGGCAGACAGTCCATAAACGAATGGGCGTGGCTATTCCGGTCAAACCGGAATCCAGTAAAACTGTCCTGAGGATGCGAGAGTTAGAATAGTGTCCTTCCTCCCGAGTTTAAAGTTCAATGGGGAAGCAGACCTTTAACTGAAAAATTAAATAATGCGTTGTGGTGAGCATTAAAATGGAGACATATGTCAAGTTTTCCCAGATAACAAAAGGAGGGAGTGACTCATCACCTAACAGCACTGGGGACGTCCTCAGGGAGCACATGAAGATACCTGTGGGAGTCATGGGCAGAGGGGCTGGAGCTGCCGAGAGGGAAGGAGCCTCCGGGCGGGGACTGGAGACTCAGAAGGACGCGCAGGGCTCGGGGAGCTTCAGGTCGGCTGGTGGAGCCCCGCCCAGGCTGCTGCAGGCCAGAGTGTGGCACCCACACGTGCCAGCTCTGTAGGCCAGACACCTAGGAGTCGTCTCCTCTCTTCTTGTCCCTGACAGTCCACATCCCGTCCAGGCCCAGGTCCGCACATCCAGGCCCCGTCCCCAGTCTGACCGCCTCTGTCCAGGTGCCCTGCTGCTGCCTGGCGCAGGCTGCCCGCGTCTCACACGTGCCCGCGGGTCCTGGCCGGGGGTCTCTGCTGTCACTGTTCCCCGGAGGTACAGCTTTAACAGGGCAGTGAGAGTCATTTCAGACAATGTGGGTCAGACCCACACGGACCTGCTGTGTAGCACAGGAACTATGCTCCATATTTTGTAGTAACCTGTAAGGGAAAAGAAGCTGAAAAAGAATCCCTCTCTCTCTCTCTCTCTCTCTCTATATATATATATATATATGTATATAGATAGATACATAGATAGAGATTTTACTCTCTCTCTCTATATATATAGATTTAGATTTTATATATATATCTGAGTCACTTTGTTGTACACCTGAAACTAACATGACATTGTAAATCAACTCTGCTTCAACTAAGAAACAGTGTAGGTCAGATCGTGCCCCGGTGCCCCCAGCCCTGCAGCTGCTCTGCGTTCCTGCTCTTTCCCACACAGCCAGCTCCCTGCTGCCCCCGCGTCCTTGGACTCACACTTCTGTCTGTGGAAGTTCCTCCTGGATCACTAACTCCCTTCATTCAGGTGTCTGTGCAGGTGACCTCAGGAAGGTCTTCTCTAATCCAGCTAAAATATGTCCTTTCCTCCCTACCTAGCTTTAGTTTTTTGTTTAATAAACTTTTAGAATCCTGGCATTATGATATGTGTGTGTATATTTTTTTAAAAAGTATTTGCTTTTGTGCTTGTGTATTTTCTGGTTTCTGCTCTGGAATGTGAGCTCACGGAGGGAGGGATGTCTAGTTCATTGCTGTGTGGCCTGTTCGTTACGGTGTCTGGCACATAGCTGGCTGGCAGCTAATACTGGCTGATTAGATCATGAGTGAGCAGAGGACTTGGAGGGGTGCCGTGGAGACAAGCTTTTGGGAAAAGAAGTAACGTACTTGGTAAGTCACGTATTGTTTCATGGTAATTTCATAGCAATTCTGTGAAATAAGTTTTCTATCCTCATTTTATTTATTTTTTATTTATTTATTTTTTTCCGGTACGCGGGCCTCTCACTGTTGCGGCCTCTCCCGTTGCGGAGCACAGGCTCCGGACGCGCAGGCTCAGCAGCCATGGCTCACGGGCCCAGCCGCTCTGCGGCATGTGGGATCTTCCCAGACCGGGGCACGAACCCGTGTCCCCTGCATCGGCAGGCAGACTCTCAACCACTGCGCCACCAGGGAAGCCCTATCCTCATTTTAAAGATGAGTAGACAGCTGCTTACGTAGGTTAAGTACCATGGACGTGCTCGTATAGGTTTTAATGAGTCACTGTTGAAAGCCTCTGCCTAGGTGCTAGGTAGAACCGCCTTTCAAATTCACAGTCTGACCAAATGAAAGGAGTAAAACAGTCTGGGGGGTGGTGTTTGACAAAGCTGCCTGGCAGTGTAGGTCAGGGGGCTGTGGAGGAGGGTTGGATTGGAAGCAGGAAACCCGCTGGACCGGGGCCATTGGGCTGAGCCACCCCAGCGGCGGGGAAGTGGGGAGGAGAGTGATGTCAGGGGGAAGAATTGTGAGGACGGGGCCCGACCAGACTTGGCTCATCACAGAAGGGGCCGGAGTCCGTGGCCTGTTAGATTGTGGGACTGTCAGAGGAAGAGTACAGGTGAAATAATTTAAACACAGAAAGCAAAAAAAGGTTCCTTGGGACAAATGCAAGGAAGTTAGACTTCAGAAGGAATGGCTTGCCAAGTAAAAATACAAAAGAAAGCTGCAGAATTTCCAGATTACCGAGTACAACCTTCATAGTACACCTTCTCAGTGGTAGAAAAACTGCATCTCTTTCCTGTGATTGTCCTATTTAAAAAGGTATGGCATGCTTTTACATGTCAGCATAGCCAAATTTGGGGGTAAAATTGTTTGAGCTAGGGAGTTCAGGTTTATGAAAAAAGACTTCATTTATTTTGGGACTGGAACCAGACAGGTTGGCGTCATTATCTTGGTCTAGCCTGGGGTGCAGAGTGCGTTTTCTCCTGACCAACTGTGATAGGTGAAGTGCTTAGTCTTAATGGAAACAGGGCACCGTGTCTGTTTTTGCTTCCATCGTCCCATCAGCCTAGCTGGGGGATAGAGTGTGTGTGGGGTATATATTCGTGACCTCAGTTCTGCCCCTGTAGGATGTGGAGTGCCTGTGTCATATATGTGATCTGTGAGTGGGACTGGGAGAGGTCGGCCTGGAGTTCAGATCACAAGTTAGCACTGCGGAGTGGGGAAGAAGATGGAGTGCGGGCTGATTGCTGGGAGGATGGGGGTGTTTTCAGAGAGGGTTTGGTCACATTTTTCTGGGTCTGAAAGGAAAGAATATGCTGGAGGACATGATTGCAGAAAGTTGTATACAGGAGTTTTTGTCTTGATAACTTAGATGGCCAAGTAAATTGGCTTGGGACCGGAGATAGGCTGAGACTTGGATAAGGCCCAGAGGTGGCATTTTAGTGAGTGTTTCCTGTGGACCAGGCCCTGTGCTAACCACCTCATGTGAATTATTTCATCCTCAATTCCGCCCCTTAAAGGCATGTGGTTCTTGTTCCCATTTTGCAGGTAAATTAGCTCCGGTCAGGGCCTGGGAGGCCCATGAGTAGTAGGTGGTGCGGCTGGACTCAGACGGCAGGGCCGTGGGACACCAGAGTCTGGTGTCAGCCCTCGCAGAGAGAGGAGAGACGCAGGGCATCCTGTATCACTTGGTCCCAGTGGCTCTTTAACTCTTGCTGAACGAAAACCTTGTTCTTTCTTTCTAGGGGGCAGATGATTTCTTCCGAAGACTGCGAATTCATTAAAAGATTTGAAAAGAAAAGAAGTCCTGAGGAGAAGCAGGAGATGCTTCAGACTGAAGGCAGTCAGGTGATCAGTTGAGATATTAGACCATGAACACTGCCCCGTGTCATTAAACATTCTAGAAGTTTTCTCAATGACCATGTGATAGTCCACTGTAGGTAGGCATCATAATTTAACTAAAGACTCTTTTTTATTGGAAGACATTTGAGAGATCTCTAGTTTTCTTTGTTAATTTTGGAAAAAATGTCCTATTGAGTATGTTTATTCCTCCATCCTTTTCTGCATTTCTGAAAAATTTTTTCGAATTAGAATAAATTCCTAGCATGGAAATTACTGTTTCAGAGTATACAGTATTTTCAAAGTTGCTTAACTTTTCTGTTTTTTAAGCAATTTTTTTCTACTTTGTATTCTCACTAGAATAACATCTAACTCCGCTGTCCATCAGATTTTCTGATACGGTGCCCTGATTGGCCGAAGGAGCCCGTATACGATTCAGCCTGATTCTCACAACAATCCTGGGAAATTTGGGAGGAAACATTATCGTGGGTGCCAGTTTTGTTGAATTCCAGAGAGTCTGTGACATAGGTGTTAAATCATAGGGTGGAGACTGGTCAGAGCCTTCTGATTCCAGCGCCTGTACTGAATTCCTGTACTTGTGCTGCTCTGGTATTCTGTTTCCTAGTAAAAGCAAAAAAACGCCCAAAACCAAAAACACAAACAAAAAAACCCCCAAACGAATGATAATATTAGATTTGTCAACATAACTTAGTGTTTACGGTATCAAGAGTTGATAGTGGTGAGGTCTGTCTATTTAAAAATAGTAAACTTTTTTTTTTTTTTTTGCGGTACGCGGGCCTCTCACTGTTGTGGCCTCTCCCGTTGCGGAGCACAGGCTCCGGACGCGCAGGCTCAGCGGCCATGGCTCACGGGCCCAGCTGCTCCCGCGGCATGTGGGATGTTCCCGGACCGGGGCATGAACCCGCGTCCCCTGCATCGGCAGGCGGACTCTCAACCACTGCGCCACCAGGGAAGCCCAAAAATTTTGACGTCACTAGAAATTATTAAAAAACTGATGCAAGCCCTAGTCTGGTCCTCCCATACTTCATCACAGTATTTGTAAAAGGCAGGCATTTTCTATAACTGCATCCTAACTTAGGCAAGAGAAATATTTTAATGAAATTCCATTAAAATGTTGTGTTTGCACATTTGAAAACAGTGGTTAACGTTCATTTCATTTTTTTCTAGTGTGCTAAGACATTTATAAATCTGATGACTCACATCTCCAAAGAGCAGACGGTTCAGTACATACTCACCATGGTTGATGACACGCTGCAGGTGGGTGTGTTCTTCACCTGACACGTTTGGTCCTCACCTTTTTGTGCTCTCCCAGTAACAGCACTTCTGTAAGCTTTCACCTAGAGCACTGGTTCCCTTCCAGAGTGTGATAGTATATTTTTCTTCATTGTGTGAGTTGTAATTTGCTAATGGTGGTAAAGATGGGACTGCCCACACACTGGCTAGCGTGTTGTTTTTAGGATGTTGGGGACTCAGTATGTCTTTTTGCTGTATTTCCTCAGAGTTCTGTGTTGGACAGCAGCAGTGCTCTGTGCATCCCTTGAGGCTTTCCGGATGCTCTGCCTACTCACAGATGATGTGGCTCTTTTCTTCCAGTCATTCAGCAGATTTCAGTGCCCCTGTGTCCCGGGCCAGGGCCAGGCCCTGGGGGTTTAGTGCTGACTGTAGTCAAGGTGCTTGCCCTCAGAAACATGGTGTTTTTGGAGAGCATTTTGGCTATCATCTGAGACTTTTCCAGTGATGTGAAGTTTCTATTTACTGCTTTGTTGTCCGTAAACACAGAGGGCCTCCCTTATTCACAATATTGTTTTTTTTGTTTTTTTGCTTTTTTTGCGATACGCGGGCGTCTCACTGCTGTGGCCTCTCCCGTTGCGGAGCACAGGCTCCGGACGCGCAGGCTCAGCGGCCATGGCTCACGGGCCTAGCTGCTCCGCGGCATGTGGGATGTTCCCGGACCGGGGCACGAACCCGCATCCCTTGCATTGGCAGGTGGACTCCCAACCACTGCACCACCAGGGAAGCCCCCACAATATTGTATTTTATACTCGAGTATAATCTAGGTTTAGATTGTTGTATTGAGAGCAGTCTTTCTGGAACAGGCCAACTGGCTGCAAAATCCAAGGCCTGTCTGCACGTCTCAGGGAAAAGAGTCTTGAAGACTCAAGAGTCTGCCTGTCTCTTGAAGAAAAGAGTCAGTCTGGCTGCTTGGAGGGCGTCCGTCTGTCATTTTACAAGGAAGAGCATTTATCGCTGGCCTACTGTGTGCAACCACTGGGCGAACTGTTCCCGAGGACTCGGAGGTTAGGAGGAAGGGTGCTGCCCATCTAGGGGCCATCGTATTACTTACAGGGATGTTGTGATTTAATCATCTCAGGATGGCTGTCCAGCCTGGACTGATGCAAGCCCGTCTGAGAATGATCTCCGTCTTTCTTGGCACTTTTTCCTTTAGGAAAGTAAGGTCAGGATAAATGGGGAGTGTTGTGGTCTGCCTTGGTAACCCTTGTTACTATGATTGGACTAGAATGAGGAGGCCGTGAGCTGGCCTGCAGACCCTGGTGTTACTGATAGGTACACACCCACCCACCCACACTCACACATGCACAAATTCCCTCGATTTTTATACACATTTACAAACCCGTAAATTAAGAACCGTGAGTTCACACAGAGCATCTCCAGTTTGTGCCCTCCACCGCCCCGCCCCCGAGTTCATGCCAGGCCCCCGTTCCATGCTGGATTGTCTTCTCTGCCGGCGAGTGGGCACAGTCATCTTGTCCTCTGTTACTCACCCGTGATACAGAGGAAGTCGGCTCAGAATTGCTGACCCGCATACCTGAAAAAAAGCCCTTTGCCTGGAGTTCAGTATTTGTCTGCAGTACTTTGTCTTTAAACGAGGTTGTGCAGAGTATTGTGTTCAGGTTTGTTTTAGTGTGGTTATATTATTTTTCCAGAAATAGCTTCATTTATTTTTGTTTGTAATCTACTTCAATTTTTTTCCTCATCCCTGTTGGTTTTTACTATTTTTTATTATGTAAAACGTTTACATGCTTCCAGAAGTCAAAACTATACAGAAAGGTGTGTCCCCAGTCCCCCTTGCCCACACTCCCACCCACCTCTTGTAGGTCATAATGTCGTAGACTTCTGTTTGTCCTTCCTGTTTTTCTTATTGCGTACAGGTACACATGTATTTTCTTATTTCCCTCTCTTTCTTATACAGAAATACATACTAGACGTAGTCTGTTGTATTTTGTTTGTTTCACTTAACAATATGCCAGAAATCATTCCATTTCAGTTCAATCTCCCATATTTTTTTTGACAGCTACAGAGGACATTAGTAGATATACCATATTTTACTTAATCGGCCTCTGATGTAATAGCCATTGAGGTTGGTTCAGGTACACATATACTGGGTTTAATAAAGTTTTATTTTTCAAAATGGGCAGTTGGTGGGACCACTCATGCATCTTCCCAGCAGCTGGGGCATCTCCACCTCTGGTGTTTCTCGTGTAAGTTACTTGAGCTGTTTTAAAAGCCATCACTAGGTCTTTTCCTGTGGAGCTCCTGACGGGCTGGCCTGGTCAGGGAAGCACGAATCTTCCCGTCTCTCAGAGGCGACAGCTGGGGTTGCGAGCTTCCTACCGAGTTGGCCGCGTGCGGCCTTGTTACGAAGACCAGGTTCCTGAGCCTGTCCGGAATTCTGCCTTTGGACCACTTCTTCTTTTTGGCTTTGCCCTTAGATCGTTCTCCGGGTCTTTGTCCTTAGTGGCCGACTTTCTGGCATCTTTCTCTTTGGGGGCATCTCAAGCTTGGAGGGCAGCTGCTACCACTGAGGCCTCGCTAAGATGTCGGGCAGAAAGCAGTTACGATATTTTGTAATTAGAAATAATGAAGATAATAACCTTATGCAAATGTGTTTTCCTATTGTTGGGAGTGTACTTCATGGTAAATCCTTAGAAATGGGATTTCTGGATAAAAGAGAACCACGTATGCAGTTTTGTTAAGATAATGCCAAATATTCCATTTTGTATTCCCACCGTCTGAGAATGCCTGTTTCCCTACAGCTTTGCCAACAGAAGGCACTGTCAGGTTTTTACATTTTTGCCAATCAAGGCGGTGTCCGAGGCAGGACATCTTCACGTGTATAGTTTCATTTGTTCTTGTTGACCTGTGTTAATGAAAGATCTGTGGAGAGATTTAGACGTAGGTAGCTGCCATTATCCTTAGCTACTGATTAAACGTATTCTGACAATTGATCTTATTGGTAAAATTTGGGTTACATCGAGAAATTTGCGCACACTTTCACCACGTGAGTCTGTGTGACATTTAAAGACTATTGTTACACATTTCCAATCCAGTCTTTTTATTCTTAACACATCCGAATGGAATACTTTGGGGGAAGAATTGCTTGTTTTTCCTCACGTGTTTAGTTTTTAGCACATAATTTTGAAGATTAAAATGTTTTCTGTGCTCGCATATTAGTATCAGTTGCTCAGTGCCTCTGAGAGGGCTTTATCCTTATTCTGTTAAAGGTGTGGATTTGGGTGCTTGGAGTGGCAGTGGCTGGAGGTGCGTTTTTAAGCAGGAATCAAATCCATGAAGGACTTGTTGAGGAAGATGGGTTTTAACCTTAGTTAAACGTGTGACAGTTTCTGCTCTTTCTGTGTGTAGGGGACTTTGTTAATTTACATGTACAATGAGAATTACAATTTTAGCTTTGAAAATAGTCCACCAGTGGAGTTAATGAAGACCTACCTGAACTTCGAGTTCTTTGATGAACTCGTTATCATAACTATTTCAGTTGTTAGTCTAGACTATAATGATTTGTTACTTAAAGAGATAGTAGTCTACTCCTCAAATAGGTAACTGCTAGCACAGACCAAAGTTAAAACCACTGTATTTAAAAAGATTTAAATGTTGATCTGAGAGTTAAAATTATTGTTTATGTGGTTATTTGTGCTGTTTACCAAATATTGCTACTTAACCACCGTGTTCACTTAGTGAACCAGATAGTGGATTTCAGCCAGCGATATGCAGAGAAAATTTCAGTGACAGGTAGAGTTTGCATGGTTTCAACTAAGAAGTAATCGTTCCTCTGATCTACCTGCTGGTATGCTATGCTGTTCTTTGCTGTCGTTATGTGCCCCGATTTTCCTGTCACAGTGTGTAAGGGTAACCCAGATGTCCGAGGTTTCTCTGATGCCCTGTTTCCCTGGCCTGTCTGTGAGTAGCTTGAAGTGCTTCCTGCTGGTCCTCCCATCGAGAGCTGAATTGGGATCTCCCTGCCCTTCCCGATTTTGTTTGTGTGGAAGGAGGGTGGAGGTGTCCAGACAGCACTGAGGGGCAGGCTGAGGAGAGATGTAACTCAGGTGCTACACCTGCGGGGGGTGGGGGTGGGGGTCTGTTATCGTGGCTCACCTGATTTAAACTAATCATAATAATTAAAGGTGATTTTACTTAAAACTATCTCCCCCTGCCCCCATCGTCACCCCCTGCCCCATTGTAATAATAACAGGGAGACAAATCTCATACCGACTGGAAAGAGAAAACATGGATTGAGGGGGACATAAAATGAAAGGCTGAGAAGCAGTGTATAATCGTTACATTCTTTAGGAAAATGCGTTCTGATCAGTGATGTTTATTTCTTTTAGGAAAATCACCAGCGCGTTAGCATTTTCTTTGACTATGCTAAACGTAGCAAGAACACTGCCTGGTCCTACTTTCTGCCCATGTTGAATCGCCAGGATCTCTTTACTGTTCATATGGTAAGTTTTGAATTGGTCACATTTCTGATTCAGGGAAGAAATGCACCCGGGCCGGTTGTGACTTGGTAATGTCCCAGTACCCAGAGGAGTGACCGCTCTGACGTTGACTTTTCAAAGCAGCGCTTCCTTATTGGATGTTAGTAATGTGGGGTGTTGGGAGGTCAGAGGAGGCAGGGTTGCTTTGACACAGTTCAAGTTTGTAGAGCATTTGATGAGCTCATTGAGATAAAAGCCTTTGGTAGGGCTTCCCTGGTGGCGCAGTGGTTACAAACCTCCTGCCAGTTCAGGGGACATGGGTTCGAGCCCTAGTCCAGGAAGATCCCACATGCTGTGGAGCAGCTAAGCCCATGCGCCACAACTACTGAGCCTATGCTCTAGAGCCCGCAAGCCACAACTACTGAAGCCCGTGTGCCTAGAGCCCGTGCTCCGCAACAAGAGAAGCCACTGCAATGAGAAGCTCGCGCACCTCAACGAAGAGTAGCCCCTGCTCACCGCAACTAGAGAAAGCCCGCACACGGCAATGAAGACCCAACGCAGCCATAAACAAACAAACAACAAACAAATAAATAAATAAAAATTTAAAAATAAAGTGTGGTAAATTCCCATGTGCAAACAGCTTTAGGTGGTCTGTGACAGAATTAACTGCATTTTACTATAGAAATTAAATTTTGCTTTGAAGCAGCTGTTGTGTTTAATTTTTATTTTAATTAAGTAGTTAATTAATTGCTTTTTAATATCTTAGATACACTTCTGTTTTAAACTTAGCCTGAAAGGCTATCTTTTGAAGTGTTAACACTGAGCAGGTCTGAGAGGACGATCAGAGAATCAGTCCTTGTACAGGCCTTTTCTGTTCCTAGCGTATTGTGGGCTGCAGGGGACGCTCCTGAGGCTGCATTTCATAGATGTCTACATTTTCGCAGCAAGATCCACTGTCAGTGAAACAGTTTTGAGCACACGCTTTCTCTTTCTCTCCATATATATCTGTATTCATTTATGTATTAGTATGTTCATATATTGTATGAAACATTCGTAAAAAGAAATTAAAAAGGATGACCCATGAAATAAACTATTTTAAAGAGTATTTTAAAAAAAACAGTAATATATTTTCTGCTTTCAAATTGTGTAGAGGCTTGTTTTCACTGTCTGGAAACATGATTTAAACATTTTCCTAATTTTGATGGTCTTATAATAAAATTGACAAATGTGTTAAAGGCCAAATACACATTTAGGGTAAGATTCATCGTTATTCATGGTGTAGCCAAGTCTGTGTTTCCATTTCTTTATGATTTCAGTTACTTTTGGCTAATCTTTCACATTTTGAGGGTCAGACGCTCATTGGTTTACCCCGTGCTGATGAAGAGCTTGTGCTCGGAGAGGAAGCGCCAGGCCTCGTGTTCCTCTGTCTTTGCCCCTTAGCTTGTGCTTACACTGCTGATCAGCTTTTCAATTTCCAGTTTCCTTATAGGGATCCTTTCGTGTCACTTATCTGTTTTGTGACAGGTCAGTTTAAGTTAGATAGCGTGTCTGTGAACTCACTTAGCGAGGCACGTGAAGACGACTGCATGTCACTGCAAAGTGAGGGCGTCGGGGTGCTGGGCTCTGCCCCCCCTCCCCCGTGGTGCAGGCTCCCGAATGTGCCACGACACACGCTGCCCTCTGTCACCTCGCTCGCTGTGTGCAAGTCTGGGAACAGACCTCAGTGTATTTTTGGCTTAGCTAATCAGCCTTCACGGTCTCTAATAGGATTAACTCTTGCTGAATGATGAGAGCTTTGAAACACTAACTTGCTTATAGAAAGTACTCAAAGAATATTTATTAAATTGGGTTTGTGGGTGGAGAAGTAGTAGTTTATACTGCTTTTCCCCCCTCCCCCTGGTATATCTATATCTATATATTTCCAGATTTATTGGGGTGTAATTGACAAAATTATAAGGTATTTAAAGTGTACAACATGATGATTTGATAAAATATACTTATACTGCCTATTTAATAAAAATATTCATGATTCATTTTTTTTAACATCTTTATTGGAGTATAATTGCTTTACAATGGTGTTAGTTTCTGCTGTATAACAGAGTGAATCAGCTATACGTATACATCTATCCCCATATCTCCTCCCTCTTGCATCTCCCTCCCACCCTCTCTTCGTGATTCATTTTATAGCTTGAAGAAAATTGAGAAGTTTTTGAGTGAGGAGAAAAGGGTGTTTGCTTCTACTGAGAGAGATGACTGTCCAATACCCAGGATATATTTTATACCAATACCCAGGATATACTTTATACCGAGACACAGGTTTGGAACCGAGAGCTCGCAGGGGCCTGAGTGGCCGAGGCAGCGGCTGGCAGTTCGTTGGAGCCATTGCTCAGAACTCTGGCAACTGATTCGGTGAAAGTCACAAAGAAGGATTTTTGTGTTCTTTGATTTTTGCTGGTCTTATAATGAATCCTAATCTTACTTTTGAAACTCAGAATAATGCAGGGAATATCGTGAAATTCTTAAAACACAACTGGTTTTGGTTCACGTTAACGGAACTATTTAAAACTACCTTTGACCATATTAGAAATATTTTTAAAAATGAAATATCTATTATCTTTGGAGGAGTTGAGTGCTAAAAGAAATCCTGCAGCAAAATGGTTATGAGTCCTGTTTCTTAGGGTCTATGGTGTGATTTTTAGAATCAGGATAATATTCAAATGTATTTCTTATTTTTCAGGCAGCAAGAATTATTGCCAAGTTAGCAGCTTGGGGAAAAGAATTGATGGAAGGCAGTGACTTAAATTACTATTTCAATTGGATAAAGACTCAGCTGAGTTCACAGGTAAAAGACATTCCTCTTAGTATCTTTGAAAAGAACATAACGTCCATGTTCTCTAAAGCTATTTATGGTAATTATGTGAAATTACAAAAACTCTGTTAAAAAAGAGGCATTCTGAGTTTGATGAGTCAGCCATGTTCCTTGCAGGTCTGGTAGGGGCTTCACCTTTTCTGCCTGTAACTGGCTTCAGCTCAGAGCTTCCTGTCTCCTCTGTCACTCGGGATTTTCCCTTCATGCATTTCAGCAGGTAGGGAGGATTTCCCTTCCAGGAAGGTGGCTGCCGAGATCACACGGGTTGGAGGATTGGAAGGACGCACACAACTCCAAGGGTACACTCGTGTGAGGCTCACGAGAGAGGAGGAGAGACAGTGCGATGGGCGAGCATTTCTGCCCTGGGACCCTGGACCACCCAGATCGGTGCCAGGAGTCTTGGTTTGGGGAGAGTTCTTCGAAAGTGTGCAGTGGTTCCTTTATGCCCTCTGGTCACATACCCAGGCCAAACTGTCTGACTAGTCACACCAATAAATAAACTGGCCCTGGCGGCTGCCAGGAGGGCTTCAGACTGCAGACAGCACGGGACAGCTCATTAGGCAGCCCGCCTCTAGTCCTGGCCAGGAGGCCGTCCCAGGCACCACTGGGTGAACTGGGGCTGCTCTCTCCAGCCCGAGAGGATGTCTCCCTCAGTGACTCCCACTTAGGATTTTACCGTGTCCTTGTGGGGTTGCATTTAAGCCCAAAGGGAAACACGAAGCCTGCTTGCTGTGGTCCCGCTGCTGTCAGGGCCCTCGAGCCCGTTTCTTCGTGGAGGAGGACAGCTTTCAGGGTGACGGCTGGCAGATGACGAGTTTTCCCTTTTGTCTTCTCGGTTCCCCAGTGCAGGGCGGATGGCCGGACACTCCTGACAGCTCAGTGGAGGGTTGCTTTTCCTTTAGGTGTCCGGTGACCAAGTGAGAGGTGGTGAGGGTGCTTGGAGGGAGCGAGCCGTGGAGAGGAGCGAGCTGACCTGGGTGGGGAGGGCGGCGTATCTGTATCCGGAAGGAAAGGCAGGAGGGGGCGAGCTTTGGTGTGGGCGGGACATGGAGGATGGGCCAGGAGAAGCCGTGCTGGGAGGCCTGGTGGCCTCAGGGCTAGATGACAAGTAAGGGCCTATTTGAAATGAAGGTTTGGAAAGTTGTAATTTAGGTTGCTGGTGACTTTATGATTTTAGTAGATTTTAAATTGAAGTATGAGAGAGACACCATGCATTTTGCTTCGATTTATTTTTTGTCTTATCGTTGCCTGCCTTTTTGCGGGGGGAGCCTACTGACCTTTTCTCTTTGGATAGGGAGATTTTGAAGTGTCTTGAACAAAATCAGTTGTTTTTTCTGTCATCAGCATACACTTTAACACTCTTTTGGGCTTAGTTTTTAAAAGTACTTTTACAAGAGTCACAGGTTTTGCAGATTTTACTGAGTTTGTGAGATATTTCAAAAAGAAGGTACTTAGAACATGAAAAATACTATGTGAAGATGAGATGTATTTATTTCTACATGTGTATCATTTGGGATCAGAGCGCTTAAAGAGGTAACCCGCCCCCCCCTTTCTTTTTCCTCTTATGAGATTAGTTCTCCCTTTGAAGAAACTTCATTCTGCTTCAGTGTTAGGCGTGGTCTGGTGGTAATAAGGCTCTATGCTAGCTGGACTCATAAAATGAGATCTGGTAGCAAAGAATGCACGCTGCAGTGTGCCGCTAACATTAGGGGTTGTTCCATCTTAGACTTTTCCCCGTAGGAGTAACATTTATGCTCTGCCTCACAGATAATTGGTTAGTTTTAGAATGATTAGCTGTGGTTGTAACCATGTCCAGCAATTGGGGGGATATTTCTCCGGTCACTAGTGGAAGCAGAGATTTCAGTGTCTGGAACACTTTTCATTAGAATTGGTGTGAGACAGACGCTCTTAAAGACCTTTCTGTATCTTTCCAGCGCGCTTGCTCTTTTTATCGCCGAGTCTTTGGCCTTGTTCAGTTACTGTCTGGCGTTGCTGCTTTGCACGTCCTGCCCCAGGGAGAGGCTTCAGGCCCGTCTAGCCGTGCCTCAGAGTCTGGTCACGGCTTCCGCTGGGCTCTGGCTGGCTACCACCCTTGCTGTGGGCAGACACTTGTCCACAGCCTTTGATCAGGGTGTAGTGACAGGCATGAAGCAGAGGCTTGTTCGGGCTTTTATTTTCTACTTTGCTTAAATGCCACGTGATAGCACTGTATCTGCAAGGTCTCTTTTTCTCTATCGTAAGCGCTTTCTCCCTCATAAAAAGGACCACATTTTCATGATTCTGATAGAAGTAGACTTTCAAAAGTCTGAATTAGGTGCCAGTTTGGATATTTTGTTCTTTGACTTTATAGAGACATTTAGGAGCCTTTTTCCCAATAGTTTAACCGTTATACTTGGGTTATAGGGGCTCATGCCTGGCACTTAGTAGATAAGTTATTGAATAAAACAAAATAAAAATTTCCTTTCAGAAATTCATTATCACTTTTCTCTTGCATATTCAGCTTCTGACTTTCTACCTTAAATTTTCTTTGGTTATTTCTGTGTAACAGATGAGGTTCTGATTGTCATTATAATGTGTTAGCATTGCTGTGGATAACCTAATTTTTTAAGTTCCATGTAGTATCTTCCCATCATCAGGCACCTGTTTTGAAAGCTTTGCCACAGAGTATCGTGTAGATAGTTCAGCTTAAGACAGTTGTCTCATTGGAAAAATGACTCAGGAAGTAAATCCTGAGACTTGGAAATTTGCGCTCGCTTCACTTATGAAATGTAATTGGAACTTAGTATTCAGTTTATTATTGTTTCTTTTAAAATAATTTATTGATTAAGATATTATCCGGAAGAGTGTAACGACGTTTAGAATATTTCGTATCATCCCCACGCTTTTTATTAGTTGATGATACTCCATTCAGTAGGATTAGGAAAACAGTGATAAAATTTGCTTAGCTCTCTTTCGTAAGCTTATGAAGTAGGATAAAATTAAAAACAAAACTAAGTAATAAGTTATTTATTTCGTAATAGAAACTGCGTGGTAGCGGTGTTGCTGTTGAAACAGGAACAGTCTCTTCAAGCGATGTAAGTACATTCCTTGTTCGTTCACTGGCCTCCTAACACCCTGAATTTAAGTTGTTTTGAGTCCCAGACATTTAACGTTTTGAAGATGTTCCCTAGTCCCCCGGATGTAAATCCGCGGATTTGGTTGGGTTAATGGTGGTGTGAAAGCTGCGTGTAGGCCTTTCTGGGCCGTGCGGTTGCTTCCTGCTGCTGGTGGATGTGGGGCTTCCTCTTCCTGTTGCTCTTCTCTTCAGGCGGCTTTATCTCAGGCCTGAGAATCAGAGCAAGTCTGGACTCAGATGCACAAGTCGAGGGAGTAACCAGAGCTCCTCTCTTAACACTTTAGCTGTCTCACAGACGCTAACGTCTGACAGATCCACGGACCCTGCGCCAGGCAGCTGAAAACAGTTCCGTTCCCCACTGGTACGAAAACCCACTACTTGCCTGAGTTGCTCAGGGTTTAATGGGGGCCTACGTGGTGGCCAGACTCTCCCTCCCCCTTTTTCAGGCCAATCCTGCCCCACATTTATGTAGAGCCAAAAGGTTAAAGGTTAAAACTAATCATGTCCCCCCAGTTCCTTTCCTGGTTAGGGTTATCCCCCCCGGTTGGGAGTGGTTTAACTTTGCTGTCTTCAGACTAGTTCAAGAATTGCCAATAGATTTGGACAAGTATGGGTTGGCGTGGTTAGCGCCAGCTGAGAGCGAGGTGGGGGAAGAGTTAAAAAGGTAGGTGAGGCGTATTCAGCTTCCTTCGCTGGAAATATCTCTGGGAAACCGGAAAGCACCTTCCGAGGACGGTGTCTCCCACCGGCCTGTGCTAGACCTCAGCGGAGCTGTGGGGGGGCCACGCAGGGTCCGTGTCCATAACCCGCAGGCCACACCCCTGTGTGTGTGCTCGTAGACTAGAGAGGGCGACACAGTCCATCTCAAAGCCAGGAGTGGGGTTTCTCTTGGGGCACGGGTCAAGGGACTTGACAAACAGTGAGTGTGTCAAGCCGGAAAATGGCCACACGTCTTCTGAAATCAGAACAGGGTATAGAACTAAGTGAGCAGTCTTGGGGCCAGGGTCGGGGAAGGAGGTGGTAGGTTCGAAGTCTAGATATTCAGCCATAAGCAGATGTTTAAATTGGGAGTCCTTATTTTATATGACTTGAGTTTCTTTCCACCGGTTTGAAATTTTGAAAAATTGTTTGATTTGAAAAATTGTCTAATTAGACTTATTTGTAAAAACTTTAAAAGGTGTTTTCGGAATAAACTTAAGTGGTTATTAAAGTGTTTGGAAGTTAGTAGAGCTCACGCAGTGAGGTGCGAGCTCTGGCGACATGACATTCTTCTTTTGCTCTTTTCTGTCCAGCGTGTGGGAAAAACAGCGCTGATCTATTGAATTGGCAGTGGTTAGTCAAAGTGGTTTATCCGGTCGACTCAGACACGTACGTCCCAAACGGTATTAGCATCAGGGGTGATTGTGAGTGAAGAAAAGCTGGCCTTTGATGTCCTCCCTCTTCCCTTCAGTGCTTCACACCTGAACATCCTCCCTGGCCCTTGCTGGAGGTTCCTACCTTCTCAGAAGGCTGGCAGCTTGGAAGGCAGAGACTTAAAGAAGTTGACAGAGAGGTGATAGCACTTCCTTTGATACTTGTATTTCAGTAGGGGGATCGGAATTGGTAGCTGGTATGTATGGAGCTCTTCCTGTGTGCCTGGCAGTGTTTTAGTCATTTTGCATTTACATCTCCTTGAATGTTCACACCCCGTCTTTGACATTGGTCTTACCGTAAGCCACGTTTTAGGGATGAGCAGTGAGGCTGGAAAGGCACACCGGCTTGCCCAAGGTCATCCGCTCACGGTGGCAGAACCCCCAAGGGGACGCATTCCTTACCGAGAGGATTCCGAGGCACCTGGACTGGACTGGGAGCTTTAGGCATTCTCCAGGTTGCCTCACCTACTCAGACCTGTAAAGAATATCGACGTTCTATCTTAAAATCCCTTTAGGTTTTCAGACAGCGTAGAAAAGGTTTGGTAAACTGCATTCTGTGCTGTTGCCACTTGATGTCAGTATAAAACAAACAGAACAGAGCTTTACACAGCAAAATGAGAAATTAGCAGGATGCAACAGTCTTGACTTTTAAAATGGCACAGAAGCATCATCATAAGTTATGAGTGGATCATTACAGACATTTTTATTTAAATGACATTATATAAATGAAATTTTCTGAAAATGATTTGTGCTGTTTTTACCTAAATGTAAAAATAATAAACTCCATCACATGGCATGTACTCACCCTAACTTACCTTCAGCCGTCCGTTCAGTTCTTTGTTGGCTCTTGCACGGGAATTATCAATCTTCTACTTTTCCGAGGACGTCGCCCAGGCTTAGATGTTGATTGCTGGGCCGCTGCCCTGACAAAAAGAGGAACACCGTGATTTCTCCCAGCCTTTGGAGGAGTCAGGAGAATCTGGGCATTCTTTTCCCTCTCTCCAGCCTCTTTCATACCTGTGTGCAGGGGACCGTGGTAACTCTCCACTCGCGCGTCCTGTTCTCTGTTGTAGACCAGGTCCGGCCGCACATATTGCTGGATGGACATGGTTTCGTTGGTAGTAAGTAACGTAAGTTGCCAGGTTCTCCATATTGCTCATTTTATCTTGCCTTTTAATGTTCTGGAGCAGTTCTGTCCAGTAGAACTCTCCGGGGTGATGGCAGCGTTCTTTATATCTGCGGTGTCCACCCTGGTAGCCCCACGTGGCTCTTAACCACCTGGAAACCTGGCACATGTGAGCGAGCGAGTTAACTTGCAGTTTTTTGTAGGCTTTTTGGTTTGTTTGTTTACAGCTTTATTGAAATCTGTTTCTCATACCATAAAAGCTTTCCATTTGCTATTGGTTTTAGTATATTTACAGAGTTGGGCAACCATTGCCACCATCTGATTTTGTAGCGCTTTCCACACCCCAGAAAGAAACCGTGTCCACCGAAACAGTCACCCCCGTTCCTAACGCCCTCGCCTAAACTCTGGCAACGCCTCACTTACTTTCCGTCTCTGCATTCACCTCTTCTGGCCACTCTCTGTACACAAGTCACGTAATATGTGGTCATCCGTGACCGGCTTCTCTCACTTAGCGTATGTTTTCAGGATTCATCCATGTTTTAGCATGTAATAACAGCATTTTAGAATGAAAGGGGAAAAAAAAAGCCTAGCTTTTTTGGCTTTTGGCCACATTCCTTAAATTGTTTTCTCTGACAGTTCTAATATCCTTGTTAATGTGAAGGTAGTGTTACTGCTTTGACTTTTTAAGGCTCTGTTTTTAATTTAAGACTTTTCAGTCTTTCAGAAGAGTTGGAGGACTTTAACGATTTGGTTCTTCACTGTTTGTCCATAAGTGTATCAAAAGTGCTACCCGAGTAGCAGACATGAGGGGCTGCGTCAGGAGTTCGCAGAGTGCAGGCCTCTTGTTTAACTCTGGCCCCTCTAGCCTGTGATTTGTAAAGTCTGTGAGGACCCAGAGATGTTCACAGTCAATTACGTGTCTTGGTGCTGGTTTTCAGAGCATTTGCTCTTCACCTGCAGCAATGTTTGGGTGACCTTCATTGTATCCTCTTATCACAAGATTAGTACGTTTTAAACATTGTGGATCATTAAAATATATGCGAAGAATAAATATTAAGAAAAGGAGAACAGATGAGAACCTGTCAGTTTTGCCCTTCTGATCAGATATTTGGAAGGATTGCGTACATTCTGGCAATGCAGAGGAAAATTAAATGGTAAAGTATTTCAGTACCAGACTTTCTTTTACATACCATTTTCAAACTATAGCATCAATAACAATAATAAGGTAACCTAATATTGTACATTGGATGTGTTCTTGGAAGTTGCATACAAAGCAGTGATTTATAAAGTAAATCATATTTCTTAAGTCTGCAATAATTTTTCCTACAATAAAGAATCCCAGTAGTCATGTAATTAAATTATACGCCTAAGAAAATTAGATTGAAAGTAGTACTTGAAGGAGATTTATAAATTTGTAAATTAACAGTGAAATTACTTTCTTGGTTAAGACTTAAGTCTAAGACGAAATTATCTTAAGTTAATTTAGGTATTAATTTAATATAGGTATTTTATGAGTATTGACTAGAGGGTCTCTCTTAATAAGCCAACTTCAAGAGAATTCTTGCACTATATTTGTTTTAGTTCCTGAATATGAAGTAATAATAACGACAAGAATAATAATGATGGTAATGTACCTTACAGTTGTTTTGTGTTTAACTGATGTGAGTTCAGATTTGAGTAGCAGAGGTTTTTGTTTTTGTTTTGTTTTTTAATTTAAGGCTGTTTTTTAAAAATTGGGCTGGTATTGCTTTCCTTTATTGATGAGACAACAATTTTGAAGAGTTTAAAGTGATTTGCCAAAGGTAAATTGGCAGAACTTCTGACTGACAAAACCTCTCTCCCTCTTTGCCTCCCTTCCTTTCTTTGGTCACTTATTTTTATGTCACAACTTCGTTGGGGAGGAAAAAATTATGCTCTGCTCCTTCTGGGTTCTTCTGTCTGGCCAAAGAATTAAATTGACGTGAGACAGATTAACAGGAGAAAGCCAGACGTAATTACGTATGTACAGGGGCCCCGTAATATGAGGCCACAGATGTGGCGCCTGAGAGGAGAAGGGGGTGCGGGGTGGGGGACTTCAGCGGGGAGAAGGCAGTTCACACGGAGGTGGGAAAGCAGATGTTTGGTGACAGATGCTTGCTGGGCCCGCAGGGACAGTGGGACACACAGAGGACTCTGGTCTCCCGGCCCTGTGCAGCTCCCCCCAGCGCCGACCCGTGTTCTTTGTAGATCTCCGGTGACAGTGCCCTTCCTGGACCAGGGCCTTTGTCTGAGTTCTTTAGGCCGTTAAGGGGCAGGTACAAAGACAGACTTCTTGAATCCTCTGCTTTCAAAAAAATAACCACCCTAAAAGAATCCTCATGCCAAAGGGACCCATTTAAAGTGGCAAATTTTGTTCCCCTACAGCTTACATAGAGTAAAATAGACAGATTTTTAAATGTTCAGCTGAATGCATTTGTACATCATGTGTCCTACTCAATACGTTCCTTCGCCTCGGCTCCCACAAAGGTTTTCGTTATTATGCATTAGTTTTGCCTGACCTTGAACTCCATAAAAGTGGAATCATACACAGTGTGAACTCTTGTGTGTCCGAATTCTTGTGCAGTATTGTGTCAGTGAGAGTCACTCACGTTGCACTTGGCAGTAGTTCATCTCTTTATTGCCGTGTAGTAATATATTAAATGTATATTATCCATACTCTTATTGATGGACATTTGAGTTAGTTCTGGTTCTTGGCTGTTGTGAATATCTTGCTATGAACATCCTTGTACATGGCCTTTGGTAGATGTAACCACTTACGCCTGGAGCACTTCTAGAATGGAGTTGCTGGGGTACAGGTTACATGTGAATTTAGGTCCAGCAGTCCAGTCACTTTTCTAAACCAGTTTACACGTCGCCAGCAAAGTAGGAGAGTTCCAGTTGTTCCACACATAAGATGTGCACACTCACTTTTTAGTTCTATGAGAAAAGATTCATTTAATAGTCATGACACATTGAATACTTTTGGGATTGGTTAATCACCAGTCCTGGAGGATTTCATGTAAAACTGGCTTCTGGGGTTTATTTTGGTCTATGGTGTGTTCTACAAACTCAGCTTTGTGCTTCGCTGATACCACTGGACACACGTGTGTTTCCACTGCATCTGAGACAGGTACTCTTCTCTGCACTGCAGACGTCTTTTTTCTTTTTTAAGCACCCTTGATTCCAAAATTTAGAGGAATATTATCTTTATTTTTTCTCATTTAGTTTGTACTTAAATCCCAGCATTATGGAGATAGATATTGAAAATTGGTCTATAAACATTGTTAATAGCATGAGATTTACTTTGGTACAATGTGGCTGCAGTTCTTATGTTTATCTTTCGTTGCCTACTTGCTTTGTAATTCCTCACTTCTTGAATTACTTTGTAATTCTGCAGAATATGGATCTGGGAGACCCTCTTCACCAGGAAGGTGAATTCTGTCAGTTGCTGTTTTCCTTATGTGATTTTTCCACCATAATATAGGAGAATTTGCATTTTCAGCAATATTAGAAAATTTATCTAATGATGTTCTCTTAATGTGTTGAGAAGTAAAGTTAGTTCTTCTCTACCAGGGAGGTTTGTGTGTTTGAGAGTACACATTGTAGCTGGTTCTCAGCCCAGTCTGTCATATATTAGCTAATGAGATTATCCCCACACCCCATGGGATGTGCCCTGTTATCCCCATTTTATAGGTGGGAGGCTCATTCAAGGGCACACGGCTTGGAAGTGGCTGAGCCTGGCAGGCTGGTTCCAGAGCCTTTGTTCGTAACTGTTAGGCTACATTACTGCCTTTCTTTCATGGTGGTGGAGTTAACATTGGAGCTGTGAGTCAGTTCAGCTGGAGAAAGGAGGGGCGAGAGCTTTCCCGGAAGCAGCTGGAGGTAGAGGTCTGGTTCTCTGGGGGAGAGTAACTGTTGGACCTGGCACTTTAAGGTCACTGCTGGTCCTGGCATTTGCCATGTTGGTGGAGTGATAAGGTATCAGAGAGGTAAGAACCTGGTGATAATTCTGTCAAGAAAACTTCATGCGTTGGGAGGAAGAAAGATGCTGAGATTGGTACAAGGTTTAGGGATAATTTTAAGACGGGAAAGATTGAGTATATTTAGGGGCTGAGGAGAGGAAACCTGTCAAACAGATCGGAGCTACAGGGAGGGGTCGGACTGATGCGATGCTGTGTGGGAGGAGTGGGACACAGGCCTTGCTGGGGCCGTGGGTCCTGGACAGGAAGAGCTGTCTGCCTCTGCTCGGCGAGAGGGAGGTGAGAAGGGCCGTCAGGGAAGTTCAGTTGGGGGCGCGATGTTGGCAGCTCAGTGACTCGCTAGCTGATGGTCTCTGTTTTTTCTCTCAGTGCTGAGGTGAGGGAAGAGAGCGGGACAGGAGGGTAGAGGTGAAGGTGTGAGCGTGGCTCTGGGTGTGGCGGGGAGAGCAGAGCTTCCTGATGGCTCTGCGTGGCTGTGCAGTCTTCTCCAGCAGTGTTTGAATGACCTCTGTGTGGGGGAAGAGTCGGTGGCTCGCTGGGTTGATTGAAGGCTGATTATTTTCTTCTAAAAAAACCATTGAATAACTTTGTACATGAGACTAACAGGACAATGTGAGAGAAAGGTAAGGCAGTGATACAATTTACTTTGATTGAAGGCAGTACCTCAGTCATTTATCAGTGTTGCCTTCACTGTGTACTTTGAAAATAATCTCTGGACTGGAATTGGACTGCCTCATGGTGCATCACAGGAGAGAGTGAAGTTTTAGAAGCAGCATCTTTTTAAAAATTTTTTAATATATCTTTATTGGAGTACAATTGCTTCACAATCCCGTGTTAGTTTCTGTTGCACAACAAAGCGAATCGGCCATATGCACACACATGTCCGCATATCCCCTCCCTCTGGAGCCTCCCTCCCACCCTCCCTATCCCACCCCTCTAGGTGGTCACAAAGCACCAGCTGATCTCCCTGTGCTATGCAGCTGCTTCCCACTAGCTACCTATTTTACATTCCGTAGTGTGTATATGGCGATGCTACTCTCACTTCGCCCCAGCTTCCCCCTCCCACCCCAAGTCCTCAAGTCCATTTTCTGTGTCTACCTCTTTATTCCTGCCCTGCAGCTAGGTTCATCAGTACCATTAGAAGCAGCATCTTTTTAAAATTTTTTAATAGATCTTTATTGGAGTATAATTGCTTTGCAATGGTGTGTTAGTTTCTGCTTTATAACAAAGTGAATCAGCTATACGTATACATCTATCCTCATATCTCCTCCCTCTTGCATCTCCCTCCCACCCTCCCTATCCCACCCCTCTAGGTGGTCACAAAGCACCGAGCTGATCTCCCTGTGCTATGTGGCTGCTTCCCACTAGCTATCTATTTTACATTTGGTAGTGTATATATGTCCATGCCACTCTCTCACTTCGTCCCAGCTTACCCTTCCCCCTCTTCTCTATGTCTGCATCTTTATTCCTGTCCTGCCCCTAGGTTCTTGAGAACCTTTTTTTTTTTTTTAAGATTCCATATATATATGTGTTAGCATTCAGTATTGTTTTTCTCTTTCTGACTTACTTCACTCTGTATGACAGACTCCAGGTCCATCACTACAAATAACTCAATTTCATTTCTTTTTATGGCTGAGTAATATTCCGTTGTATATATGTGCCACATCTTCTTTATCCATTCATCTGTCGACGGACACTTAGGTTGCTTCCATGTCCTGGCTGTTGTAAACAGTGCTGAAGCAGCATCTTTTATATGCTCATTTATATGTGAGTCCTGAAGCTGTAACTAGCAACGAAGAATCCATTTTTTAAATGTGTCATGTATTTCAACATAGTAGGGTAAGTGGACACAGACAAGAAAAATACTTAACAGTGAACCAAGAAATTCTTGTGTTGAGAGGAAATCGATGATAAGTGGAAGAGGAGAGAGTGCCCTAGGCTGCCTTTCATTCATTATTGTAGAAACCTTGCTTAGGCTGTCTCTCTAAACAAGGAAGATGGAATTCTTTGCACAAAGGGTTAGTTAGCTGCTGACCTAATTGGAAAAATACATATATATATTTTTCCCATTATGGAAGATGGTTTTCGAGCTGAAAATTCACTTTTTTTTTTGTCATTAATTTCTGCGAATGTTTTGAGTTTTCAGGCAAATTAAGTTACTGGATATAGTGTGCTTTTGGGCAACTGTGTTCACTCCTTTCTTGGTAAAATCTAAGATAACCTTTTCATGATAACTTTGATTATTCCTCCAAATATATCATAGTGTTTTTGTATTTGAGTGCCTGGAATTCTTTGAAGTGTTAGGTTTTAGCAAACTTAGTTTAAGTTAAAACATGGAACTGAAGTGGCATCATGTATATTAGGTTTTGTGAATTTATATGACATCCACGATCCTCTCCGTTCTTTCTTTTTGTTAGCATGTTCTTTAAGACTGTCCCTCCATTTCTTATAGATGTAGGGCTCATGGTAGGTATTCCGGGAGGCGCCCAAGCCAGGTGTCACTACCAGCTTTCCTAACATGGAGAAGCAAGCAGCTTCTTGCTTGTCCCTCCATTTCTTATAGGTGTAAGGCTCATGGTAGGTATTCAGGGAGGCGCCCAGGCCAGGTGTCACTACCAGCTTTCCTAACATGGAGGAGCGAGCAGCTTCTTGGGGATGTTTGTTCTCTTTATTTCAAGCTTCAGATTTAACCTCAATTTCTCTAACATAGTGCCTGTTGAACTGATAGTTTAAAAAAAAATCAGTCTTTTTCAAGTGTTTAAGTAGACTTCTTATGTGCTGTATAGTTTTATTTTTTAAGTTCTTATTTATTGAGTTTCTGTGACATGTCTAGCTCTGTGCTAAATGAATTACTTTACTTAATCCTAAGAGGACCCTTTCAGGGTGCTTGGGGGCATGATCCTCAGTAAGGATGAAGAAATTGAGCATTGACAAGGTTCGGAAACTTGCTCACGGTCACTCAGATATGGGTCTGTCTCAAAGCATACGCTTCTATCTCTTTCATTTTATTGTTGTTCTTTGATACTTGTGTAATTATGAAGAGCAGTATCCTCTGTATCGTGCTTCTATTCAGGGCTAAGTGAAACATTGCAAGATAATAAGCTGTTTATCAAACCATATCAAAGGCATAATTACTTTGTTCCTTTATTTCCCTGACTGGATGTGTTCAGTGGGCTTGAGCCGTGTAGGCTTAATTTGGCAAAAGAAGTCGGCTTCGTTTCTAGGAGGATGAGAGAAGAGCAACAAGGATTGACTTTTGAAGAAATATTTGAGACTTCTAGACTTTTCAGATGATAAACTCTAGTAAAAACCACTCCAGAATTTGGTATCTGCATGACCTTGTGACTTGAAGTGCTTTCCAGTTTTAAACACTGTGCTTCTCCCTGCACAGAGCTCTCAGTACGTGCAGTGTGTGGCCGGGTGTCTGCAGCTGATGCTCCGAGTCAACGAGTACCGCTTTGCCTGGGTGGAAGCAGACGGGGTGAACTGGTGAGCGCCCTTTATTTTGACTGTGGAGTAACATTTGAAAGCATCTCTCCTTGACAATTTCAAAGAAATGAATACATTTAATCATCTAAAAGAAGGTTTGTTAAAAAAAATGTCTTGTGTGAGGTTCCTGTGCAGGAGACTCTAGCGACTCAGGGCCCCCGGTTTCCCTGGAGGTGTGTCACATCGGCTCCCTCTACCTCATATGGAACGTTCCAGGCTCCAGCAGGAGAGCAGGCGCTCACCACAAGCACAAGCATCCTGTTTGTGCACACAGTTTAGTTTTCCCTGTCATTTCGGAGAACTTTGGTTTCCGTGTAGGGAACGGATTACCAGTCAAATTCCCTCAAGTCAGCCAAGGGCCAGCTTTGCAGGCAGCCCTTTCTGAGGATAGCTGTCTCCGGACCATGACGTTAACTCTTTTCCGCACAGACACTTAAAGGTGGACTGCACAGATGGTGTTTCCAGTCTTTTTACTTTCTTAAAAGTGATGCAATATTTTGGGCAATACAATAAGAAAGGTTAATTATTTCTTTCACTATTATATCATCTTCCTAGGTGATTCCGTCATTCTCCAATTTTCTTATAATTTAGTCTTTAATATTTATTAGCATAGTTGAGAATAATGGATGAATAATGATGAAATAAGATCTAGGATGATGAAATAGTGTGATTCTTCAAATTATAGTTAACAAACTCACCAAGATCACATAGTGTATCTTAGGTTTATAAATAGGTCCATGGACCTGTATTGTAATTGCAAGATAAATTGAATTTTATTCTATTAAACAAAAAATAGATTTTCTTTTTTGTTCTTTGGAAGACCTATAAGAGAGAATAAAAGTCATGAAACACCAGTTTATACAAATAGTTATAATTGCTCAAAAAATAAACTTAAATACTAGAATTTGGTCCAGTGGACCGAGGCTAACGAAATGCTGCTGTTCAAAATATTGTTGGCACTAATATTTTGGAGGATGGTAAGTAGTATTAACTATTCAGTTTAGCAACAAGAGCAGGCATAAGTACAATCTAGAATATTCCATGTTCAACCTACACACTTTGATATGCTAATGCCCACTAACAAGGTTAGTAGTAATCAAATTAATACAGAGACTTTTAGGTTGAGAACAGGCATTAATAAAGGTAGAATATGTTAACTTGCTGAGAGTAGGGCAATTTGGAAAAGTCATTGAATTTTTTTACTTTTTTTTTTTAAAGTGAAAGCTTTGCTTATCTGCTGTGCCTGACTTACGTCCTCCCCTGTGTGACAGAGGATGTCACAAGCCTGCATCTGACATTAATTAATTAATTTATTTTTGCTGTGTTGGGTCTTCGTTTCTTTGCGAGGGCTTTCTCTAGTTGCGGCAAGCGGGGGCCACTCTTCATCGCGGTGCGCGGGCCTCTCACTATCGCAGCCTCTCTTGTTGCAGAGCACGGGCTCCAGATGCACAGGGTCAGTAGTTGTGGCTCACGGGCCTAGTTGCTCCGCGGCATGTGGGATCCTCCCAGACCAGGGCTCGAACCCGTGTCCCCTGCATTAGCAGGCAGATTCTCAACCACTGCGCCACCAGGGAAGCCCCTTTTTTCACTTTATAAGAAAGAAAACACGTACTTTTTACTCTGCCGTTTCTTTTGTTTAGGGTCGAATGTTTTCTTTTTTTCCTTTTTGGTGCTCCTCAAATCACAAGCAGGGATCCTGAGAGGAGAAAAAATTGTAAGCATACCCTGTTTGAGGAGAGTGGAAGAGGAGACTGATGGTTTAAGACCCCAGGACCTTCTTATCTCTGCATAGTTTCCTTTCTTTCCTTCTTGGTTACACGAATGACACACACTCTTTCTGAATGTTTCTGGGCCCGTGTAAGATCAAGAGTGTGCTTTGACTTCACTAGGAAGTCTGAAGATTAGCACTGATTTTTTAAATACTGGAGCTAAAACGGGGCTTTTGCTGGGGTAGTTGCTTCCCCAAATCCAACGGCCATTTATGAACATTTATATCCTGACATTTGAAGTATTTTGAAAGTATAAAGTAGTATATAAATGAAAGGTAAGATTAAAAAAAAAATATCGCATGGTGAGGTGCGAGGGGCCCATGGGTCTGACGAACAGCAGGAAGTGTGCATGTCAGCCAGTGGTCAGCTGTTTGTCTCCCTAGTCCCTGCGTTGGCATGATTTAAAAAGAAAAATCATCATTAAAAAAGCAGAGCACAAAATAGTTATTTTGGCGTCATGGACCTTAACCTCCTTTCTGATTTTGGATTTGACAGTTTGTGTTTTTTTGCCCTCTCTGCGTGATGTTATACCATATATTATGGGGAGTAAAGGAAACATATGTGGTCCTTTCCTTTAAGAGATATACAGCCTGGCTGGAAAGTATGAAACACCTAACAAAGGTAGCACATAGGATGCCACAGCATCTTTTAGTAACTTTTACGGTGACTTTAAAAGTAACACTAAACTCAGCAGTTTGCGAGGGAGAGCAGAGACCTACATGGTAATTAGCACCCACTGGTTCTTCAGGCCCAGCTCGAGGGCCACGGCCTCTGGGAATCCTCCCTCCCCCTGCACGGGGCTCTCAAGGAACATGGACAGTGTCTTGTTTTTGCCCATTTTATCCCTGTGTCTTGCACTGTACCTGCCGCATAGACCCTCAACAGATACTTGTTAAATGACCGTGTTTGGGTTTCTGTTGGGCCTTTGTGTCCTTTGTCCCCCTTAGCTCGCTCTTCCTGCCTCACTGGATTCAGAGTTGGGTTCTTGCCCTAAGGGAATCCTTGCCTTATTCCAGTGAACAGGGGCCTTATTTTGCTTCATTAGGGCATTTCTGTGGTTGATATTTGGGTATAGAAGACTACCTTGTCTCTGCAATAGAATCCTGTCTGTCGTGGGCACACTTTTACTCTGTTCAGCTTCTCTGCGGTGTCCGCATCGCTGAGCACGCCTCCCCTTGAGACCTTCCGTCTGGATCTCAGCACCAGTGTATTGGCCTTGAGCTCTCCTTCGCCCCTCTCATCGTTAAAAGTTTTTCCTTTTAACAGAGAGAATTTAATGTGAAGAAATTAAATTCTCCCTAGCTATAAACTAGGTATAAACTTGTGAACTGGGTTTCTGAAAACGGGTAAATAAAGGGACTCTCAAGTGTCAGAGATCCTACTACCCCTAAAGCGGGGAGCAAAGGGTAAGAGGTTGGACTTGCCAGGATTCACGGGCTGCAGGAGGGGCTGCATGAAGTGAAGTTCAGGCCTGGAGGGGACAGTACAGCTCAGCTGGGGCTGGGTCCCCACCCTCGAGGTCGGGAACCCAGACGGCAGGTGCTAGTGTCTCAAGGGTGCAGGGACGCTCGTTCTGCCACAGCCCGTGCAGGATGAATTCAGCCATTGCTGGCGGGTGAAGAAGCGTGCCGAAGTGATGCTGGCAGGAACAGGAGGTCGACAGGAGAGGTCCCTTCTTCCTCCATCCCTGAGCCAGCCGCGAGTACCTCCTGTCGCTGAGCCAGTGGGGAAAGCGGAAATGGGGAACCCGGAAAATGAATTGTCAGCCACGGCATCCCAGAGTGTAGCAGGCTGACCTTAACAAGTGGAACAGGCAGAGCGCAAAGGAAGCCAGGTACCAGGGTGCTGACAGTGTGAAATGCTGTGCTTTGACCGCTGTTGAATGCTGACATCAATATTAAATACAAGCAGGCCTTACGTACCAACCAAAAGTAGAACAGGTTCAAGGGAGAAATCATGCATGAGAAAATTAAGGGCAATTCAGCGAATTTATAAGTGCATGCAAATCACAGAAATGGGGAAACGGCACAAATATAAGCCTTCCACTAAGTTAGTAGCTGTAAATCGCAAAATTAGATTTAAAATGTATTTAATTTTGTTAATAGACTTTTATTTTTTAGAGCAGTTTTAGGTTTACAGAACAATTGGAAGCACAGAGAGTGCCCGTATGTGCCTGCGCTCCCACGGTCTTCCCTGTTACTAGCAGCTGGTGTTAGTGTGATGCCTTGGTTTCAGTTGATGAACCAATAGTGACATGTCCTTACTGACTAAGTTTACATTAGCGCTCGCTCTGCGTTGTACATTCTGTGGATTTTGAGTTCTCTTTAACCCCTCTGGTCGCTGTTTAACCGTCTGATTTGATGGTTTCTGTCCCCTGTGTGAATGCAGGCGTGCCCCAGGGAAATTTCCTTAGCGCTTTCCTTGGTGTAACCTGTCATTTTCACACCGCTTTCCCAGTTTCCTTAACAGTAAGACGGGAGGCTGAACTAGAAGCTTCTGAGGTTCTGACCCCAAATTTGATGATTGGCTCTGTGTCAAATTCAGACTCATGAAAGACTTTTTCCAAACTCATTTCCTCTTTTCTCTGTCGAGTTTCCTAAATATTTTTAAAGCTTTAAATGATCCTCTTGGATCATTTTCAGTCCAGATTGAAAATCTTGATTATACCGTCTGGCTTCACTGAGATGTGCATCCGCTGTGTCACCATGTCCTGAGGCTTTTACTTCTTGAATGTCTGTCAGGGTCCTCCTACTGTTCCCTCTGTGGGCCGTGCTCCCTGCAGCAAGGGCGGTGGTGCCCTTGAGACTCTGGAGAGAGGCTTACGTGACTCCGTGCAGGACTGGCCCTCTGTGAGCAGGGGTCTGGCTTGCTCGTTCCTTCAGGGGGAAAAAGAGAGGACGTGATTCAGAGAGACTGATCCATCAGCACAAAAGAAAAATCAGTTATTTCTTCTCTCTGTTGTGCTGTCGTGTTAAATGTTTTCTCAACGTGTGTTCCTTTTCAGCATCATGGGAGTTCTGAGTAACAAGTGTGGCTTTCAGCTCCAGTATCAGATGATTTTTTCTATATGGCTCCTGGCGTTCAGTCCTCAGATGTGTGAACACCTGCGACGCTACAACATCATTCCTGTTCTGTCCGACATCCTGCAAGAATCTGTCAAAGAGAAAGTGACAAGAATCATTCTTGCAGCATTCCGGGTACGTGTTTTTTGTGTGTGTGTGTGTGTGTGTGTGTGTGTGTGTGTGTGTGTGTGTAAGGCATTTTTTTTTACTGTGGAGTATATTTCAGGGCTTTTAGCAGGTGGGAAAAAGTTGCTTGTTCTCCATGTAGTTATGGAACTGTGGCATCTTGGTGAGCTTGGAGTAAAATATCCCAGTTTGTACTCATGGCAGGGGGAGTGGACAGTGGGGGGAAGCCATCTAAATGGATGACACGTAAGAGTGGCTGGGAGATGGTAGACCTACAAATCCAAGCTATTGGCTTTAGAATTTGTGTTTTTAACCATTGTTTGTTCTTACGCTTTCTTTAAACAAACAACGACAAATCAAAAATAAAAGGTTGTGCAGATGTATTGCAAAACCGTAAATGGCGTAGACACCACATTTGCCAAATATAGTCACTAACATCTTTCAGATTTTTCTAAGCAAATAGAGATAAATATATAAATAGGTGTCTAATTTTGTTTTGTATTTAAAAATAAGAGTGGTGTCAGGCTATAAATACTGTTCTGTAACTTTATTCTTAACTATATAATAAATGTGTTTTCATTTTCCTGTACTAGATCTTCAGTATTCTTTTCAATGGCTATATTCTACTGTGTTGATGTAAAGTGGTTTATTTAATCAGTGTCCTATTGATGGAAATGTGAGGTGTTTCTAGTTTCTTTTACATATGTTTTCCCACTTCGATGAGTATTTCGGTTGGGTAAGTTCCAGAGATGGAATTGCTGAGTCAAAGAATATACTTTTTACCAGTTCTTATAGATAATGTCAAATCACCTTTCAAAAACGTGCAAATTGGACTTCCCTGGTGGCGCAGTGGTTGAGTCCGCCTGCCGATGCAGGGGACACAGGTTCGTGCCCCGGTCCAGGAAGATCCCACATGCTGCGGAGCGGCTAGGCCCGTGAGCCGTGGCCGCTGAGCCTGCGCATCCGGAGCCTGTGCTCCGCAGCGGGAGAGGCCACAACAGTGAGAGGCCCGCGTACCGCAAAAAAAAAAAAAAGTGCAACTTTATGTTTCAAGTAATTATATATTGGGCAAGAATACAGAGAGTCCCTACTTTCTCTTAGTGCATGGACTTTTTTCTAAATTGGAAGCTGTTCATGAAGTTGGCGTGAAAACCCTTTTAAAAAAATAGATTTTCTTAATTGGTGAACTGTTAGGAAAGATAGTCATCCTTGATTCAATATCTTTGCAATTAGATTATCCTAGAAAGATGTTTTGGATTATTATTTTTTTTTCCCTTTGTATGACTTTCACTTCTGGGAAATAGAAAGATCAACAGTTGCCTGAGTGATAAACATGGAAGTGAATCGTATTTTTTCAGCTCATATCTACCTACCCTTTTCTGTATGTCAGTTACATATTTTTTACATTAAAATATCTATCTTTCCAAATGTTGAAGATTGTAAACATTTAGCACAAAGTTATTTCTTTTGATAATTTGTTAATAAGGTGACTTGTTTAAGGTGAAATATAGGTGTGGGAAGAACTGCTGTAGAACTCAGGGTCTTACTTCAGCTGTTCTCTTGTTTCATAGACTATATCTCTACATTTGTATCTTTGCCCCCTCAGTTTTGATAAACTTACATGTTTTTTGTTGTTGTTGTTGTTGCGGTACCCGGGCCTCTCACTGTTGTGGCCTCTCCCATTGCGGAGCACAGGCTCTGGACGCGCAGGCTCAGCAGCCATGGCTCACGGGCCCAGCTGCTCCGCGGCATGTGGGATCTTCCCGGACTGGGGCACGAACCCGTGTCCCCTGCATCGGCAGGCGGAGTCTCAACCACTGCGCCACCAGGGAAGCCCCCTTACATGGTTTTTTATAAGTGTCATTTAGATAATATAGTGAGTGCTGTGAGTTTTAGGAAGAAATCAGATACTAATAATTTATAGTAATGGGTTGAGATTTAATCTAAAGCTCAGCATAAGATGCTTTTGTTTTTGTTTTAAATAAATTTATTTATTTATGTATTTTGGCTGCGTTGGGTCTTGGTTGCTGTGTGTGGGCTTTCTCTCGTTGTGGTGAGCGGGGGCTACTCTTCCTTGTGGTGCACGGGCTTCTCATTGCGGTGGCTTCTCTTGTCGTGGAGCACGGGCTCAGTAGTTGTGGTTCGTGGGCTCTAGAGCGCAGGCTCAGTCGTGGCTCACGGGCTCAGTTGCTCCACGGCACGTGGGATCTTCCCCGACCAGGGCTCGAACGCGTGTCCCCTGCGTTGGCAGGCGGATGCTTAACCACTGCCCCACCAGGGAAGTCCGGTTTTGGTTTTTTTTTGAGACAAGCCATTTGTCTTATCAAATCATTTACTTATTTATTTATTTATTATCTCAGTTGATTTATAATATTACATTAGTTTCAGGCGTATAACGTTGATTCAGTATTTTTATAGAGTATACTCCATTGAAAGTTATTACACAACAATGGCTGTCGTTCCCTGTGCCATACAGTATGTCCTTGCTGCTCACCTGTTTCACACACAGTAGCTTGTATCTGTTAACCCTGACCCCTGTCTTGTCCCTCCCTCTACAGCTCCCAGCATAAACTGCTTTGCCCATAATGTATGTAGCAGCTGTTCTAGCTGAGCTTCCCACAGACCTTGCTTAGTATTTTGTCCCTTCTCTAGTTCCTCCTCCCATTGATTTTTATGTTAAGTCATTATTATGTTAGATAAAAGGGTCACTGGAAGCAGGTACCTCTAATATGGGTACATGGTAGGTGAGAGGTGTTTGTTGATATTAGCTGGATCCTACCTGTGAGCTGTTCCCTCCCCCTCTCCGTCCCTCCCCCTTCCCTATCCTTTCTTTTTCCTGTTCCTCCCCCCATCCCCCATTTCATGGATTATCTATCCACCTCTCAATGCATCAGATGTTTCTTGAACACCAATTATGGAAGGATGAATATGACAAGATACTTTTTCTTAGGGACTTTGTATTTTGTGTGAATCTGTTTCTGATGGAGAGACTTCATGAAGTCACCATGATGAGTGTTTACGGTATACAAAGTTCAAAAAGTCACAAGAAGTATAAAGCCAGACTGAGATTCTTAGTTTTCTTTTGACCTGATTTGGGAGCTCTCCAGATTGATTATCTGCTTTTTATGAAGATTTGAGGGGTACAGTAACATAACCCTTTTCTAATTTTCCTTTCCACGTGGTGTGTTAGCAAGAGTGTAGGCTCTGGAGTAGACACGCCTAGGGGTGAATCCCAGCACTAGGTTGCTGGGAGAGTGGTTTGAACTCTCAGAGCTGATTTCTCCACTTGTGAAAGGTGGTTAGTGATACTTAACTCACTTCAAGATTGGGTAAGAATTCAATGAAATAACAGATGATGGCTGGCAATAGTAAATATACAATCTGTATTTATTTTCCTGCCTTTTCGCTCCATAAAAGCATAAAATACTAGCAATTTGCCTCTTTAACGCCCACCTGTAGCAATTGCATTCTAAGTTAATGTGGAACCTAGGCAAAGATGAAGTGCTGTTCTGTTTGATTTAGAAAAGACAGCATGAATATTTTACTAATGTTTATTTAGCAAGATTTAAAAATCTTATTTATACTTCATTTGCAGTTTCAATTTTTTACCCACAATGTGTTGAACTTATGCTAATTTCTCGGCTTCTATTGTCTAATTTGGATTTCAGATTATTTAAAATACATGCAACCTATTGACAGGTATATTAGTTTTTTGGACTCTCCTTGATAAATTGGGATAAATCATTGCATGGTTATACTGAAGACTGAATATCAGAAGAACATCTTTAGACATCCCGAACTTCGATGTACACAACTGAGTTAAAATCGAGCCATTAGTAAGGACATAGTAAAGCCATTTGATTTAGACCATCGAATAGGTGTAAAAAATGACGTGTTCTTTTTTTTCTTCGTTATTCTCAAATTCCTGTAACCTTTGATAGAGATTTCACCGATGAGGTTGTTTGAGGGTTGTCTGATTATGCACTTTGCCCCACATCCTGAAACTCAGGAGGGGAAGTTTTGTGCTTCTGGAATCTTGCTGAGCTGCTGTGAGCTGAAGAAATCTAGCAGCTGTTAATTTTTTTTTCTTTCCATTTGGCTGGGTGAATTTATTTTTGAAAATGTCTGTCTCAATTATTCATAGCAGGTGCTGAACTCCAGGTCTCCATGAATGTTATTCCATTGGTTAACTTGATATGTCAGTCTTTCGTTTCTAAAATAAATTAGAATGTTTTTTGAGGCTGAGACTGAGAAAGACATTCTAGACCATATTTGCTGTATAGAGTTTTTCTCTTTTTGGCTCTGTTTAGTCAAGAGCCTCCGTAATATGTCAGATAATAAGATAAATTGTATTTTACAACTGCATGGTTTTCAGCATAAAAGCTTAGAAAGAAATACCACCAAATTGAATTTGGATTTACACTAGCTGTACTAACCATGATGTTTAACTCAAGCCCACACGCATATGCACACACAGACACAGACAAACACAGACTTACATCTTCCTCTGCAGACAGTTCACAGTCATAACCCCTCCAGAGACACCTGCTCTGGTTTGGGTGTATGGGGGTGTTTTGCTCACTGCTTTGACATAGAAGTGTTGCTATCAAGAAATTTCATTCCTAGGTCCATCCCTCATTCCTTATTTCAGGAATTTATCTCTCTTGTTTATTAGATACCAGGTTTGGAAGAGGTTTGGTAAGACTGAGACATTTTTAATCTTGGGGTGAGTTCCATAATAACAGCGCTGCTTCAGTGCAGTTCTGTCAGCTGTTGGTTAGCAGCCTGCAAGGGATAAGTACAGAAAGTGAGAGCAAGCATTTAGAAACTTACAGTAATTTGACATGTCTGTTAATAATATAAGATTTGAGCTTCTATTTTGCATGTCTTTTAAAGTTCATTTTTCTAGAAATTCATTTTTGTATTTTTTACTAAAAGTATTTGTTCCTGACTGATTGGAAATTGAAAATCAAACAGAACTGGTCTTCACCACAGATGGTTTGAGAAGCACTGCTTTATCATGTATGTTACAAGGTTAGCAGTTTTGGTGAAGGAAGGATCTGAATGGTCACTTGGTTCCACTTTGTTCTTAGTGAAGTCAAGGTTGCTCTGCACTGTTACTTGGACACAGGCCAAAATGATATTTACGCTTTGGTTTTGTTGAGGTGAAGATGTCATTGAGTTTAGCGACTTTAAAGGGTACACTGCTGCCGGATGATCTAGGTTTGTTTCTGGTAAATTCATTTTCCAAATATTTTTCACAACCTTTTTATTCTTTGTAATGAGATGGAGAGATGAAATTAAAACATGTTTCAAGGGAAAAACAAGTAAGGTTTATTGATTGATTTGACATAGGCTTGAAGGAAAGGGGAGCGTCAAACATGACTAAATTTCGAAGTCCTGTTGTCTTAGAGAATCGAGAGGAGAGATGGTTTCAGAAGAGCGCCATTGGGCTGTTCTTTACCAGTTACACTGACTGGGTTGAGGTTATAGTTGAAACTGTTAGTTATGATAATATCTTAAATATGAAGTGTAAGTCTCCTGGCAACAAATATGTAGGACCATATGAACAGAAGAGTTTTGATATATTTCTAAATTTAGGAGAGATAATAGTAAGAAAAGTAACTGGAAAAGATAACAGAGAAAACTAAGTAGACTAATAAGTAAAATCTCACAAAAGCGAGGGGTGAAGGGAGGAATTTCATAAAGGGGGATGTTATCAGAGTTCAAGGCACCCTACAGTTTAGGGTCTTTATTTGAATTCCATTATGGTCAGAGAACATGTTCTGTATGGTTCCAATTCTTTGAAATTTGTCTCATGCTCATCTCACGGTCTGTCACGGTGAATGTAGCCTGTGTACTTGAAAAGAATGCATGTTTTGCAGAGGTATCACATTCTGTAAATGTCAGTTAAATCAGGGTGGTTCATAGTATCGTTTGGATCATCTCTGTACTGATTCTGTTGTCTAGTGGTTCTATCAATGATCAATTGCTAAGAGAGAGAGTTGTTAAAATTTCCAGCTGTTAGTGTGGATTTGTCTGTTTCTCCTTTCAGTTCGGCCAGTTATTGTTTCATGTATTTTGAAGCTCTTTTTTTTTTTAACTTTTTATTTTTTAAAATTTATTTATATTTATTTATTTTTGGCTGCATTGGGTCTTTGTTGCTGCGTGCGGTCTTTCTCTAGTTGTGGCGAGCGGGGGGTACTCCTCGTCGTGGTGCACGGGCTTCTCATTGCAGTGGCTTCTCTTGTTGCGGAGCATGGTCTCTAGGCGCGTGGGCTTCAGTAGTTGTGGCACGTGGGCTCAGTAGTTGTGGCTCACAGGCTCTAGAGCGCAGGCTCAGTAGTCGTGGCTCACGGGCTTAGTTGCTCCGCGGCATGTGAGATCTTCCCAGTCCAGGGCTTGAACCCGTGTCCCCTGCATTGGCAGGTGGATTCTTAACCACTGGGCCACCAGGGAAGTCCCAGTGCTCTTGGTCTTGATATCTACTTTATTTGAAATTAATATAGACATGCCAGCTTTCTTCCACTTATGGTTTTCCATCTTTTAGTTTCAACCTATCTGTGTCTTATATTTAAAATTTGTCTCTTTGAGACAACATATACTTGGGTCTTGAATTTTTATCTGTTCTAATAATCTCTGCTTCTTAATTGGAGTGTTTAGTTCACTGACATTTAGAGTAATTATTGGTGTGGTTGGATTTAGGTCTACCATTTTATTATTTTCTTCTGTTTGTTTCATCTGTTTTTTGTTCTGTCTTCCATTCCTGCCTTCTCTTACGTTAACTGAGTTCTTTTTAGAATTTCAGTTTAATTTTTCTATTGGCTTTTTAACTGTGCTGCTTTGTAGTATTTTATTTCTTATAGGTTGTTTTGGTGTCACAATATTTATCCTTAACCTTTTCCATTATACTTGAAGTTAATATTACGTTCTCACCAGTAGTGCACAAGTGTTCTCTTATGTCCACAATCTGGACAACACTGGCTGTCTTGTTTTTTGATAATAGCTGTCCTAACAAGTGCAAAGTGATATTTAATTGTGGTTTTGACTTGATTTTCCCTGATGATCAGTGATGTTGAGCACTGTTTCATGATCTGTTGGCCATGTTTATGTCTTCTTTGGGAGAATGTCTATATAGATCCGCTGCCCATTTTTTAATTGGCTTGTGCTTTTTTGTTGTTGTTGTTGCTAGTGAGTTAAATGAGTTCTTTATACATTTTAGATATTGCCCTCCTATCAGATGTATGGTTTGCACATGTTTTCTCGCATTTTGTAGGTTGCCTTTTCATTTTGCTTTTTTTGTTTCTTTGGCTGTGCGGAAGCTTTTTAGTTTGATATAGTCCCAGTTGTTGATTTTTACTTTTGCTGTGCTTTTGGTGTCATATCCAAAAAATCATTCCCAAGGCTAATGTCAAGGAGATTTTCCCCTGTGTTTTCTTCTATGAGTCTGACAGTTTCCGGTCTTATGTTTAAGTCTTTAATCCCTTTTGAGTTAGTTTTTGTGACTGGTATAAGATACGGGTCCAATTTCATTTTTTTGCATGTGATTATCCAGTTTCCCTGCTGACATTATTGAAGAGACTATCCTTTCCTCAATAGGTTTTCTTGGCTCCCTCGTCAAATATTAGTTGACTGAATATGTACGGGCTTATTTCTGTGCTCTCTATTCTGTTCCATTGAACTCTGTCTGTTTTATGCCATTACCATACTGTTTTGATCATTGTAGCCTTGTAGTTTAGTTTGAAATCAGTACATGTGACTTCTCCAGCTTTATTCTTCTTTCTCAGGATTGCTTTGGATATTTGGAGTCTTTTATATTTCTATACAAGTTTTAGCATTGCTTTTCCTATTTCTGTGAAAATTGGAATTTTGGTAGGGATCGATCTTACTAATTTCCATATGCTAAGCTAAATCTCTCTCTGCATTTATTTAGCATAATTATTAGAAATATAACTTCCTTGCAAAAATAAGGAAATTTAAAATTTTGGTACAGTTGATTTAGAATTGTTATTCCAGGATTTTTTTGAGTGTGGGAGATTTGACAGGCCTTCTTTACCAACTTTGTGAAGGTGGCTTTCTTGAGAGCTTGTTTGTCCTTGTTCTAGACCTCAGCATGAGCATGGTTTTGCTCTGAAATATTGGTTAATTTAGTGAACAGAGTATCTTCAGAAATACTTAGATTCCTTTGCTGATTTCATCAGTACTCTTAAAAATCGCAGAAGAAAACTGAGAAATTTGCTTGAATGTCACGAAACTTTTCTGGTAATTACTGAAGCAAGAGAGTTTTTTTAATTGCCGTCCTTTGTGCACTTACAGGTTGATTGGACGGAGAAAAAGGTCAGTGACTGGGAACTAGAGAGATACTTGAGGAAACAGTCTTTCTTAGCATCCTAAGGGCTCCATGTGGCCAAGAAATGGAGTGTTCATGGTGGTGACCTCAAGAGCAGGGCTGTGAGGAAGGATGGTGATGGACCTCACTGTAAATGTGTTCAGTGTTTTGAGGCTTGTCTAGGTCAATAATTTAAAATGTTTAGTAAGCCAGTGAGTAAGGAAGGAATCAGAAGGATGCCCCTGATGTGGGACAGATGCTTAGGAAAGAAGTCAGGATTTGTGATCCAGTCATCCACTTAAGGTGATAGTTAACCTGAGAACAGGAAGGGGAGAGAGGATGTGAAAGCAGGTGCAGAGAACATCACATAACAGATTATATCATTTCTCATTGTGTCTTTGTCTAACCCAGAACTTCTTAGAAAAATCAACTGAAAGAGAAACTCGCCAAGAGTATGCTCTGGCTATGATTCAGTGCAAAGTTCTGAAACAGTTAGAGAACTTGGAACAGCAGAAGTATGATGACGAAGATATCAGTGAAGATATAAAATTTCTCTTGGAAAAACTTGGTGAGAGTGTCCAGGATCTTAGGTATGTTATTCTTTTTAATTCTCACAGGCTAGGTATATTGGGCCTTGTTTGACTTGCCTCATATTTTAAGGAAATTTAAATTTGTTATGAACTATAAACTCAAAAGATTGCACTAAAACATCATGTCTTCTATTGAAAATTGAGGGGTGTGGAAACACTGGCTCACCATCATGGCAACCATTGGTCAGAGCTGTGTGTTATTTCTCCTCTTTCGTGTAGATCCCCACTGTTCTCTGTTGTCTAAAATCTGACCTGGTGTTCTACCACGGGTTGTGGGTGCCACCCTTTGAGAATCTCCCCCTGGTTTAAAATCTTTTTTAAGCAGCAGTCATTGTTAATTTGTGGAGGAGGTTTGCTTAGATATGGAAAGAGTATTTTTCCTGCTTTTTTTTTTTTTTTCCGGTATGCGGGCCTCTCACTGCCGTGGCCTCTCCCGTTGCGGAGCACAGGCTCCGGACGCGCAGGCTCAGTGGCCATGGCTCATGGGCCCAGCCGCTCCGCGGCATGTGGGATCCTCCCGGACTGGGGCACGAACCCATGTCCCCTGCATCAGCAGGCGGACTTTCAACCACTGCGCCACCAGGGAAGCCCTCCTGCTTTAGTGAAGTCCCTATTGGTTTTATTTATTTTTTATTTTAAAAATTATGCAAGTGATGTACATGCAGTAAAGAAAAAAATCCCTTTTTTAATACAGTACAGAATACAGTACAATACAGAATGCAGTACACTACAGAATACAATACAGTACAGAAGGGACAACACACCAGTACCCCCATCTTCCCCACCTACTTCCCCCTGCCCCTCTGGTTTCTTGTGTTCATTCCCCAAAAAACCTAGCCCCCCTCCCCCTAGCATGCATGCATGTGCATGCGCGCACACACACACAGACACACACAAATAGGGTTCTATGTATTCTTCTGGTCCTGGTTCTTTTTTGTTTAATAATAGCTTGATGATTTTTCCCATTAACCCATGCATTCTTTGTTTTTGAACTATTGATACATTTTACAAAGAGAGTTACTCACTAGAAGTAGGTTGGGTTTGGGAGCCAGGATGACTCCAGTTTGAATTGTTTGGCCACTTTGTCCACGTGTGGCCTTGAACAAGCCTCTTGACATTTTAAAGTCTCAATTTTCCTTTTGGTAAAATAGTGATAAAAATGCTAACCTTGTAGGATTTTCCATGAGGTGTCCAGCAAGTGCCTTTAGTATAGTATGTGTTCCAAAAATGTGTTTACCAGATAATTCAGTGCAGCCCAGAAGCGTTTATAGAGATGGGAGCTGTCACCCATATCAGTGGTGTGTATGGGGCTTTGTGGAGGAAGGCAGGTGATTTCTGTCTTTTTATAATTTCAAATATGAATAAGTTGTTTGTAATATAATAGGCCAGCAATAGGCTTGCAGTTTATACAAATTCTATTTTATTATGTTTATTTAAAAAATTATCATTGGTTCTTCTGTAATAATGATTTGAGACCCTTTTAAAAAAGTAAATAAGGTTAGTGATAGCTTTCTAAGTTATTTAATCCATGCTAGCCAATTGTTATTATTTACTGATTTTTCATGTTGAATTTGGTAATGTGAAAAATATTGCTGTTTACATACAGCTAACATGGTGATGGGAGCAGTTGAAATAGATTTGTCTCTTTATATTGTTACAGGTTTAGCATATTAGTTAAACAATATTGTTTAACAGTATTAGTTAAACAATATTACTTCTTATACTAAATAGCCTTTCATTAAATTACTGCTTTATTTAACAGGTTACTCTGATCAGCTTAACCAGTGAATCTTTGTTATACTGAATTATCAATCAGTATTAAATAGCTACTTCTTTTTGAAAATTTTACTTGAAAGAAAGTATAAGCATGTCTTGTCACTTTGTTCACTGGCTAACCACATTAAAGCAGTTTTATATTATGAAGATTTGAATAATTGTTGCTTGATACATAGTGAATAATTTTTGAATTAAAGTGCATTTTAGTTTGTTACATGTACAGAGGTTTTTGTTTTTAATTAATCTGTAGTGGGCTAATTCAGTTAATGAATTACCTCTGCATTGTGGGTAGTCACATTTAAAAATATCGTACTGAGGTATGTGTTTTTATTTTTGTACTGCAGTATCATGGTTTGTCATTTAAAGTATAATAGAATATTCTGTTTTATTTTGTGTTTAAGTAATATACTTTTACATAAATTTATCTTTATGTATCTAGTGGTCTGGCAAATACAGTGTTTTAAGAGGTATGGTAGAAACAATGCTAGATTATCAGATATTTAATTTATTTTTATATATATATATATTTATTTATTTATTTGTGACTGCGTTAGGTCCTTGTTGCTGCGCACGGGCTTTCTCTCGTTGTGGCGAGCGGGGACTACTCTTCATTGCTGTGTGCGGGCTTCTCACTGTGGTGGCTTCTGTTGTTGCAGAGCATGGGTTCTAGGTGTGTGGGCTTCAGTAGTTGTGGCACGCAGGCTCAGTAGTTGTGGCTTGTGGGCTCTACAGCACAGGCTTAGTAGTTGTGGCCCACGAGCTTAGTTGCTCTGCGGCATGTCAGATCTTCCCAGACCAGGGCTTGAACCCATGTCCCTTGCGTTGGCAGGTGGATTCTTAACCACTGTGCCACCAGGGAAGTCCCTATCAGATATTTTAGTGATGTACAGACATTTATGTGTATATTAAGGTTAGAATTTTGAAAGCAAGTGCTCCTTTTAATATCTCATGGTGAACATTCAAATTTGACAGGAGTACTGGACCTTAGTACCCTGAATAAGTTTCACATGATTTATTGAAAATTAAGCCATTGAAACTTGTTTAGAGGTGATTTTTGAATGTATAAAGTATGATCAGTCTTTGTCGTTAAATAATTAGTGAAGATGTTTTATTTTATTAAATTTTGGAGTATCTATCTCTCAGATTCTTATAAACTTTGAAATCTTTTTACAGCTCATTTGATGAATATAGTTCAGAACTTAAATCTGGAAGATTGGAATGGAGTCCTGTGCACAAATCTGAGAAATTTTGGAGAGAAAATGCTGTGAGGTTAAATGAGAAGAATTATGAGCTCTTGAAGTAAGTTTTAAATGCCAGTTTACACTCTGAAAAACCCCCATCCTTCCACATACTCGTGGACACGTTTTTGTCCCTCTTAAAATTTTTAGATATTCCATGGTTTTAATTTCTATTTTCTTCCTTACCATGTGGTTGAATACCTTTTCGTGTGCTTACTGGCCATTTGGATATCTTTTTTCCCAGGAGAAGTGCCTGTTCAAGTTTTTGTTTTTGTTTTTGTGGGAATTCTATAGGTTTCTTGGTCATATGTATTCATCACAGCTCTTCTTCTACCACGTCAAATGCCACTAACTCTTTACTTTTGATGTAGCTCAGTTTATTATTTATGGCTAGTGCTTTCTTGTGTCTGGTTAAGAAGTTTTTGCCTACCCAAGGTCCTGAAGATATACTCCTGTGTTATCTGCTAGAAGCTTTATCATTTAACCTCTCACATTTAGATTTCCATTCCGTGTGGAATGGTTTTTGGGTAAGGTGTATAAGGTAGGCCAAGATTTGTTTTTTTCATTACATGGATATCTAATTGAACTAGCAACATTTATTGAAAATAACATACATTTTCCCCACTGCTTTGCACGGTTCCCTTTGTTATAATAAAGATGACCTAATATGTGCAAGTGTCTTTCTTTTTTACTGAGATATAAGTCAAATACCACACAATTCACCCATTTAAAGTGTATAAACCAGTATATTCACTGGGTTGTGTAACCATCGACACAGTCAATTACAGAACATTTTCCATCACTTCAGAAAGAAACCCTGTATCCTTTAGCTGTCATTTCTCTGTCCAGCCACGCCCTCAGCCCTAAGCTTTTACTTTCTGTCTCTATGGATTTGCCTATTAGGAAAGTTTCATGTAAATGTAATCATATAATATTTGTTCTTTTGTGACCAGCTTCTTTCATTTACCATAAGGTGTTCAAGGTTCATTCATGTTGTAGCATTTAGCAGTACTTTGTTCCTTTTTATGGTCATATAATATTCCATCATAAGGACATATTACATTTTATTTATCCACTCATTAGGTGATGGGCATTTGGGTTATTATGAAAAATGCTGGTAATAAACATTCGTGTACAAGTTTTTATGTGGACATACGTTTTTATTTCTCTTCTTGGGTAGACATCTGTGAATAGAATTGCTGAATCATATGGTAACTCTGTTTAACCATTTTAGGAACTACTCGACTATTTTCCAAAGTGGCTGTACAATTTCATATTCCCACCAGCAGTGTATGAGGATTCTGATTTCTCCATCTCCATGTCAGCACTTACTATTGTCTGACTTCTTGATTCTAGCTGTTTTAGTGAGTGTGAAGTGATATCTCATCATGGTTTTGATTTGTATTTCCCTGATGGCTAACGAGTCAGGCATCTTTTCTTGTCCTTATTGGCCATTTTATATCTTTGGAGAAATGTCTGTTCAGATTCTTAGTTCAATTTTTAAATGGGTTCTCTTTTTAGTATTTAGTTGTAAGAGTTTTTTAATATATTTTGGATGTAAATCCCTGATCAGATAATATGCTGTGCAAATATTATCTCCCATTTTTGGGTCATCTTCTCAGTTTCTTGATAGAATTACTACATATATACCTTACTATAACTGGTAAAACTAATAGAATTTAATTTTTAGAATAATTTTAGGTTTACAGAAAAATTGAAGGGAGTACAGAGAGTACTCATATACCCTCTCTTCCTCCACCAGGCACAGTTTCCCCTATTTTTAATGTCTTGCCTAAGTGTGGCACGTTTGTTAGTTGATGAACCAATATTTATACATTATTTTAACTGAAGTCCATAGTTTACGTTCAGGTTCACGCCTTTCTGTTGTACAGTTCCTGCTGTGTCACAGTATCACACAGAATAGTTTCACTGCCCTAAAAACTCCCTATATTTTCCCTTCTTCCCTTTCCCTGGTATTGTGGGAATTGTGGGTGGTGGACGTTGTGAATCTGAAAGTGACCTGTTAATGTGTGTATAAAGGTTTGAAAGCTGCTAACTTACCTGCAGTAAATCATGTGTAGTGTATCGTGTGTAGCAGTGAAACTTGTAGAAAATACAGTTATATTTGTAAATGTTTATTTTCAGGAAAGTATCGGCATTATACCTTTGCTCTGTTGTGCTCTAGAAAAGAATTAGAAATCAATCTCTCTTTGTATTAAATTTATTTCAGGATTTTGACCAAACTTCTGGAGGTGTCCGATGACCCACAAGTCTTAGCTGTTGCTGCCCATGACGTCGGCGAGTACGTTCGGCATTACCCGCGAGGCAAGCGGTAAGTGAGGAGCCTTGGTTTCCTCGGGGTGTCCCGAGACATTCCGCATAGAGGTCCTAGTTTATACTCCTGTAAAGTAGACTCGTTCAGCCGAGGAGCTGACGGAGTGAGCAGAACCCGGATGACCATAGTACCGGGAATCGTGATAACTGATAAACCTGATTAAAGATGGGAAGTATGAAAACATAAGCACACGTGTAGAATACTGTTGTGCAGTAGCCAACAGAGATCACACCAGAAATTTCACGTTCAGGGTTTTCTTTGGTTTGTATGATTTAATTCAAAAGCCATTTTGTTAGCACTGGTGATTTTTAAATTATTATTTGTGGTTATATTGTTACTGACCTGAGTAGGTTCCAAATATAAAAGGAAATATAACACGTGTAAGAAAAGTCACAGTAGATATATAGTAATGGAAGGATGTGTTTCCAAGTACTGAAGAGTGAGGAATTCCCTCTGGGAGGAGACTGGTAAGGCTTTGCAGAGGAGGTGAGGCTGGCTTGGTAATGTGAAATCACTTAGGTACGCTAACAGTGAAAGGATAGGAGTTGAGGGAGAAAGCATTAAATGAGACTGAGGCTGTTGTATGCTGTTTGGAGAAGCTTGTTACATACCTGGCACGTATCAAGCACTCATAAAGTTTGGGTATAATTATACTGCATTATTTTTCTCAATTCAGTACATTTTTTTTAAAAAGATGCTTTAAAAAATAAAATATAAACAGGCGTACAGATGAAACCTCTCCCTCACCCCTGACCCATGTGCTCATCTGCGAGGTTGTCCTAAACCACCAGAAGCCCTACTGCACTAAGGTGCCGCTTGTCACGGACTGTGTGGTGGCGATGTCACTCACCAGGCAGCACTGACCGCAGCTCCCACACTCCCAGGCTGGGGTTAAAGACACTCGCCGGCTCTTTGCACTCCCCCGCTCCCCCCCAGAGGAGCAGAGAACCTCCTTCCATTCGTGAGGCAAATAACCATTTTCACTTTGCTTTTGTGTCTGTAGTAACTGGATTTTTCAGGGGGTTGAGGGGGCAGTGACAGAAAGCAGCGCTGGTTGTCAGTCTTCCTGGTGTTCTTGACAACAGGAATTTTCTCATTTGTTTCACTGCCCAGCAGGTCATGTGGCATGTTCATGTTCCATCATTACAGGAAAGGGCAGATATCTTAACAAATCAGGTTTTTTCAGGAAATTAACATGGCTCCTACGGAGTGCTTTTTAACCTCGTGTTCTCTGCTGTCTGCATCTGAGCCCGTATCTGGTTCACAGCATGGCAACTGCTGGGCTTAGTATTGATCTGATGTTACTTCAGACATAAGGTGGTATTCAGTATACTGGTTTTTAAGCAAGCCACAAATCCTGGTGATAAAGAAGTTACTACTCAACTGCCTATAGAACACTGTAATCTAGATTACTGCAGCAGTCCAGGTTGATGACATTTGCCCAGACTAGGAAATGAGAATAACAGTTGGATTTATCACTAGGGATTCAAGAGAAAATATATAAAAACTTTAAGTCTGTGATTTGGAGAAAATGATATTTTAAAAAAGACACGTGTGTTGGTTTACTTACCTGTATGGTAACTTTTCTTTGTAAAACCACTGGGCAGTTCGGAGTTGGGCCTTTCTGCTAACAGCTTGCATTTGAAAGTAACTGCAGCGTCTTCACCACGTGGCTTCTGGCCCCCAGGGTCATCGAGCAGCTCGGCGGGAAGCAGCTGGTGATGAACCACATGCACCACGAGGACCAGCAGGTGCGCTACAACGCCCTCCTGGCCGTGCAGAAGCTCATGGTGCACAACTGGTAGGTGCCGCCCACCCCCTGCTGCTCTGTTGGGCCTCACGTTCCTGTCCAGAAGTTCTTGTGGAAAGGCTCCGATGAGTGGTGGCTTTTAAAGCAGTGGTTTTGATTAACACCTAGAATTACATTTTAGCCGTTCAGAGCAGCGATGTGATGATTTAGAAAAAACAGCTGCATTAGTGTTCTGAAGAAATGTATATTCAAAGTACTAGTATCAGAAACAACTCCAGAAGTAACTAAAAGGACCATTACGACATAGGTGAATAAGTTTTTTGAGAGTTGAATGGAATTCATCTTGACTACTGATTAGAGACGCTACAATTTTGCAGGGTTTAACTGTTCGGTGTACGGTTAACCTGAATGGATTTTTACCAGTTCACATGAAAACAGTAAAAGCTGATTGATCAGTTAAGATTCCGCTCTCACATTTCGTCCGTTATAGCCTTTTGCCTTTGAAATAGTAGCCAGAGTCATGTTTTTCCTCTTGCTTTTATTTTTTAAGTCAAAATTATTGACCTTTTTGTACTCAAAACAAGATAAATTAGAGTGACTACTTAGATACAATGGTGAACCATCTGTGTCCGTGAGTGGACACCCCTGGACTCTCTCGGCCGTGGCTGTTTTAGCAGTAGGTTGGCTGTTCCGCGCTCTTCTGCACTCAGATGCCTCTCTATTCCCCATCCTTGGGAAAGATGCGCTAACTGACGGTAATGCTACTGATAGTTCCAAAGGACAGATTAATGGCACATGCAAATGCTCACGTGTGAAAGATGCAGGCAGATACAGGATAGCAGAGGATCCAGGATTGCCACCGTGACGTCATGTATTAAATATTAGGATCCTGCCACTTAAGTACTTTTCTCATGAATACTGACATTTATGCATTCTTCCAGCAGGTGCTCTTTGAGCACTTAATTTGTACCCTGTTACGCTAGGCTCCAGGCGACAGATGTGATGGAAGTGGGTGATGAGAGATGGCCTTTCTGAGTGGTCCCAGCAGCCAGGCTGAGACAGTGATGGAAGGGAACCAGTCACCCACCTCCAGTGTTGGGGGTTGGATTGCAGGTGGAGGGAACGGGAGGGGAAAGGACCAGGAAGCAGGAGGGAGCTTGGCTTCTTTAAGAGCAACGCCTGGAGACATGTTTGGATGTGGCAGCTGGGGTCTAGGAGGTGGTGCTAATGGCAGCTGGTGGGTCGAGGCCAGGGATGCTGTTCAGCATCCTGCATCCGCCAGTCGCCACCACAGGGAACTGTCAGCAGTGCTGGGCTTCAAGGGCGAGTTGAAGGAGTGGGTGAGGCCAGAAGGAAAGGAGATGGGCGAGGCGAGGTGGCCGGGATCTGATCACGGAGGGTCTGGTGGGTCCTTCTGTTGGATGAGTTGAAAGTCATGGTTAAAGGTTTTAACAGGGGAGTGACAGGATTTGATTTGTACTTTGAAAGGTCTCACAGGCTCCTCTGTGGAGAGTGGATGGTTGGGGGTGAGTGTGGCAGCAGGAAGACCGTTTCATAGATTCTCATTGTGGCCGTGGGTAGGGATGGCTCGTGCCATGGACTAGAATGGTAACAGTTGGTACCAAGCAGTAGATGGACTAGGGATAGATTTCAGAGCTGGTGCGCGTGGTGCTTGAGGGACTGAAAATGTTTTTACTCTTTTCATATCGTCTATGCAAGAAGAATGGGATTCAAGGCAGAGAGCACTCAAAAATGGTTTTTTATCTACTGTTTAGCAGAGAAAAATCTTTCAAGTCTGTCAGGAAACTAGAGAATACTCCACTGGATTCCCTCCTTTTACTTTACCCTGAGCCACATTTTTCAACGTAAATTAATTATTTAGTAATTTTCTCTCTCTTGGTTTGTTTCTGTTTCTTTCATGAAGTTCGTTTACAGAATGTTGGCATTTAATAGAGTTGGAGGCTGTTGGAATCAGTGAGCTTTTATTGACAGATATTTTCCTGAAGTTTCCATTAAATACAGTTTTATTTTCCCCTTTTGTTGAAAGTAGGGCTGTTGAAGCATAATTCTTCTTTTGTTAATAAAAAACAACTTCATTTTAATAGTTCTTTCTCTTGAAGAATTTATTGTTAGTTTTTTAATTAATTAATTTTTGGCTGCCTTGTGTCTTAGTTGCTGCGTGTGGGCTTTCTCTTGTTGCGGTGAGTGGGGGCTACTCTTTGTTGCCGTGCGCGGGCTTCTCATTGCAGTGGCTTCTCTTGTTGCAGAGCACGGGCTCTAGGCATGCGGGCTTCAGTAGTTGTGGCACGTGGGCTCAGTAGTTGTGGCTTGCAGGCTCAGTAGCTGTGGCTCGCAGGCTCAGTAGTTGTGGCTCGCAGGCTCTAGAGCTCAGGCTCAGTAGTCGTGGCGCATGGGCTTAGTTGCTCCGTGGCATGTGGGATCTTCCTGGACCAGGGCTTGAACCCACGTCCCCTGCATTGGCAGGCGGATTCTTAACCACTGCGCCATCAGGGAAGCCCCCCCCCCGCTTTTTTTTAATGTATATTTCCAATGGGGAAAAAAAGCTGGGTATGGAATAGGATGTTGACTGGGAGTTTTCCCTTTGCCAGTGGAGAAAATTTTTTGGTTAAGAATTTTTATTGTGCAAATGATCATGAATTAAAGATGAAACATTTAAAATTTGAAAACTTTTTCTTGAATTTAGGAATCTGATTTGGCCTCAGTAAATTTTTTGATGTACGATTACAAAAGGAAAGGTAAATTGTCTCTATAGCCAAAAACTGGTTTATTTGCTCTTTGTCATTGACTAGCTGATGAGAGAATATCCTTTTCCCCCCTCCTCTCTAGTTATGTACCAAGCTATTTTAGCTTTAATGTTTTAGTTATGATAAGTCCCCTTGAATGGAGAAGCTTAGTGTCAGCATTTTCCTGTGCTTTCTTTGAGAAAGGCATTTTCATATGCAGATTAGAATTCACACGTGACCTGTGTCTTTCGTTGTGACATACGCATTTCTCTGGCACTTTGTGCCAGAGAGTGAAAATTGCTCAAGTAATAGCAGTTCATTTCAACATCAGATTAGTGTGAGACCAAATAGAATGCCGTTGGAAAGTAAATCTTCAGCAGAGTTTTCCCCAAATGTAAAAGGATTTTGAACCAGTATCTTTATGCACGTAACCAAGTTGCCTTTAGTAAATCATGCTGGTAAAGTCTGCCTTTCTACTTTCCTAAAATAGAGGCTTTTTAACCTAAACCATGGGACTGGTGTCCGAAAGAGGTTTCACACCAAATAAAACCTGAAAACACAGTTGACTTGGTTTCTTCTCAACATTTTGTTTGTTTTGATTTAATTAAAACAAAATTTTAGAAAGGGTATATTTTAGTACAATGCAGTGAAATGAATTAGTTGAAGATAATGAAAATACACCCATGGGTAAAAGTAGAATGAAAGTCTGTCTGAATGGCAGCAGCAGCTTTTCCTGACAGTTTCGCACGTTCTCTGTGTTGTTGTTTTTCTCCGAGGCCCCTCCCTGGCTGTTTACAGATTTCCAGCGCACTCTTGACTTTTTTACGTTTTTCTACCATAAATGATTTTTAGATTTTTTGGCATTGCATTTTTACCAGTTTCTGTTGATTAGACGAAATCGTAATTTTGGATATAGTAAAGTTAACATTTCTTTTTTACTGAGGGGAATTTTGTTTTGGTTTTAAGTTAAAAATTACATTTTAAGTATAAATTGGATATTGGATACTCACAGCATCATGGAACTGCATTGTCTCTGGGTCTTGATTCAGACTCTGCTCTAGGGAGTTAACTATTACTTTTCTTGATAATGTAGAGAAGGACTTACCCCTGATTTATAGAACATGGAGCATAGAGTTGTATATCATGTGAAAATGTTACTTAATTCTTTCTCACGATTTTATGACTGATTGCAGAATTATTTCCGTGAACTGTTTCTCCCTTCCACTTAACACCTGTGTTTACGTGGAATGACGGGTGGGTTACGTGTAACCCTGACTGCTGTGGGTGGCATGGGGGGCCGAATGGAGTTGCTGGGGTGTGCGTTGGGCACACACCAGGGTCTCCTCAGTCCAGGAGGCCTCGAGCGGGTCAGTCCTATCCACAGCTCTGTAAGTGGCACGTGCAGGCTCTGATCTTCCCGTCCCCATGTGCAGTTCCTGGTATGTCCCTCGTTCTTTTGAGCAGGGCTGGATTTTTATATTCTCAAATTTGGCAAAATATGTAAACAGTGACAGCTTACTTTAGAGAACTTTTATATAGACCCTCAGTTTATACTTTGTAATTTAACATCATAAAAATGTCATCATTTTTCTCCTACCGAATGATTTTAAATGTCATCAGCCTCTAATTCAGAAGCAGCAATATGTGCATGTGGACAGCTCAGGACCTCAGGAAAGAAACACTGAATTTTGTAGGTAGAGGATTTCCTGTAGAATTTTCTCCTTGTTTCTAGCTTTTTTTTCAACCTATTTTCAAACAGAATAATAAGTTGTGAGAGTGTCACCCTCTCTCAGTCTTTCATGTGTACGTAAATAGAGAGGAACGCAGCAAGCCGAGGGTGTGGGTGATACTCCTTTATTCTCAGACCTTTACCTCTGCTTAGTATATTTTAGTTGTTCTGTAAATAGTACGTAGCCATAAATGCAGTGATTAAAACAGTTACTTATGAACAGAATTGAAGGAAAAAAACCCTATGTAAGTTTTAACTTTTTAGCATTAATAATCATGTTAAAAAACATTCCATGTGATTTTAAATAAACATATGACATTTCTGGGTTTAACATTTTCCAAAACTAATTTAGAAAATTGTGGTCTCTCTTTGGGTACCTGGAGTTTTCCACATTATTCTTATGATATTTTTAGTGGAGGAATTCTCGTGTAAGAATCTTACATTCTAAATATAATTAAAGAAAAAGGAGTCTATAAGAAGCGCTAAACGTGGACTTTGCTTATTGCATACTATCTTCTTAAGAGTTCTTCTAACAGCACAGACATTTCTCCCACACAGCACATTACATTAACCAGATTTGCACATACTGTGGTCATTTAGGGGCATACTCTGCATTGTGCAGATCGCTTTTTGTTGTAACTACTTGCTGGTCTGGAACCCGCATTCAAAATGAAACGGAGGGACTTCTGGTTTCCAGTTATGCATGTAAGGAGTTTGGAAGTTGCCACTACATCTCAACAACAGGTAAATAGCTGAACAGACTGAAAAAATCAGCAATCCTTCTTGGATCCATAGGGGAGAAGGTCAGACGAGACTGGAGAGGCGGGTGAATACAGGGAGTTGTGGCTTACCTGAGCAGGACTCACACGTGGAGACCAGCGGGGGACCAGTGCCTGGCAGGAGAGCTGGGCCGTGCTTGGTGAATTGCAGGGGGCTCCGTGTGCACAAGTCTGAGGATTAAAAACTCCAGGGGATCCAGTCATGGGGGGCCCCCACCATACGGGGAGATTTCTCTCCAGAAGCCAGACCAGGTTCCCACAGTAAATATCTGAGAAAAATTCCCTTGGGCTTCTGGCAGGGGGAGGGGAAAGGAACCATTTTGAAATAGTTCTAACTATTGTTCCGTTCTAACAAGGCCTGCATGCAGGGGAAACTAGTTAACCAGAGCCCAGCCTGCTGGGGTGTCATCAGAGTCTGACTGACCTAGGGAAGGGAAATAACCAACTCTAGCTGTCTCTAATCATGCTGTCTCACCCAAAGGGGTAGAAAAAACCCTGAGGAGCACTCATGAAGTTCACCATCCTGAGGCCCAGGTTCAAGAAAGACTGAGACCCAATCAAAGGACTCCAGAAAGCTTCCTCTCCCTCACCTCACCACCACGTTACATAAGGTTCATTTACAGCAGTTTCTTTTACCTAGCACACCACGTCTAGCTATCAAGAAAATACTACGAGGCATACCAAAAAGCAAAAAAAAAAAAAAAGAAGAGACATAGGAAGCATCAGAACCAGCCATGGCAGTAATGTTGGAAGATCAGACTGGGAACTTTAAACAACTAGGATTAATATGCTGAGGACTCTAGTGGATAAAGTAGGCAGCAAGCAAGAACAGATGGGCAAGTTAAGCAGAGAGATAGAAATCCTAAGAAAGAACCGAAAAGAAATGTTAGAGCTCAAAAACACTGTAAAAGAAATGAAGAATGCCTTTGATGGACTTATAAGTTAGACTGGACACGGATGAGGAAAGACTCTCTGAGCTTGAGGATATATCAGTAGAAACCTCCAAAACTGAGAAGCAAAGAGAACAAAGACTAAAAAAACGGAACAAAATATCCAAGGACTATGGGACAACTACAAAAGAGGTAAAATACATGTGGTGGGAATACCAGAAAAAGAGAGAAAGGAACAGAAGAAATACTTGAAAGAGTAATGACTGAGCATTTCCCAAGTTAATGTCAGACACCAAACCACAGATCCAGAAAGCTCAGAGAACACCAAGCAGGATAAACACCAAAAAAACTACACCTGGACATGGAATTTTCAAATTACAGAAAATCAAAGGTGAAAAAAAAAATCCTGAAAGAAGCCAGGGGGAAAAAACACCTTACCTACAGAGGAACAAAGGTAAGAATTACAGCTGACTTCTCAGAAACCATGTCAGCAAGTAGAGAGTGGAGTGAAATATTTAACATGTTGAGAGAAAAAAACTCACCAAATTCTGTACCCTGTGAAGTTATCCTTCAAAAGTGAAGGAGGAATAAAGATTTCCTCAAAGAAACAAAAATTGAGGGAGTTTGTTGCCAGTAGACCTGCCATACAGGGAATATGAAAAAAGTTCTTCAGAGAGAAGGAAAATAATAGAGGTCAGAAACTCAGATCTACATAAAGAAAGGAAGAGCATCAAAGAAGGAACAACTGAAGGTAAAATAAAAACTTTTATTTTTCTTATTCTTAACTGATGTAACATAGAAGTTTGTTCAAAAAACTAATAGCAGCAATATCCTTGAGTATGTACGCTTTTATGTATTTTATACACGTTGCTTATGTATGTTTATATATAAGTGAAATAAGTGGCAGCAATGATACAAGGGACAGGAGGAAGGAATTAAGATTATTTGGTTATTACAAGCTACTCACACTATCTGTGAAGTGGTATAGTGCTATTTGAAAGTATACATGGATTAATTGTAAATTAATATATTGCAAACTCTAGGGCAGCCACTAAAAAAAGTAAAAAAAGAAGTATAACTGACATGCTGAGTAGGAAAGGAGAGAAAATAGAATCATATAAAATGCTGAATTAAAACCACAAAAGGCAGAAAAAGAGTGGAAGACAAAAATAGGAGCGAAAGGGCTTCCCTGGTGGCACAGTGGTTGAGAGTCCACCTGCCGATGCAGGGGACACGGGTTCGTGCCCTGGTCTGGGAAGATCCCACATGCCGCAGAGCGACTAGGCCTGTAAGCCGTGGCCGCTGAGCCTGTGCGTCCGGAGCCTGTGCTCCACAACGGGAGAGGCCACAACAGTGAGAGGCCCGCGTACCGCCAAAAAAAAAAAAAAAGCGAAAATAAAGGGCAACAAATAGGAAACAGAAATGAATATGGTACATATTAATCCAGCTGTATCAGTAATCACTCTGAATGTCAGTGGTCTAACTGCACCAAGCAAAAGATAGATCATCAGAGCAGATCGAAAAGCATGACCCAACTATGTGTAGCCTATAAGAAACCCACTTTAAATATAAAGACACATATAGATTAGAAGTAAATGAATGGAGAAAAATATACCATGCTAACACTAATCAAAAGAAAGAAGAAGTAGCTATATTGCTTTCAGACAAAGCAGACTTATAAGTAAGGAAAGTTTATCAGGGATAAGAAAGGTCATTCTGTAAAGATAAAGGGGTTAGTTCTCCAAAAGGACATAATAATTCTTAACATGTATATACCTAACAACAGCGCATCAAACTATGTGGGGCAGAAACTGATAGAACTGTAAGGAGAAATAGATGAATTCTATCATAGTTGAAGATTTCAGCCCCCCCCTTTCAGAAATGGACAGATCCAGCAGGCAGAAAATCAGTAAGGACACAGTTAAGTCAACAACACCATCAATCACCTGAATAGAATTGACATCTATAGACTACCTCATCCAGTACCAGCAGAATACACATTTCTCTCAAGTTCACATGGAACATTCACCAAGACATTCTGGGCCATAAAACCCACCTTAACACATTAAAAAAAATAGGAATCATGCAGTGTCAGCTCTCAGACCACAGTGGAATTAAAGTAGAAATCAATAACAGGAAGATAACTGGAAAATCCCCAAATATGTGGGGATTAAACAACACTTCTAAATAACACAGAGGTCAAAGAAGAAATCTCAAGAGAAATTTAAAAATATTTTGAACTAAGTGACAATGAAAATACAGCTTTTCAAAATTTGTGAGATGCAGTGCAAGCAGTGCTTAGAGGGAAATTTATAGCACCGAATGCATATATTAGAAAAGAAGAAAGCTCAAGAGTCGGTAATCTAAGTTTCCAGCTTAGGAAATGAGAAGAAAAGAGCAAATTAAATCAAAGTAAGCAGAAGAAAAGAAGTAAGAATAAAAAAACAAGGAAATTGAAAATAGGACATTTGTAGAGAAAATCAAGGAAACCAAAAGCTGTTTTTTTGAAAAAATTAATGATACTGATAAGCCTATAGCCAGACTAAGGAAAAAGGAGAAGGCACAAATTAACTAGTGTCATAAATGAAAAAGGGAACATCACTACAGATCCCATGGAAAGTAAAAGGATAATAAAGGGATACTATGATCCCCTCTCACAACTCCTTTGTACTGGAAGTTCTAGCTAACGCATTAAGACTAGAAAAGAAAATAAATGGTATACAGATTGGGAAGGAGGACATAAAACTGCCTTTGCTTTCAGATGACATGATCTTGTACATAGAAAATCCTAAAGATTTGACAAAAACAAACAAATGTCCTGGAACTAATAAGCGATTACAGCAAGGTTGTAGGATATGAGATTAATACAGAAAAGTCAATCACTTTCCTATATACCAGCAATGAACAGGTGGAATTTGAAATTAAAAACACAATACCATTTACATTAGCACTTCCCCAAAATGAAATATTTAGGTATAAATTCAACAAAATATGTATAAGATCTACATGAGGAAAACTTTTAAACTGAAATCATGGAAGAATTAAGTAAATGGAGAGAGATTCCATGTTCATGGATAGGAAGATTCAATATTTTCAAGATGTTCTCAACTTGATCTATTGATATAAATTTAATGCAATCCCAATCAAAATCCCAGCAAGTTATTTTTTGGACATCGACAATCTGATACTAAAGTTTGTATGGAGAAGCAAAAGACGCAGCATAGCCAACACAATATTGAAGGAGAAGAACAAAGTTGGAAAACTGACACCACCTGACTTGAAGACTTATTATAAAGCTAAGTAATCAAGATAGTGGGGGTGTGGGTGAAAGAGTAGACAAATGGATCAATGGAACAGGACAGAGAGCCCAGAAATAGGGCCCCATGAGTATAGTCAACTGATCTTTGCCAAAGGAGTGAAGGCAATACAGTGGAGCAAAGGTAGTCTCTTCAACAGATAGTGCTGGAACAACTGGACATCCACAAAAGCTAACTCAGAATGGATCGTGAACCTAAATGTAAAACACAGAACTCCTAGAAGAAAACAGGAGAAAATCCAGATGACCTTGGAGCACTGTGATTTTTACGTGGTTCGTGGTTTACATAGGAAAATCGGTTCATAAAAACAAAATTTGCTTTGTGTGTAATACTCAGAATCATGATAAAAGCTGGAGGAATAACTCAGCTTTAAACTATATGGCATCTGAGAGAGGAGAAGGAGGTGCGGTGGGGGGACTTCAGCGGGGAGAAGGCAGTTCACACGGAGGTGGGAAAGCAGATGTTTGGTGACAGATGCTTGCTGGGCCCCCAGGGACAGTGGGACACACAGAGGACTCTGGTCTCCCGGCCCTGTGCAGCTCCCCCCAGCGCCAACCCGTGTTCTTTGTAGATCTCCGGTGACAGTGCCCTTCCTGGACCAGGGCCTTTGTCTGAGTTCTTTAGGCAGTTAAGGGGCAGGTAAGAAGCGAACTTGCCAAGGCTTTCGTTTTTTTAAAAAATAATCAGCCTAAAATAATCCTCATGTTGAAGAGACACCTATTGGGTAGCAAATTCTGTTCCCCTACAAAGTCATGGATGAAGTTTAAAGAGAAGAGAATATTACACTTCTCAAATTTTGCTTCTTAGGTAGTAGAAGCAAAGAATTAATGTCCAGCTCCTGTAGATTGCTGGTACAAATCGGATACCCTTTGAGTGAATTATGCGTTGAATTTTTACTGTATTGATCTTTGTGTTTAGCGAGACTGACTCAATACTCAGATTAACTCACTTAAGTAGCTCTTCTGGCGTCCTATTAGAGATGCATTGTCATCCCCTGAAGAAAAGTCCATAATCACTTTTCTTCTTGCCTGACAGTGACGTAACCTTAACCTGAAGAAATTATTCACACCTGTTATTATTTCCTACTATAAAGATAGGCGCAGTGTCTGCTTTCTGCACCTTTCTGGCCTCTTTTTGGAGGCCGCGCAGCCTCACAGTAGAGAGAGGAGTGGACCTGAGCCCCGGCCCGTGCACCTGCCCGCTTTGCTCCTGAGCAGGTGATTGCAGCTTTCCCTCCCCTGTCGATGGAGATGAGAATGCCCACTCCCAGGATGCTGCAGAGGTGAGAGGATAAGGGTGGGCACACCTGTACTCAGGTTTCCACGGTGGCCGGTAACAAAGTGCAGACGTAGCCACCTTTGTGTGTTCCCAGCCCCAGGCTACTGGTGTCCGGACTGCCCTGTGCCTGGGGTCACACAGGACTCAGAGGCAGCTTGGGTGAACCTCGGGCATGTTTTAATTGACCACATTTGATGTCCCGACAGCAGACCACAACCCTTTACGAGCCGAACCCAGGAGTAGATTTTCTCCAAAGCTTCGCGCAGGCTGGGTCCTCTCTCTGTAGGACAGGATCTTTTTCAGTTGCGCCTTGGTTCGGCTCCCTCTGAATTTAACAACCCACATACTGTAGCAAATGACAATTTCAGGAAAGCCTGAGGAGGAAATTTGATTTTTCTGTCCACGGGTCCCATCTGGGCTCTTCTCCCAGTAGACTTGGTATCCTGTGACCTACCTCAAGTAGGGCTCGCAGAGTTCCATCTGGGATTCTTGATGTGCGGGTTTTTAGTTGAACCCTTTACATCTATGTGTGTTCTTGTCCTTCGCTTAAATCCTAGCTTGCATAAACCCTACTTAGCAGACAAGGAAAGGGGCCCTGGTTTTTGTACTCACCGAGCAGTAAGGTTGTGAGGAAGGGAATGCCCCGAGACCACCTTGTATGCAGGGAAAAAATGAGAGTGTAGTGGATGGAGCATTATTATTTATCTGTAATAAAGACCTTTGACCAGGAAAACAAGAACAGAAGACATTGGGGAGGAAGCTATGGCTGGGCGTGTTTTTTTAAATTTTTTGTTTAAAAAAAATTTTTTTTTAATGTGGACCATTTTTAAAGTCTTTATTGAATTTGTTACAATATTGCTTCTGTTTTATGTTTTGGTTTTTTGGCTGAGAGGCAGGTGGGATCTTAGCTCCCCGACCAGGGATCAAACCTGCGTCTCCTGCATTGGAAGGTGGTGTCTTAACCACTGCACCGCCACAGAATCCCCCTGGGTGTATTTTTAAATTCTCTGCTGGAAAAACTCTTCTTCCCTCTGTTTTAATCCTCCTGCTGTGACCCTACTTCAGCAACGCCTCTTATGTGAGGAAATCAGTTATCTTCCCCATGTCCCGGTATTCACTGTTGTCCCCTGAGTATTAGTTTTGTCCTGGCATGGGAGATGAACCACAGCCCTAAGGGACTGATCCACCTGGTGGTTCACAGCGTGAGCCCTGGGCAGCTTTGCCGGCCTCTGGAATGTAAACCCAGTCCCTATTCCAACACTCAAGCTTTTCCCTTTTTATAGGAGGGGATCTTTTAAATATTCTTAAAAGATCTCTTTTTCTGGTCCTTATTAGGTAGTTCAAAAACGAAAGTTTATGCAAATCCTTCATAGGAAGATAGGGAAAAGATTGTTTTCTGTCCTGGAATCAACAGTGGTATCTGTACGCAATTTAGAGTGAAGTATACACAGACCATTCAAATAATTTTCTGAAGTAGAACGTCACCTAAAACGTTTGGAGACCACTGCTCTAAGCCACAGTTGCCCCGTCTGTAAAATGAGAATACTGCTTCTCGGCTCTGGTGATGGTTCTGTGGATTCAGTAGGACCATCTTGGTGAAGGTTTCAGACTCTGCCAGTGCAGAGTAAGTGCTGGGTAACTAGTAGCTCTGATTAAGTGTCGTGATTCTGGATGTTATTTTCAGTGATTGTTTTCATGTGCTCTTGTGTAAATCCTTAGAGATAAACACTTGTACTTTCTAACGTCAGGAAATGTGTTTCTCATGTATCAGGCCACTTACTTGGAATCATACGTACGTTGATTTTGAACTTGTTAGATTGCAGAAGCGGTGGCAGCAGACACAACTCTCTAAACAGGAAAGCAGACGTTGCCGGTGATCGGATACAGAATTACTTGTTTGTGTGTGTCATGCCTTGTTTGTCTGTGGTTCATGGAGTGTTTAAAATTCATACAGTACAGGTACTTTTGAAATTTGGACAAGATTAGTTTTCTGGGGCTATTTTACTAGTTTTTAGATGTTAAAGTAAGCATAGACGACAGTGTATATTGTCCTTCAATTTTGAAAGAGATTCTTTGTTGTTTCAGTTCTAATCTCCCTTGCTATCTCCTTCCTGTGTTTCAGGGAATATCTTGGTAAACAGCTCCAGTCTGAGCAACCGCAGACCGCAGCTGCCCGGAGCTGAACGGGCGCTCAGCCGCGGGGTCTCCAGCGCCCCTTCGCCTGGGGCAGAAGACCTGGAGTGTGAGTCTCAGTGATTAGAACAAACAATTTCTCATTTTACGTGTCATTTTCTTCTGTTGTGTAGCTTTCCCCAGTGCTGATTTCAACACGAGTGTTTGCCCGTTACTTTGTATTAAAGTAGGTGCTCTCTGTATCTAAGGAAAACATTACTGTTACATATACTGCTTGTAATTTCTGTATTTATTATTCTCTGGGAATGAATATAGAATTATTAAAGGATTCTCACTCCAAATATGTTTTTGTCTTTCCTTGTTCCTGACTTGGCCTTTAACACAAATACCTCTTGTCCCAACCAAATTGGGAGAATTGTATTTGCAAAATAGTGAATGGTAAATAAATGTTTTGAAATTATATGTATCTCTGTCTTCCATCCGTCCGTCCATCCACATCCATCCGTCCGTCCATCCACACGTACACACTGCGGCAATCCTCTGCTAATATTCAGAGAACTTTAAAATGTTAAATTAACTCGACGTGATGCTGTGGTCTAGAAGATTTGCCTATGGAGCACAGTGAGGAATTTTAGCTTTAGACTATTTTCATTGATTTCCTGTACTTTTATTCTTGGATTTTGGTACCTCAAGTCTATTTTCTTTTAATACGCTTTGGTTTAAATGTTGCCAGTAGATATTTTATCCCACCCCCAGCCCCAGCCCCTTATTCTGGAACGCCAGGCCTTCAGCGGGACATCCATGGCCTGTACGTTCACGTCCCCCAGATCTGAGCCTTTTGTTTTTAACCTTATGGCCTGGTCTCTCTGAGTCTCATTTTTCATTCATTTTCATTTTATTTTCACTTTTCATTCCTAGCAGTTCTCTGAATGTTGAGTTGTTGAGTAAAGGTTGTAAGGCTAATAGACAGTTTATTTGATAAGTTTTTCTTCTACAGAGAGACACTCATAGGATCCATCTCCTGTTTAAGGATGAAGGATTGTCTCATTTTCAACGTAGAGATCTTGTGGGAAGAGTTAGTTGAAATAGTGGTCGTTGGTGGGTTCGTGTGACTCAGTGATTTTTCTTAGAGTTGATTTCCTATTTTCCAAGAAAATAGGTAGTCTGATCAAACCAATTTTTTTCTTGACTGAAAGTTCTAAATTTTTAAAACTGCCTAGACCCAGACATTTTTACTTCTTAAACATGGAAGAATACTAGCCAGTGGAATTATAGATTCTGCATTAGCGAAGGATCAGTTTTCATGTTAAGGTATTAATGGTCTGCAAAGTTATTAGGTTCTTAAGACACTCAATTTCTAGAAGTTCTGGTAACCAGAGACAGTGAAATCTTCTGAATTTCGTAAGAACACGTTGATTCTCTGATGTCGTACTTTCTGATTTTAGTTTCATTTTGCATAGGCCTGTAGCTACAAAGTAGACAGTCGTCTTGGTGGAAATCATTGGTGCTCTAATCCCCGAGAAGTGCTTTTGTACATGGGGAGCAATACTCCCATGCCCATGTTTTAATTATTATCCCAAATATTAAAATTAACTCTCTCTAGGTACTTTTTTCCTTTTAAATCTTCACACTCAGCTTATAGAACTTATAACAATTACAAAACAATCACTTTCATTTTTTTCTGTGCTTAATGTTTTTAACATTCAGTGATTAAATCCTCCTATAAATATAATGCCACTTTCAAGTAAACCGCAGACACTAACAGAGTGGAGTTCTAACTCTGACAAACAAAATCTCAGTAGGTAACCCTTTTTTTAAAAAAAGACCAGCTAATATTCTATCCATTGACAAGCTATAAGCCATATTTGGGTACCCAAGTGTCAAATTCCAAATCTGTTCTGAGAATCACCTCTTTTTTTCTTTTCCTTCCAGTTTTATTGAGATATAATTGACATGTAGCACTGTGTAAGTTTCAGGTGTGCAGTATAATGATCTGACTTAACATGTGTCATGGAATGATCATAGTAGGTTTAATGAACATCTGTCATCTCATGTAGATACAAGATTAAAGAAATAGAAAAAATATTTTTTCCCTATGATGAGAACTCCTTAGGATTTACCCTCTTAACAACTTTCATATATAACATACAGCGGTGTTAGTTGTATTTATCATATTGTGTATTATATCCTAGTGCTTATTTATAACTGGAAGTTTGTATCTTTAACCACCTTCATCCAACCCCTCTCCTACCACCCCCTACCTCTGGTGACCAGACGTCTCTCTCTTTTTATATGAGCTTGTTTGTCTTGAGGTACAGTTGACCTACGACACTGTGTTAGTTTCTGTTACACAACATAGTGATTTGATATTTCCATACATTTCAAAGTGATCGCCACAATAAGTCTAGTTACCATCTGTCACCGTATAAAGATATTACATAGGGCTTCCCTGGTGGCGCAGTGGTTGGGAGTCCGCCTGCCGATGCAGGGGATGCAGGTTCGTGCCCCGGTCCGGGAGGATCCCGCGTGCCGCGGAGCGGCTGGGCCCGTGAGCCATGGCCGCTGAGCCTGCGCGTCCGGAGCCTGTGCTCCGCAACGGGAGAGGCCATGACAGTGAGAGGCCCGCGTACCGCAAAAAAAAAAAAAAAAAAGATTACATAATTATTGACTCTGTTCCTCACACTGTACACATCATACTTGTGGCTCACTTATTTTGCAACTGGATTGTACCTCTCTCACCTATTTCTCTCCTCCCTCATCCCCCTCCCCTCTGGCAACCACCTGTTGATTCTCTCTATCTATGACTCTTGTTTATATTTTGTTACATTTATTTGTTTTTTAGATTCCACATATAAGTGAAATAATACAGTATTTGTCTTTCTCTGACTTATTTCACTTAGCATAATACTCTCTAGGTCTATCTATGTTGTCACAAATGGCAAGATTTTCTTTTTTTAATGGATGAGTAATATTCCACTGTCTATATATACCACATCTTTATCCATTCGTCTGTTGACGGGCACTTTGGTTGCTTCTGTATCTTGGCAATTGTAAATAGTGCCGCTGTGAACACTGGGGTGCAGGTGTCTTTTTGAATTAATGTTTTCATGTCCTTTGGTTAAATACCCAGAAGTGAAATTGCTGGATTGTATGGCAGTTCTGTTGCTGACTTTCTGAGGAAGCTTCGTACTGTTTCCCTTAGTGCCTGCACCTATTAATACTCCCACCAGCAGTGCATAGCATAGGGTCTCTTTTTCTCCACGTTCTCACCAGCACTTGTTTTCTCTTGTCTTACTGATAATAGCCATTCTAGCAGGTGTGAAGGAATAGCTCATTGTGGTTGTGATTTGCGTTTACCTGATGATTAGTGATGTTGAGCATCTTTTCCTGTGTCTCTTGGCCATCTGTATGTCTTCTCTGGGAAAATATCTATTCAAGTCCTCTACCCATTTAAAAATTATTTTTAACTTGTTTTATTGTTTAAAAAAATTTTTTTTTTGGAAAACTTTTTTGGGTTATATTGACCCTTATATTTTAAAAGATGTGTGAAAGGGACATCTCACTGGCAGGTAAAGCTTGTTCCCTCACATTGTACCTGGACAGTCACAAATACCAGATTTATAGAACATATCCAATTGAAAAAAATCTTCACACTTCCTTCCTGTTTAGCCACATCGGAGTAATTGAGGTTAGTTTTTATATAGTTAAAATGTAAGTAATTTCGTACCTTCTAGGTGTCAAATCTTGGAAAGCACAGAGCCAAGTTTTGATGCTTTTGATTTATTCGATAATTGCTTAAAAGGTGCTCCATTCTCATCCTTTGCCTTTGAAAATAGAGAATATTTGAGACTAAAATTTGAAAACATTCAAAGTTAGTAGGTGTCAGTCACTTTCCAAATCTGAACCTTGTGATGTAATCACTTTTGAGCTTGAAATGTCTCCCTTATTTTGCTGTACACAATGTTCGTTCTGGTTAAGAGATGTGGCTCTTTTAACTTTCTGAAAAAGTTTCCAGTGGAAAAGTCAGTTGGAAAGAAGACTGACTTTTACTGCAAATGTTATGTTACCTCAACATTCATGCAAATCCGACACTGAGGACACATTCCCTTTCAATTCTTAGAAGAGAAAGAGTCGATTACTCTTCCAAAAATAGAAAAAAAGTGGAAGAAACATTTCTATGATTGAAGGAACGCTGGTTCTAAGATGCTTTACCTTCTGGTACGTGTCTGTGCCTTTGTCTCTTTCCCCTCTCAAAGGAAGAAAGAAAATATCAGGGAACTTAGCTGAAAGAACCAATGTACAAAAACTATTGAATAACCACGTATCAGGTAGAAATAACATACTTGCGACAACATCACAAAGGTTGCAAGGAGGAGGAAATGGAATTATACTCTTATGAAGTTTTTACATGATACATGAAGGGGTATAACATGTAGACAGTGATGAACTAAGGATGCACATTTAATTCCCTAGAGCAGCCATTAAAACAATAAACTAGGAGGTCCAGCCAAAGAACCATTACTGAAGATAAAATGGAACACTAGAAATACTTGATTAACCTGAAGAGAGGGCGGGGGGAACAGAAACAAAGAAGAGAGGGGCCACATAGAAAACAAAGTGCAAGAAAATAGATGTAACCCAACAGTAACAATAACTACGTTACAGAAGGGGTCTGGGAATCCCACTGTTACACATCCAGAATTTTAACTCCAGGACACCCGTTGGCTCCAGTTCCTGAGCCTGGGGAAGAGGGGGTGGGTGATCTGGTGTGCTGAGTGACTTGCTTCCATCACCTTCCCCCCGCCTACCCCTTGGCAGGCTGTTATTAAAGGAGAAGAGCAGAAACCTAAGTCAGTTGCCATTTGTCCATCTGCTCTCCTGTATTTGCTGTCATCTCTCTTGTTCTCTTTGTCTTTGAGTGTTTATTCCTTTTGATTTGTTTTTATTCCTTTTTTATCCATTGGAGCATTTGAGCGGGGTTGGGTAGGAAGCCGAGAGAAATGCATGTGTTTAGTTCACCATGTTTAACCCGAACTCCCAAAATTTAATCAAAGTTGACATGTAAGATCCATGTTAGAATAAGCCTAGATTAACCCTGGGAGTAAGGGGGCGGATGTGCCAGTGTGTACGGCCTCAGAGTTGGAGGGGTTTTTGAGTCTGTCCGTTCTAACAATGTTTAACATTTGAGGTGGTGCGAATTAAAATTAGTACGTGTAAAGGAGTGAGAACAGATTGTAATCATTACATGTGACTATTTTATGTAGCATGACAGACAGATTATCTTGCCTCTTCTCAATGTATACCAGTGACAGGCTACCTGTTTTATTGCAAACAGCTCTAGTTAAGAGTGTTTTCTTGCTTTGAGACAGTATCAGTTTCTAGTAAATTTCAACATTTGGGGCAAGGTCTACCTTTGGAATAACAGAACAAGTCCTATCCTTAAGATTCTATTTTCTTCTAAAACATTTCTTCTACAGTAATTATTCTTGGCATTTAAAATGTCTCTCTTTGAATGCTGAATGTCTGAGACCAGATTCTGATGGAGTAAAAAGGTGAAGCAAACGCACCGTGTGATGTGTTAGTGGGTGAGGCTGGGACCCTCCCCCCGGGCGGCACAGACATCAGGAGAAACTGTCGGGAGCAAAGATTGAAAAAGTGAGGCTTTTTGCTCTGAAGAGAGCAGCCGTGCCCGTAATCCCTCCAGAGCAGTGGTCCTGCCTGGGGCTTTGTGCGGGGATGCTGCCTCTCTGCACCCGCACAGCTGACGGCTCGGAATGGGGGCCTGACCCAAAGGCAGCAAATCAGGAGACGGCCGTGGCCGGGCCGGGGTGCGGTCCAGTCTGGGTGCGGGTCCGGGAGGACGGTCATGCTGACCCAGACCTCTCCTTTGAGATGTTGGCATGAGGCTCGGACAAAAGTAATAGGCAGTGAGGTGATACACACGGGAGAATACCTAGAAAACCCTCAGCAGAAATCCCTGAGGCAGAGAGGAGAGGGAGGAGGTGAGCTGGGTGACAGCGGGGCAGGAAGAGTGGGGCCATCGGTGCCCATCATCAGCCTGGCAGAAGGCCAGCATCCCTGAGGCCCAGGTGTGTGGTCCTGGGTGATCACAGGACATAAGGTCCATATGTAAACACACATTTCTCTGTGCTGGCAACCAACAACAGGAAACTGAAATTGAAAATAGTGTAAAAACAGTAATTGGCGATGTTAGAGACCGTGGCTAATCTGCTATCCCGTGTCCCTTAGTGCGTACTCTGAGCAGAGACCTCTTCTAATCCTTGAAGACGTGAAAACAAGAAATAAATATTTGTTGTTTAAAAAAAAGGAAATAATGTAAAAATACTTCAAAAATTTAACAGAATATGTGTAAGATCTGTGCACTAAAAGCTGTAACATTGCTGAGGCAAATGAAAGAGGGTGAACTTTATGAGGAGATATATCATGATCATGGATGTGGAGATGCAGTGGGGTAACGGTGTCAGTTCTCCCCAGTTGGTCCACAGATTCCATACAATCCCAACAGCAATACCAGCAGGCTTTGTTGTAGAAATAGACAAACCGATTTTAAAGTTTACGTGGAAATGCAAAAGACCTAGAAGAGCTGAAACAATTTTGAAAGAATTGAAAGTTGGAGGCATTAACAGTACTTGGCTTTCAATAGAGCCAGGGTGGTACTGGCATAAAAATCAGTGTATAAACCAGGGACAGAATAGAGTCTGGAAACAGAGCTTGCTGGAATAAAACTAAACAAATGAGGCCTAATTTGGAAGATTAAAATAAAAACAAAGTAGAACGAAAATATTGCACGTAATGGAACATGATTTGTGAGGTTCGTGATCAGAGTTTGTGTCCTTGCTTTACTTGGGAGAAGGGAAAAGGTATTGCTTAACTTTCAAGTTTTATAAGTTAAATATTTGTGGTGATATATTTAGGGTAACTCACGTTACTGGAGCAACTGGATATCCGTGCACAAAATAATAAACTTCCGTTTATACCTTGCACCGTATAAAAAGGTGATCGCAAACTGGATCATAGACCGAAATGTAAAACCTAAGCCCCAGAGCTTATGTCCCTGAGTGGCTGGTGTCTGTGAGTTGAAGGGAGGGACACAGATCTCAAGGGGAGTGAATCCAGCTCAGGTGTGACCTGCACTAGACAATAGGCATTGTCTTCAAGCAGCTTACAGTTAGTTCAGTGAGAGAGGAGAGCCAGCACTAGGTGAAGATGTTCGCTAGCTTTGCTGAGTGCTAGAGGGAAGTGAAAGGGAGCATTTCCTGCACACTCCCCCCATCCCGCACGTGCCCTCTGTCTCGTGACCTGCCCTTACACGCAGAGGGCTCCAGCATGTAACCCACCCGGCCTCTCGGGTCCCTCCCTCACTTGGTCCAGGAGAGGGAGTGATTGAGCTCATGGTGAGTTTGGGAGGAGGAACTTGGCCCGTGGATCACGGTCCTTCATCTCCACTTCCCCAGGGCGTGAGCTGCCTGCAGGAGCGTCTGCCCCTGTTGGGAGGAGCCTGGCTGGTGCCCACCCCTGCCGTGACGGGGGTGGAGGGTGAGTCTGCCGAGATTTGGGGTTCAGTATGGTGGAACTTACTTGCTTGAAGCCTCCAGCGGCAGCTGTACTAGTCACAAGGATTCCACTGGGCCTTCTGCTCAGTGGGTTCACGTTCAGGTGGGGAAAAAGAATAGCATTTATCAAGGTCCTCAAAGATAGCTATGGTAAGAATAGATAGATTAGGGGCACAGATTGGGTCCCAGTTTAGGACCCCTAACCTAGCCTGGGGCTTCAGGGAAGACGTCTTAAAGGAGATGATCCTAGAGCTGAATGTCGAAGGCTGAGTAGAGGTTCACCAGCCGGCAGGAGAGGAGAGGGTGTGAAGACTGTCGTTACCTGCGAGAGCACTGTTGTGAAAAGGCCTGGACTCAAGAAACAGCACTATTTGTTTGAGGAACAAACACAGCACGATTTCTAGAGGGCAAGGTGGACACGGGAGTGAGGGAAGTATGAGGAGTGGGCTTGGTTTTCCGATGTAACTGTTGTCCCTTTCTTTAAAAAAAAAAATATTTCTTTATCTGTTTTGACTGCACCGGGTCTTAGTTGTGGCATGCATGCGGGATGTAGTTCACCGACCAGGGATCGAACCCGGGCCCCCTGCATTGGGAGCGCAGAGTCTTACCCACTGGACCACCAGGGAAGTCCCCATAACTATTGTCACCTTTGAGACTCATAGTCCAGAAAATCCCAATTCCTTAAGTAGCCGGGCAGGTGCATCTTGACAGATGTGTATACAGGCTCGGGGCTTCCACGAAGAACATTCCTGCTATGGGTCCACAGGCCACGTGGCCATCAACCCTAGTGCCGTCTGCATTCCCTTACAGCAGTAGAGCATGTGTGACGAGGGAGGTGGGCAGCCCTGGGATGCTGGCGTGGGAATAGCTAGAGCATCATGCTCAGGCTTGGGCATCACGATTTGTGAGAAACAGTGGAAAACCAGAGAACATCCAGTGATGTGTGAGCTGCACTTCAAAGTAGGTCATACAAAAACGCATTGAAGAAACTGGGGTAAGTCAGACCCATCCTGCGTTGTCTGGGGATAGATCTTTGGCTCTGGATAAGGAAGGAACTTCCTATTAGACTTGTGTAGAATAAAATGTTGCTGAGAGGTAGTGATTCTAAAATCAGTGAGTGTGTCATGAGGGTGCCTACTTTGTGGAAGGCCTGCGCTAAGTGCTTTAAATGCTTTACCTCTCCTGAAGCCTAGAACAGCCCTCTTGCGAGGCTATGACTGTTACCCCTCTTTTAGAGAAGAGGATGCCCTGAGGGAGGTTAAGTGACTTACCCAAGCTTATGGGATTTGCACTCAGCTTTAACAACTACTTGGTTGAGACAAGGAAAATCAGGGGCAGCCACCTATCAAAGATACTCTAAAGTCAAAACGAGCCCCAGATTTTACTAGATAAGCAACTAGATGGCCATGCAGTAGAACCCTATTTAAAATGAGTGGAACCCCACTATTTATCATGGATAAAAGTGGACTTGCTCTGTATTAAAGTGGAGATACATTGGCACACCTTCCCTGTGTTAATGCAAGTCCGTGTGCCTGACACACTGTGAGGCCAAACACACCAGAACATAGGAATTTGGAGCAGAGAAAGGTTTACTGCAGGGCCATGCAAGGAGACGAGGTGGCTCATGCCCTAAAAAGCCCCGAGCTCCCCAAAGGGTTTTGGCAAAGCACTTTTAAAAGCCAGGTGAGGCAGCAATCAGAAACGAAAAAGAAATAAAAGGAATCCAGATTGGCAAAGAAGTAAAACTGTCACTGTTTGCAGATGACATGATACTATACATAGAGAATCCTAAAGATGCTACCAGAAAACTGCTAGAGCTAATCAATGAATTTGGTAAAGTAGCAGTATTCAAAATTAATGCACAGAAATCTCTTGCATTCCTATACACCAATGATGAAAAATCTGGAAGAGAAATTAAGGAAACACTCCCATTTGCCATTGCAACAAAAAGAATAAAATACCTAGGAATAAACCCACCTAAGGAGACAAAAGACCTGTATGCAGAAAACTCTAAGACACTGATGAAAGAAATTAAAGATGATACCAACAGATGGAGAGATATACCATGTTCTTGGATTGGAAGAATCAAGGTTGTGAAAATGACTGTACTACCCAAAGCAATCTACAGATTCAATGCAATCCCTATCAAACTACCAATGGCATTTTTCACAGAACTAGAACAAAAACTTTCACAATTTGTATGGAAACACAAAAGACCCCGAATAGCCAAAGCAATCTTGGGAAACAAAAACGGAGCTGGAGGAATCAAGGCTCCCTGACTTCAGACTATACTACAAAGCTACAGTAATCAAGACAGTATGTATGGTACTGGCACAAAAACAGAAATATAGATCAGTGGAACAGGACAGAAAGCCCAGAGATAAACCCACGCACATATGTTCACATTATTTTTGATAAAAGAGGCAAGAATATGCAGTGGAGAAAGACAGCCTCTTCAATAAGTGGTACTGGGAAAACTGGACAGCTACATGTAAAAGAATGAAATTAGAACACTCCCTAACACCATACACAAAAATAAACTCAAAGTGGATTAAAGACCTAAATGTAAGGCCAGACACTATAAAACTCTTAGAGGAAAACATAGGCGAACACTCTATGACATAAATCACAGCAAGATCCTCTTTGACCCACCTCCTAGAGAAATGGAAATAAAAACAAAAATAAACAAATGGGGGCATGATGAAACTTAAAAGCTTTTTGCACAGCAAAGGAAACCATAAACAAGACGAAAAGACAACCCTCAGAATGGGGGAAAATATTTGCAAATGAAGCAACTGACAAAAGATTAAGCTCCAAAATTTATGTGCAGCTCAATATCAAAAAAACAAATAACCCAGTCCAAAAATGGGCAGAAGACCTAAACAGACATTTCTCCAAAGAAGATATACAGATTGCCAACAAACACATGAAAGGATGCTCAACATCACTAATCATTAGAGAAATGCAAATCAAAACTACAGTGAGGTATCACCTCACACCAGTCAGAATGGCCATCATCAAAAAGTCTACAAACAGTAAATGCTGGAGAGGGTGTGGAGAAAAGGGAACCTTCCTGCACTGTTGGTGGGAATGTAAATTGATACAGCCACTATGGAGAACAGTATGGAGGGTCCTTAAAAAACTAAAAATAGAACTACCATACGACCCAGCAATCCCACTACTTGGCATATAACCTGAGAAAACCATAATTCAAAAAGAGTCATGTACCACAATGTTCATTGCAGCTCTATTTACAATAGCCAGGACATGGAAGCAACCTAAGTGTCCATCGACAGACGAATGGATAAAGAAGATGTGGCACATATATACAATGGAATATTACTCAACCATAAACAGAAATGAAACTGAGTTATTTGTAGTGAGGTGGATGGACCTAGAGTCTGTCATACAGAGTGAAGCTAGTCAGAAAGAGAAAAACAAATACCGTATGCTAACACATATATATGGAATCTAAAAAAAAAAAAATGCTTCTGAAGAACCTAGGGGCAGGACAGGAATAAAGATGCAGACATAGAGAATGGACTTGAGGACATGGGGAGGGGGAAGGGTAAGCTGGGACGAAGCGAGAGAGTGGCATGGACATATGTACACCACCAAATGTAAAATAGCTAGCTAGTGGGAAGCAGCCGCATAGCACAGGGAGATCAGCTCGGTGCTTTGTGACCACCTAGAGGGGTGGGATAGGGAGGGTGGAGGGAAACGCAAGAGGTAGGAGATATGGGGATATATGTATATGTATAGCTGATTCAATTTGTTATAAAGCAGAAACTAACACACCATTGTAAGGCAATTATGCTCCAATAAAGATATTAAAAAAGGAAAAACTGCTGTGTGCAAGACTGACCTAAGTACTTATTGTGTCCAGGTGTGTGTGTGTGTGTCCAGGTATGTGTGTGTGTGTGTGTGTGTGTGTGTGTGTGTGTGTATAAAAGAATGTGTAAGAGATGCTACTTTCTATCTTTGAAGAGTTTGTAATACAGGAAGAGAGGAATCATAGCTTTAATATAAGGCAGATGTTATGAATCCTGTAAGAAAAATTAAAAACGTTTCATGTGGTTGCCAGGAGTGATGTATTGCTTTGGTTTGGAGAAATGGGGAAGAGAATCACAGAGGAAAAGATGAGACTCGAGGTCTGTGTAGCTTTTCCACAGGGCCTTTTCTCAGTCTTCAGTCACCTGGCGGCCTCCCTCGCTCCCCCCGTGTGACTGCTCTTATCACCTGACCGCCCACATCCCTGTTGCTGGATGGGGCAGGTACCTGTCAGTCCTCACCTAACAGACTTCACAGCATTGGTCGTTCTTAACCAGCCCTGCTCTCCCTGAGGATGACCCATTCTCTGCTTTGATGCCGGCGGGATGAGACCTTTCCCACCCACTCAGGAGAGAGGGAGCCACCGTGCTCGGGTGGAAGAGCCACCGTGTGGTCTCCCACACCCACCCTCAGGACCATCTTGCAAAGATGCGCCTATTAAACATGGCGCCTGGAAAGAATGCATCAACTAGACACGGGCCACCATGGAACCCACAGAGAGGACCACACCAAGCTGGCATCGCAGCTGATGACCGGTCACCACCGGTCCGTGGGGAAGGAAGCAGACGGCGGTCTCAGCATCCGCCTGCATCTTTTGTGACAGTGTCCTCCACACGGGCCGCACCTTGAGGTCATGCCTCTCCTCACTTCCTCTTTCTCCCACTTCACAAAACAAGAAGAATCTGAGATCTTGGTCTTGGCGAAGCTCTTTTCATCAAAGTTCCATGAACCCGTGTGGGGTTTTCTGCGTCTTAACTAGATTGCTGTTGAGTGAATGTGACATTAGAAACAGTATTTTGGTCAATCCTGGGATGTTCTGAATTCAGATACACTGCAGAGTGGGGCAGCGTGAGAATGCCACTTTTTATTTTGTGCCCTCATCTTTCATGTCCTGACTGCTGAGAGCAGTGCTTCCCTCTTTAGGGAGAGCTCCCTGAGAGCTGGGCTTGGGAGTCTCGTTCCAGATTGAGGCCATGGCATTCTATCCATCCAGATACAAGCTCACGGCCAAGCTGCAGGTCTTATTCGAAGTGTCCGCAGAATCAGGTAGTAAAGGTTTGTGAAGAGCATCCTGGGAAGCATCATCCGTTCCCAGACAAACCCTCCACACTTCAGGAACGAGGCAGACCCCTCTCGTTGGCCCGTTTCGTGGACCATGTTGCAGTTCCCAGGATGGTAGCGTTTCAAGGAGGAAGAGGTGAAAAGATTCGTGTTTACTTCTAGCAGATAAATGCTATATGTTTGCCAAAAAAAGGCATATCCAGCAGATACCTAATTGTTTTACATTTTCACAAACTTTTATTCAGACTCAAAGGGCAAAAAAACTATTTTCCTTCACGCTTGCCAGATTGTTGAAGGCCGGGAGTACATTGTACTTAATAACAATCACTAATATGTCTTTTGTAAGCTCCATACCTGCTAGCCACACAGTAGAATCTCTTCTTTTTGCTGTTTATTTCCAAAGAGAAGATTATCTTATACTGTTACAAGCAGAGAATTTTAAGCATGAATAGAGACGAAATATCCCCCATACCCAATCAATACCCTGAAGGTCAGAAAACCAGTTTAATTTACTTAACAGTTAATTCGTGATATAGTTAAAGTCTTGGCATGCTGTCGTCATCCTGTCAAATTCATGATTCTAAATTTAACCATTTAAAAGTATTAACTATTGTTCATTTATTTCTATACAGTAATTCGTATTTTCTCTACATGAGTCGTGTTTTTTTAAGGCAGACAGACACAAACAAGAATATTGAAATTTAGTATGAAGCTGTATGTTTTAGTTTATAGTCAATGGGAAAAATCCTAAAATATTCAATATTCAGTTTTATACATTTTGTTTTCACTCCAGTCGTATATCAACTTGGTAAACTAGGTATTTCTAAGTTAAAGACGATCAAGTTTAATGAGCAGCATGTGGAAGTCTAGGAAGAGCCTTTTTTTTTTTTTTTCTGGCTGTGCCACGCAGCTTGTGGAATCTTAGTTCCCCAACCAGGGACAGAGCCCAGGCCCTTGGCAGTGAGAGCGCCGGGTCTTAACCACTGGACCGCCAGGGAATTCTGAAAAAGCCTATTTTTGAAATGCCTTGCCCACATTGAGAAAGAGGATTGACTTGGTAACAAATCAAAGTCAAATTGATTTTCACATCTTTGCTGTCAACACGACGGAAACAGGACCTAAGTGAATTGTCAGCCAATAGATTGTTTAAAATAGTTTCTTCAAGCTACGTCAGTGTGTGCTTTTTTTGAGGGGCCATATAAGTCAGAAGCAGTTCAAACAATTCAGTGACAGTGCTATAAGAAAACTCCTTCCTCTCCCATGTACTCATTATGGGCACAGTTACTTCTTAACACTGAGGGCCATGTGAATGACAAACAGGTGTACAATTAAAACTTTCCCCTGTCTTATTTTAGCAATCAGTAATCTTCATGAATGGATACATGAAAAGACCCAACCTTTAGCCCCATTAATATAATAAAAATTTACCCGTTCATGTTTAGTAATTATTAAAATTTGTAAGACATTGATGTGAATAACTCAATCCAGGAGACATTGCTTTTTTATATTTGGAAAACAAGACTGCTAAGAAATTAGAAAGAATATCTATCTATCCATTTATCTTTATCTAGCAGAAAACTGATCACTAAAAACTTTTAGGCATAAGAATATATTTAAATAGGGTACATTTCTGTGGAGGGAAAGACTGTAAATGTGAATTTCAGAGGAAAGAGAATGATATAAATTTTCTGTTAAACAATAGGACTTGTTTTCCGTAAGTTCCTTTCGTGTGTAAACAAAGAAAGCTTGTGTGTGATTCTGGCTTCTCAGTATATTCTTCTGCTTCTTCAATAAGACCTACACCAAGGGAACCATTTAGGGATTATTTTAATATTTGTATGCAGACTGTGGACAGGCACAGATCCTTCCTATTTTAAAGCTAGGATTCTGGTTCCTAGCCTTCCAAATAAAGAGCATTGTCTTTTAGGGTGCTCTCTTAATAAACTCTAGTTTTATCTGGATGAATTGCATGTTATAGTTTTTGTGAGTAGTCTCACCCCATGTTTCCAACAGATGATATTCATACCAACCTCATGGAGCTTCAGGGCAAGTCTTTTTTTTTTTTTTTTTTTTGGGGGTTTGGGGGCCCCTCCCTTTTTTTGCCCTTCCCTTTTGGGGGCCCCGGCGCCGGGCAGGCTCAGCGGCCATGGCTCACGGGCCCAGCCGCTCCACGGCATGTGGGATCTTCCCGGACTGGGGCATGAACCCGCGTCCCCTGCATCGGCAGGCAGACTCTCAACCACTGCGCCACCAGGGAAGCCCAAGTGTTATTTTTATCTCCTTTTATAGTACAAGTGATGAAACTAGAGAGAGACATGTTCTCAGTTATGGAAATTCTTAACGTGATTCTCAACTCTAACATATAGTTTATAATTGATAAGTTTTACTTATAGCGTTATATTATATTTTTAACTCTATAATAACCCCAGGGATGGTACAAATCCGAGAACAAAACATTATCAGAGAAAATGACTTGAAGTTGAGGTTGTTACCCATATGAAAACAGAGAAGCGAGCAGGTTAGCCTGCTTCGTTTTCCCTCCGGGGAGGCTGCTTTGCACCAGCATCAAACCGTCCAGCCCTCCGGGGACCATATCGCTGCCCCTGTACCCAGCCTGGTGCCTCAGGTTGCAGGGGAACCTTGCTGCTTTGACATCTCTGGAGCACAGTATTTTTGTTCTTTCTCAGCTCAGCAAACTAGAAGTAGGTTTGATTTCTCTGTTCCCTGAGGTGTCAGCTTCTTCAAGGTAATAGGCATTTAAGCAGCTTATCAAGTTTAAAAATAGAAATTAAACTGTGCAGTTAAAAATAATTAAGATGGTAAATTTTACATTATATGTATTATCATAATAAGAAAAATATAGATGCTAATCCCTTCTTACACGATACAGTTCAGTCCTAGTTTTCTGTGTCAAGGCCGCAGAGCCCTGGTGTCAACTGCTCAATCTATTCGTGAGGTTGTGGCTCCTCCCCACCAGGACTCGTTGTGGTTCTGAGCCTGAAGGCCAGCACCTGCAAGGGGTCCTGTAGGGCAGATAGTGTCAGAATGGGCTTGACCATAATGTAACTTTTGTTTAATTAATTAATTAATTAATTTTTGGCTGCATTGGGTCTTCGTTGCTGCACGCAGGCTTTCTCTAGTTGTGGCGAGCGGGGGCTGCTCTTCGTTGCGGTGCGCGGGCTTCTCATTGCGGTGGCTTCTCTTGTTGTGGAGCATGGGCTCTAGGCACATGGGCTCAGTAGTTGTGGCTTGAGGGCTTCAGTAGTTGTGGCACATGGGCTCAGTAGTTGTGGCTCGCGGGCTCTAGAGCGCAGGCTCAGTAGTTGTGGCGCATGGGCTTAGTTGCTCCGTGGCATGTGGGATCTTCCCGGACCAGGACTCGAACCCGTGTCCCCTGCATCGGTAGGTGGATTCTTAAGCACTGCGCCACCCGGGAAGACCCCGTGATGTAATTTCAGAAGCTCCAAATGAGGTCACTTTGGGCCACTACAACAAAATACCGTATTTCTTATAAACAGTAGAAATGTACTGCTCACAGTTCTGGAGGCTGGAATTCAAGGTCAGGGTGGCAGCATGGCCGGGTGAGAGCCCTCTTCTGGAATTGCCAACTCCTGATCTCTCACTGTGTCCTCACCTGAAGGAAAGGGCGGGGGAGCTCTGTCTCTTTTATAAGAACACTAATCCCATTCATGGGGGCTCCACCCTCATGACCTAATAACCTCCCAAGGCCCCCCCTCCCAATATCATCACCTCTGGGGCTTGGGATTCAACAGATGAATTTGGAACTAGGGGGCACAAACATTCAGACCGTAGCAAGATGGAGCCTGGAGTGGGGCTTTCAGAAATAGACTGACCTGAGTCTCCCCACGGCACCCCCCAGGCTGTGTGACCTTGGGTTACAGAAATTTATTGGATATTTGTTTTCTCTCCTATAACTTGTGTCACGGTAATAGTGCTTACCTCAGAGGGCGGTTGTGAGAATCAGTGTGCACGCTGCCATGGTAAGTGGGCCACCACCATGACCTCAATCCTGGGGCCCTTCTGACTGCTCTCTGGCGTTTTGGAACTGCCACCACATTTGGAAATCAACCAGCTTGCAGTGTAGATTGACATTAAGATATCAGTGCTGTGTATGGGATTAAGGCCTGAGAATAGGACGATCATACTAAAGATAATATATGAAATATATTCACTTATTCATTAAAACATTTAGTGAACGTCTGCTAAATGCCAGACTCTGATAGACAATCAAACCACGATCTGTAGATTGAACTCTTGTTGGTTTTTTGGTCTTGTTAACGATGCTGAGAGAAGCATGGTATAATAAGGTGCATCTCTGAATGAGGAGATAGGATGTATTTGGCGTGCCCCGGGGAGGGTATGAATTCTCTTGCAGAGGGCATGCATTAGGCAGTTATTTTTCCATTTTTCTTGCTGTGTCATTAAACGTACCTGGGGCAAATCATTTGACATTCTCAGGGTTCACCTTTCTCTCGCACGATGAGAAGCTGATTCAGATTTGGGTTGCTGATTGTTTCGCTGTGAGGATGGGACGGGGGTGGTGGTAGGTGAAGAGCTGCGGCACCTAAGGTCACTTGGAGGACACGAACTCAGGGTGCCTATTCCGCATTTTTGAAAGAACTTGACTTAGTTCCGGCTTGAGACCTTCTGCTGATGGCAGAAAGTTGAATGCAGGCTTAGTCAGCTGATTTAGGCTTTTCTCAGTCAGTGCCGGGTTTCTTTCCTCTTTTTCTCCTCGGAGCTGCAGCTGCCTGGACAGAGCCCTGGTGTTGGTGTCCGCCCTTGGTCATCTCTGTCTGGCGTCTGCTGGAATGTCCTGTCTCTGTCCAGCATCTCAAACAGCCACGCCGTGTCCCCTTGGTCCTGGTGAGAAGGTCGCCCCAGCCTCCGCCCTTGCTGAGTCCAGTGGTGGAGGCCCAGTTTTGGTGCTAATTCATTCTTCACTGCTTCGCACACACCTCCCCTCTTGGGGTGAGAGGGGGGCTGTGAGAAGCTTAGGTGCTTTCCCTACCTCTCGGGGGCTGTGGACGTGGGGCCAGGGACCCTCTCTGGCCTCAGCAGTGTCTCCCCTCTCCCCCCGCCCTGATTTTTCTTCCGCAAAGTGTGGAATCTTTGTTATTTAATCTCTCTTCATCTGTGATGCCTAAGTCTGTTGTTTACCTGCCACACCTAATTTAAGGCAAATCTTCACATTTAGTAAAGACAAAGAATTTGTGGCTCTAAATCAGAGCTTTTCAATGTTTTGTGGTTTCAGAGACCCCTGTAAGAATGTCATGAATTTCATGAATCTTCAAACCAGAAAAATGCAAAGAAAATGCACACACTCATGACTGGGTGTTTTGTGGACTCTCTGAAGCTGAGGCTTTCATGTCCTTGATGCCAGCTGCTGGCCTTGCATCAGGCAGAAATTCCATTACCCGAATTTCCAGAACAGAAAAGACTCTAAAGTAGAATGTACTAAAAACAGCACATTCGAATCCCAGAGCTTAGAACAGAAAGTAATAGGAAAGACTTCAGGTGCCTTTACTTCAACCACGAAGAAACTGGGGCCCCCAGACAATGGGCGATTGGCCCGGGTCACTCAGACGCTGTGGGTGAGGATGCAGATGTGTGAGTTCCTGTCACTGTCACATGTGCTGATGTGTGCTACTGAGCCTGCAGTGGGGAGCAACCTGGTCTCTGGTCAGACAGTGGGGCTGGACTGTCACGAACTAGGTCACCTGGACTGGGTATGAGCCTAGCCAGCCTGTAGGTTTTCTCTTCTGAGAGAAATACAACTGAAAACAAACCAACCAACTAACCAACATAACTAACTAACCAAATAACTAGCCAACTAACCAACCAACTAGCCAACCAGCTAACTAACTTCCTAACCAACCAAATAACTAGCCAACTAGCCAGCCAGCCAACTAGCCACCAGCTAACTAACCAACGAACTAACTAAATAAGTAGCAATACGTTTTCAAGATCTTTAAAAATACTTCCCTGGCGGCACAGTGGTTAAGCATCCGCCTGCCAATGGAGGGGACACGGGTTCGAGCCCTGGTCCCGGAAGATCCTACATGCCGTGGAGCAGCTAAGCCCGTGTGCCACAACTGCTGAGCCTGCACTCTAGAGCCTGCGAGCCACAACTACTGAGCCCATGCACCACAACTACTGAAGCCCATGCACCACAACTACTGAGCCCACGAGCCACAACTACCGAAGCCCATGCACCTAGAGCCTGTGCTCAGCAACAAGAGAAGCCATTGCAATGAGAAGCCCGCGCACTGCAACGAAGAGTAGACCCCGCTCGCCGCAACTAGAGAGAGCTTGTGCGCGGCAACGAACACCCAACACTGCCAAAAACAAACAAGTAAATATTTTTAAAAATACAGGGCTAAAAGTAAGATATAAAGTTATAAAAGTAATACATATAATAATGTAAAAAAAAGTATTAAAAAATACTGACACCCTTGGATTCTGTCACTCCATTTATAGGAGTCTATTTTAAGGAAATCATAACTGATGCAGAGATTCATCATAGCTATTCATGGAGTAGCTATTCTAATGGTTTTAAAAAATCTAAGTCATTAATGGGGAAGTTAATACATCAGTCAGGAGACATCTATGCACTAGGGTACCACATAGACACTCGTAACTTGTTGAAGAATTCTTAATGATACAAGGCAACTTTTCATGATATTTTAGGTAAAAAAATAAGAATAAAAATATAGATTATAATTTCAATTATGTGAGTTGATACATGCCTATATACATATATTTATTAAAAAACAAGCTCAGATTTGCGTTGTATTTAAAATTTGGATCTGCTATGATCACAATTTACTTATATAACTTACGTTACGAAGAAAAAAACCTTAACAAATGATTTTTCGTAACTCTAAGAAAGCTTTTACATTTTATACTGTTACTTGGGTCAATTAAAACAAAGCCCATTTTGTCAAAGTTGAATTAGCTACCACATGTTTGTTAGAAACTTAAGTTTTGGTAACATCCATGCAATAAATAAATAAAATTTCTCACAACAAGTAGAACAGTATTAGTCTCAAGACCAAAGGTTTTTATAACAATTAACCATTTTGATTAGACTATAAGCTCACAGGAGTATTTATTGTCAGTGAGTTACTCCATTTCATGGAAACTCAAGAATACAAAGTAAACCTGACTTCAGAGTCTTCACCTGTCTTGGCCCATCGTGGGAGGATCTACTGCTCTGTCCCCCGGAGCTCGCTCTTCTCTTTAAACTGGGCGGACTGCTCGGCCAGGAAATCCCCAAGGCTATAAAGCGCCCCCTTAATTGCTTCTGGAACTTAAAACATGAACTGGGGCGTAGTGGACGGGGGGTGGGGGGGGGGGGGGGAATCAGACAGCACGGGGCAGGAGGTGCTGGAGGTCGGGGCCGGCAGAGCTGGGAGAGATGCACACGCAGGAGGTGGGGAAAGGAGGCTGTTCATTGGCTGGGGCTCAACCTGCTTGGCTCTTCGTGGTGGGTGGTCCTTAGGTGTTGAGGCATTTACAGGCTGAGGTTTTGGTTCGCTTTCCTCTGCTGCTAAGGCACTAGAGCCTCCTTAGTCCGATGGCCTCCTTGTTGAGTTAATTTACAGCTTTTAATGATGGTTTTAATTAAGGCTGAAAAGGGTATTGGAGCGTATACCTCCCTCTGTAGACACATCTGCGTCCCTCCCAACTTTACCTACACACTGCCTCCTGGATCCAGGGCTTCTCTTGACGCCCAAGCCCACCCCCTCGGTCCCATGCAGGGGGAGGCCAGGTGGAGGGGCTGGGGTGCTGCCCCTGCTGCATAGGGGCCAGTTCCAAAGCTGACCTGGCCCCAGCCTGGCCCCCAGAGCTTCCTCCTGGTGCCTCTCTGGCTTCTCTCCGGGCACAATCCTGGTTCCCTCAGTTCTCCTACTAGACTCCTCAGAGTCACAGCATTTCCTCCAAGAGGCCTCCCTGGCCCCAGTCTTGCTGGCCTTTCCCCAAGGCTGCAAGCTCTTGAAAGCAGAGAGGGTGTCTGACTCACGGCTCTGCACCTAGCCCCTCAGCAGCGCTGGGTAAACAGAGGTGATCAATTTGCATGTGAACGATTTACACCAGAAGTGGAATGACTTTCCCTAAAAGAAGCCTATGGAAGAGTCGACGGCCACGTTCAACAGCATTTACTCTGTTGGTAGAGGGGGGAGGAATTCCTGGACCCAACTCCTGGCTGAACCTCAGGGAGGTCCTGGCGGGGTTGGTCCCTGTAGAGACAGGGGCTCCAATGTGCAGTGAGGGGCACCAGGCTGTGCCGAGCTGCCTCAGTGGCCCCCAGCCCTTGGCCTTGGAGAACAGGCAGTGTTCAGCTGTCGAATGGCAGAGACTAAGCCATGAAGGGAAGGGACACTTGGGGATGAAATCGGCCTCGTTTTTAAGTGTCAAGAGGTCGGCGATGAATTGCTTTCTTCCCTCCTCAGGCAGGAGGGCTGGGAGGGCCTGCAGTGGGTGAGCAGACCTCCTACGAAGGATGATACTTGGCACTGTGCTTCCTGGGGCTGAACACTTTTTGGAGGTGCAGTTTTCCATCAATAGAATGGGGTCAGTAATGCCTATTTGATTGCGTTGTTATGAAGATGAAATGAGATCATGAATTTGAGTTATTACAGGTCCTGACACAGAGTTGGTGCTCAATTGCTAACTCCAATAAGCAATTGTCTCCTTGTAAGAGAGAGGCTCGCCAAGTTGGATGACCTTTCACAACTCTCACGTACAATTCAGTTTAGAATCAGGTTTGGGAACCATTATGTGAAGCACTCGTGGGTCTGTAATGGTCTATCCTATGCTTGCTCGTGACCTACATTTTCAAGCTGAGTGATTGTTTTCCTAGTTATCTGCGAACATCCGCTCTTTCAGTACCACTTGGCCATTACGTGGCTACGCTAATTTCGGTGAATAAAACGTAGATGGTTTCTTTTTAAATTTTCCATGAATGCAGATGGGTTTCTGGACTCAAATATCATGGCCTCGTTTTGGTCACTGATTTGTGGGTGGAGGTCGTGAGATGTCATTTCCAATAGCAGGTTTGTGTTTTTCTGGAAACTTTACCCCATAGACGAAGTCTCTGCTCTTCCTTTCAGGGAAGGGGACAATGGAAATGACACTCTGTACTCTCGCTTGCTGGCTTTTATGTGCGCATCTGGACAAATTGAAAGCAGAGCAGGAAGCAGCAGTCTCTTACACGTTTCAAAGGTGCGGGGAAGATAAACACCATTTGAATTGTCAAGTCACTCTTCACAATAGAGGAAGAGAAATTGTGAGCAGCATAGAAGGAAAACTGGGGCAAACAGACAAAAGAGCGTGGTGAGGCCGGGTCGTGGCCCTGCCCTTCAGGTTTTCACGTGAGAGACGCGAGGACGGACAAAAGTGGAGGGAAAGGCCACAGGTTCTGGGCTGAATTCCGTGGTTCTGGCTTGGGACTCTTGACTAGTGATGACTCCCTGTTCTTCAGTTTCACAGATAAGCAGACTCATCAAGACAAATTATTTGTGCTGGTAAATAATACAGATAATCAAGGCCAATCAGTAAGCACACATTATATTTTAGTAATAATTTCTAGCATAAATGAGATTGCACCCTCACACGCATGCTTGGCACTGGCGGATCCAGCTGGCGGTCCATTTACCTGCTCTCTTAAACAGGGCAAGGGGGTGACCCCAGGCCAGCGGTCGGAGGGCCGGAGGTGTGGATTGGTGTGTCCTACCCAGTTCGGCAGGTGCCACTGTAGTTAAGAGATTAGGTAAAGTTGGGGTATGTGGGGGGCATGGGAGATGGATCACAAAAGCCAGGGAATGGAGTCTAAATGGATCTTAAAAAAAAAGGCCAGGGAACTGTGTAGAAAGTTCAGCTCTTGAAGCTAAGAGTCTGGGAATCAGGGAAGAGAGCCGGGACAGCTGGGATCAGGAATTGCCCCTGGGGTTTGCTGCGGGCTCCCAGCAGGGGGTGGTGAGCGGTTAAAAGGCCGCGGTGGAGTCCGGGGTCCTTCCCAGGGCACAGCAGCCGGAAGGCAAAAACTTCTGCAGGCTCACGATCGTGGTCTCCTGGCCAGCTGGGTGGGGCTGACCGGCTATGCTGTCCGTGCTCTGTGCGGGGGTTTCCTTACTGGTCCCCCAGGGGGCACACTCTGGAGCATTCGTGGGCACCAGTGAGGCGTCCTGCTCCCCCCGTTCACGGTCCTACAGCGGCTGGCATTTTACTTGCATCAGCCCCAGTGACGTTGCCCAGAGAGCTGGTTCCCCACCGTCCTCGTCACATTTTTTGTTCTTTGTCAAAGTGGGCTGCGGAGCAAGTCAGCTTGGGCCTGAGTCCTGGACCTGCCACTCGCGAGCTCTGTGACCTTGGGCAAGTGACTGAACATCTCTGTGCCACTGTTTCTGCTTCTATAAAATGGTGAGAGTAAGGGTACCCAACTCATAGGGCTGTGATTAGGAACATGCGCCACAATATTTACATGACCTCGGATAAAGCTCGTGTTAAATAAATCCCATCCATTAGTGCTTGATGACTCTGCCAGTTTTCCGACTCTTTGAAGTGTAACCAACCACACAACATCCTCAGTAATCTGACACTTGCAGCACGCATGGCGTGTGAGGGTCCCGGGCTGAAAAATCTGAGGCCTTGACCTAGGAGGTAAGACTTCGTTCTTTTTTCATTCAGCCCCACACGACGCAGCGCTGAATTCCCATCAGCCATTGGTTTGGTCCTCGGCTTTCTTTCTTTTTTTAAAGTAAGAAAACAATATTTATTCATTCATTCACTCACTCAATGAACATATAAGTGCCTACCATCTGAGGGATGGTATGGTCTGGAATCTAAAATTAAATGATGTAGTCTGTACCCTCAAGAGTTTTTAAGATAGTCAATAAATAAGTGATTAAAATGCATTGTGGCAAAGGTTAGTAGGAGGCACTCTTAACCTTTGTCATGGAAGGGGTGTAAGGCAGGGGATCGGGAAGGGCCTCCGAGAGGAGCTGCTGTCTGAATGGGATGCAGGAGAGGTACTGCTGGTACTTCACTATGGCTGCAGTGCCAGTGTGGAAAGATGGGGCGGAGCTGAGCGTGGAGCGTAGAGCAGAGGTCGTGTGAAAGCTCTGCCTCTGCTCTGAGACCCATGTCAACCCCCTGAAAGATTTAAGGAAGTCGGTCTCCTGCTTTCAAGCCCACAGCGACAATCTGTCTCCACGAGGGAGATGCCCTGCTTCCTCCCGTGATCGTTCATTCTAATCTCATTGGCTGGCTTGGATTCTCCGCTGCTAGGCAACACTTACTTTCTCTGTGTCCTTTTTGTCCTTCCCCCAGCTGGGTAGGGAGCTCAGGAGCTCCGCAGCCAGCAAAGTTCACAAAGGCAAATAAAAGAGAGAACAGGGAGGGGGAGGGGAGTGAGCTGTCCCGGCCCCGCTGGGAGGCCCTGAGCTTCTGACCATCCAGGCAGCAACCCGCTGGGTCAGGCAGCTGCCCATCACCCTGGCGATGCTCAGGGCTGTCCAGAGCCCCGCTCTGTCCCCGCTGCCACCTCCTCTCCTGTTCTGGGACTCAGTGTGAGCCTTCCTGGTGGGGCAGGATGGGCTGGAAGTCCCTAGAATTTGCCCAGTAGAATATGTGGTAAAGGTTATTTGAAGAGCGTGTAAAAAGTTTTTGGGCCCAGGAGCTGGTGTGGCCTCAGCTCAGCTTGTTTTCTTCCGGTTCTGCCGAAGCTCTGAGCCAGCCCTGCTCCAGGCTGGGCTCCCCAGGCTTCTCCACCTGCAGGGGGGCCGGCTCCACCCACCTCCTTCCACAGCATCCGTGGGACTGCTTTCTCTGCAGGAAGAGGCTGCTTGGAGGTTCTAATTGTTCTAACGTTTGTTTTCTGTAAAGCACAGGGGAGGCCCCTATCAGGAGCCACCCAAGGGCACTCCCTCAGCACTCTTTGTTCCTGGCCAGATGGGTTTACACCCCCAGGCTGACCTTGTTCACGGAGGGAGCACTGCCTGACCCATCCCACTCAGCTGTGAATCCAGAGGCCGGAAAGGTCCTCTGTCCCACAGCCAAGAGGAGGCACAGGTGTTCTCTGCCTTTCCAATCATGTGGCTGAAGTTCTGGGAACCAAGGGAACCCCTTTACCTGCCTGGGTCTGGTGTCTGCCTCTCTGTCTCTCTCTTCTGTTTTTGAACTGTAAACAGATTTGTTTCTCAAATATTAGATACTTAAAAAAATTTACATATACTTTAAAGATACAGGTACTATCGCAATAATGATAATAATCACACCACCCGGATACTCGCCACCCCCCCACTTCCCCTCCAGCTAGGGAAGGTGCATCACCAGCCCTTGCAGGACTCCTGAGTCTCCCTGCGGCCCCTCCCCTCCCTCGCCTTTGCGGTGACCGGGATCTTGAATAGTATGTTTAGCATCCCTTGCCTCTCTTCCTGGTTTACTTCAGGTGAATCCCTAATCGGTTTATTCAGTTTTCCACGCTCTTACATTTTATATAAATAGAGTCACATGGTAAGAATTCTCCTGCAACGTATTTTTCAAATGGCAGTCTTGTCCAAAGATTCATCCACGTTGATGAGCATAACTGCTGTGTTCCTTCCTTTTTAGCCTCTGCTATGTAAGGACGCCCTGGTGGGTGAACCGCAGTGTGCTTACCTTTCCTCATTGGTCTTTGGGTGTGGCTGTGGTTTCCTGCCCTTTCAGCCCGTGTGGCCATAGACTTTACCTCCAGAACTCGGGTGCACAGGGCAGCAGTTTCCCCAAGGTGGCAGTTCTCAAACTTTCTGTTCTAGGACCCTTCACATTCTTAAAAGCTATCGATGGAAGGGCTTTTGTTTGGATGGGTTATATCTATTGATGTTTAATATATCAAAAATTAGCAGTGAGGACTTCCCTGGCGGTCCAGTGGTTAAGACTTTGCCTTCCAATGCAGTGGGCGCGGGTTTGATCCCTGGTCGGGGAGCTAAGATCCCACATGCCTCGCGGCCAAAAAACCAAAACATAAAACAGAAGCAATATTGTAATAAATTCAATAAAGGCTTTGAAAATGGTCCACATCAAAAAAAATCTTTAAAAAAATATATGTGGCTTCTAGAAAATTTAAAGTTACATATGTTTCTACTAGCATTATATTTCTACTGGAAGGCACTCCTCTAGAAAACAGCACCATCTAATTACTTATTAGGTTTTGAAACACACCCATTAAAATGGATTAAAAATTCCCCTGTTTGCTTTTCCAGTTTTTCTTAGCTTACTGAGACATTTGACAAAGTTGCCTGCTCAAGGAAGGCCATTCCTGTATGGAAAATCAGTTACACATTTTCAGATTATAAGCCAGTGAGGGCTCTTTCTAAGGTTCAGGCCTCTCAATTATTCAAAATTCATCTAATTTTTTTTTTTGCCCTCTCTCTAACTTTACCAATGTGCACTTGCTCAACATAGATAAAGTGTAAATGTTTCCTGTGGTGGAGTTTATTCATACAAAATCAGAAATAGAGTTGTGGCTTCAACCCAGTTCAAAAACTGCTCGGTTATACTTTACGTGCTTTCTGTTTGCCATCTGGTGAGGTTCATTGAGGCTTCTTTTGAGTTGTGTTTGAATGCCCCTGCTTTTTTTTTTTTTCTGCCTAGGACTTATCTTGAGATGGGCAAAAAGAGAAATTAAAATCTACAAGTGATAAGTAAATTTGGGAACCATATAACCAAGAACAGAAGAGGCTGCTCATAAGATTCTTGCCAATATAACATGGCATTTGGACTTCATTTTTGTATGCCACTCAGAAGGCGCCATGGACGTTGCTGGGGAGGTTTCTGAAGCTGTGCTGAGCTCAGGCACGAAGGCACAGTAGGGACAAGATGTGCATTTAAAACGTGACCCTGTTTGCCCTTCCTCTGCAAGCAGTTGTCTTCACAGTTCCTGTGCAGAAGGCTCACTACCTGTAGTCGGTGGTAGATCAGATGTTTGGAGGCTTTTAGCTCGTCTTTCGGTTTTCAGGATATTATTTCAATTATATACAGCGATTCCTTAAGAAAAGGGCCAGGGAGAGGAAGTGTGTGTAAAACGCTTACATTCATTAATGGAGTCATAGGTTTAAGAAGCTCAAAGTGTACTCTTGAAGTTGACGCTATAGGGGATACGGAGCTCTCTTGGTTTTTCGGTGTCTAAGAGTTAAAGGAACCACGTCAAAGCTACAGTAAACCCTCTCAGACTGAAGACACGGCTTTCACCCTCGTGGTTACAGCTGGTGCTGCTTGTTCTGCTGGGGGCTCTCAGCGCATGTGGGAGCCCAGGTGAGATCATTATCTGTGCTTGTGCATGACCATTGCACGTGTCTCAGGCCGCTCAGGAGGTGGCTGATGGAGGCCTGTCTGGATGCTTCTGGGACACCACTGGGTCTAGGGCCCCTCTTCTCCTGTCTCTCAGCATGGCTGCCGCATCCAGAAAGTGACTGTTAGGGAATATTGATTTCTTGGAAGAGGACTTGGTGATCCAAGGGAGGACTGTTTTAAACAAGGGCTTGGGCCTTGACCACGTTTGTCGTAAACAGGGCAGACATGGATCTGGGGAGACCAGGAGAGCAGGAAACTTGGATATGATGTGAAGGGGGACCCGGCAGCAAATGAGAAAAAGAGTGAAGCTGTCTCTTCCATTAAATCTGGGATCATTCATCCTCCAATACCTGTCATGTCCTGTTTCAAAGACCTTCCCACATGAAGATTTATCACTCTTCTAGAAGCCGAATGGAGTGTTCCAAGTGATTGCACAGTAACAGTGTGAGGGACATGCCTATTTACTCAGGCATGCAAGGTATGCCCTCTGAAATGCAGGGTTTTGTTTCTAATGGTTTCTCTCTTTCTCTCCCTTTTCTGTACTTTCACACCCAGAACCTCCCAGTTTAAAGGGACATTGGGTGAGCTGCCCATTATTTAAAGCATCCTCTCCACGGCAAAGCCCTTGAGTGATTTGGGGTTGGGAGGAGATAAGACAAAGAGTCCATCAATTTCTTATTTGCACATAGTGTCTCGACACGTTAATAAACCAATCCAGAATGACTAATCATAATCTTTTCATGTTATAAAGTATATATCTCATAGCTGTAGTCATTAATGCCAAATGAAATGAGGGCTAAATGGGGATTTTAGCCATAATCCCATTGTAGAGTTCCTCAGGGATATACATTATACTTTAATAAACCAGTAACTTATGAGAAGTTGTCACTGTAGTCAGTTCTGGTGTAGTATTATTGCTTTAGGGAAAATCCAGTTCTAAAGATCTTACTTCCCATTCACACATGGGCAAATGTGTTTAGACTTGTTGCTTTCATTCTCAGATTTGGTTATCACATTTTGATTATTACCTTTATCAGCCCTCTCCCTAAAAACATGGGCTTTATATGTATCTCGGTATCTCTCTCCTTGAACTCTTCAGCCCTTGGGAGTGACCTTCCTCTTTAATATCTAAACAAAATAATTGAGCCTTATCTAACATGACTGCAGCAAGTTCCGTCTTGAAGTCCTAAAGTGTGTCTCTGAAGGTTCTGGGTTATGGTTATGTTTTCTCCTGGTTGTTACTTATTCCCTTTTACTGCAAGTGACTTCTAGCTGTTTGCCTTCCGTCTCTGGCCACGCGTGATGTCGCTGTCTCTGTGAATCCCTCAATCCATTTATCCACGCCCCAAATGCTGAACTGGTCCCATCCCCTTAGTCCACAAAACAGAGCAGGTGAGTATAAGGCTGGTGCGAAGGCTGGGAGGTGACAGAGCTCAGTTATAACCTGGAACAGGAGATGGTTTATACCTCACAACCCTTCCCCACCGACTCCCCCTTCCCTCGAACGCCTCCCCGGGGGGTGGCAGGGGTGGGTGACAAGTCTCCTAACCATGCCATCTCCCCACAGGCCACCAGGACCCCAGACTCCCTGATTACAGGCCTGTCAGTGGGAACCCAAAATCTCTCACCTCATAGCCATCCCTCCAGAGATGCAGTCCACCACCACAGAGGTAATTTTTTCCATATTTAATCGTAATAAAATGAACACAGTTGGAAGCATCTGCATTTGGATTACTTCACCAACGTTCAAGACCAGCCCATACCTGTGTGAGCAAAACTGCTTATAAAAACGGTCCCTCCCGGGACAGAGATAAAGTCTCCCCAGGGATAGATTTCAGCTTCCAGCCTGGACCCATAAATGACTGGCGTTTTAAAAGTAGCACATTTTGGAGGGTTATCTACCTGTTGATCTATCTACCTACCTACCCGTCCACGTAGTGAAGCACAGCTATATATAAGTAGTAAGGATATACCTATGACGGTGGACATCTTTGACGGCAGTGGCAGTATCCACTAACAGTGTGGAATGTATCTTTTGCTTATGCCAAGAAGTGTTGCATAAACTACATATGGCTTGGGATTAAAGCTTAAATAGTGAACGTTGAAGTTAACTTGGATAGTAGTGATTTTTTGAAAAATAAAAGGTTTTTTTTTTTAAAAAAAAGTCTAAATCCTCCATTTTCTGGCTCTAAACTATGAATCATCTCACTACTGGACCTCATCTTTTTCATCAACAACCTAAAAGTTGACTTTCTTTTGGAGGCTATTTCATAAGGAAATCAAATCTCCCTTCACAAGAGTTACTAAACCTGGTGACTTGCAAAGAACAATGGGACAACATTGACGTGTCCTCATCTGCCAGGTCCATGCTCCCCGCCACCCCCCTGCTGAATGAATCCTGCAGCCTTGTGGCAATTTAAATCCATGCTTCAAGAAAGATGATAGGTCTCCATTTTTGGGTACTCAGGAAACTTTGTTAATAGTTACAGCTGCAAACTTTTCAAGGTGGAAGACCCTTAGTTATTTTTTCTTGCATATAAAATTTATATGAGAATAAAAGTGTAATCTGCTATTTTCTCTGGCTGCTTAGCACATTCTTCTAGAATCTTGGTGGGAGAATACATATATACATACATGTGTGTATACACAGGGAGGAGAGAGAAAGAGAGAGAGAGAGGGACGGAGAGAGAGGAAGTGAGAGGGAGGAGGTGGGAACCATTATTTTAAGGAATTGGCTCTGTGATTGCAGAGGTTGGCAAGCTCAAAATTCACAGACCGAGGCTAGAGATTCAGGTAAGAGTTGGTGTTACAGTCTGGAGCCCAAAGTCTACAAACTTCAGCAGGATTTCTCTGTTGCAGTCTGGAGACAGAATTCCCTGTTCCTTAGGGAACCGCTGTCTTTTTGTTGAAGACCTTCAACTGATTGGATGAGGCCCACCATTATGGAGGTTAATCTTCTTCACTCAATATCTACTGATATAAATGTTAATCATATCTAGGGACTTCCCTGGTGGTCCAGTGGTTAAGACTTCGCCTTCCAATGCAGGGGGCGCAGGTTCGATCCCTGGTCAGGGAGCTAAGGTCCCACCTGCCTCATGGCCAAAACAAAACATAAAACAGAAGCAATATTGTAACAAATTCAATAAAGACTTTAAAAATGGTCCACATCAAAAAAAAATCTTAAAAGAAAAAGTTAATCACATCTAAAAATACCTTCAAAGCAACAACTAGATTGATGTTTGACCAAACAACTTGGCACTGTTGCCTGGGCCAGGTTGACAAACAAAATTAAGCATCACAATGACTTCAGCTCTCTCCATCACAAGCACGTGGGCCACTATTTGTTTCAGAATTTGGTGTCCCAAAGAAGCAGGGTCAACAGGATGTCTTCCTGGTGAGGACAGCAGCATGGGCAGTGCCACTCCCAAGGATAGCTGTGGCAGGTTCCCAGCAGAGGGTCGCGAGCCTGTTGTGCAGATGGCAGCTGGGCAGGCAGTGGCCGTGGGGAGATGTCCACAGGGACAGTTGGTGGCCTGATTTTGAACTGTTTAGCTGTGTAACCTCAGCCACTGGTTCTCCAGCCCCCAAGAGTTACTTTGAACAACTCAATATCATTTAGTAAATTCCTGCTGAATTAGTCAAAGTTTATTTCTGTAATTTCCAACTGATTCAGGAGGTCATACAAAAGTGAGCCTGTAAATTGTGATGTATTGAATTTGCTTCTACGGGTGTCTCTTTGGGTATTGGGCAAGGAAGGCATTTCGGAGGCATCCTGGTGTCTTGGGGAAGAACGCGTAGATAAAGACAGATGTGTGAGCTGACAGAGGTGTAGCCGAGAGCCACACACAGGGGGTCTGTGCGGTCATGGGGCAGACAGCCCAGGCCGCTGGGAGCGATTGATGATGGAAGTGTAAAAGCAGGAGTCTGGTCTCCGATTCGAGGCACACTCGGGGGTTATACGCAACCTCTTGATGCAGGACAGACCACCTCCTACACTGAGAGTAAGTTTTGCATTTCAACAGAAGCAGTGGAGAGGAAATTCCAGCATGTAGCAGTTTATGTGGTGCTGGCTTCTGCACGAAGCAGATGTGATTTCTGACTGAAAAATCCAGAGGGAGGGAGGGAGGGAGGGAGAGAGAGAGGCTCTTTTAAAATCGGTAAGCTGGACGCTTTCAATGCCCTTGAAGCATCCAAGGTCATTCTCTCCTCCTGCAGATACATTTTCTCTTGTTTTTGCTCTAATCACAGTAGTCGTTTAGCTGCTTGCCTTCAAGTGCTCACGTGGCCCTGATATTCTGGCTGTGAGCTTTTCCATCTTTTGTGAGTTTATCAGAGTTCACAAGGTTAATTATTTCTTCAGAGGCCAGAGAGAGGACAACGGGAGACGATAGCAGGAGAATAATTGTAATGCTCGGAACGGCACGGCGCTTTGCATTTCATGTAACTCTGCGATAAATTTTGCTCCCTCTTCCTCCCAGTTTCTGCAGTGGACTTCATTTTTCTCATGTGGAGTCACCCAGAGAAAGTGCTAGCTGTCTAGCTCTACGTGGTAACATAATCACATATTAAAATGAAAACTTGTCGACCCTGAGCTTGGCTGACGTGTGTCCTGTCTCACATAGGATTGCTAATTGACCTACACAGAATTTAGCTTGTTTCTGTTGGACACAGAAAACATCAAGAAACAGTAAACGCTGATAACCAGAGAAGTCAAACTCAGAAGAATGAGAACAACAGGGCTGAAACATAGTATGTCGACGAGGAACCTCTGCGAGTGGATAGCCAAGCCGGAGGACAGCGTTTGAACCAGTTACTATGAAAACAGGGGAATCACCACCGCCGTGCCAGGCCGAGTTTCAGGTCCAGACGGGGCGGAGGGGCGGTGCTGTCCTGGCAGGTGGACGCAGGGGGCAGCTGTGCTTTTGCTGAGACGTGGCGAGGGATGGAAGCAGTGGGGGGCGCACAGCAGAGCGGCTGAAATACGGCCACAGAGGGATAAGAAGGAAGCAGGCTGGGAGCACATTCAGAGACTGGATTAAGTCAAGGGAAGGGGTCAGCAGCCTGGAGCTTGCAGTGAGGCGATCAGGTGGGTGGGCAGGAGATAATGGGAGGAATACCAGTGCAGGAGAAGCCCACACAGAGCCAGGTATGGTCCAGCTTACGGCTTCAAGCGGTGACAAGCCTCAGGCCCCTTCACGGGCGTGAAGGTGAAGGGGAGGAAGGGCAAAGGGCGCGGGAAGTAGGAGGCTGGTGTTCTGAGGGGCGGCTTGTGGGGGGGCCGGCCTCACGCACACGTGACATCAGCAGGATGATGGGTGGGGTAGGGTGTCTCGGTCTTTGGGGTGGAACCAGCAGTGGTATCGCCGAAGGGCAGGAACCTAAAAGAAATGGGGCTTTTCACTTGAGTGCGGGCAACCGGAACCGGGAGAGGGGTGGGGCCAGAGGAACCCAGAGTTGCACCTGCCCCTGAGGTTTACGGGGCCGGGGAGCCCAATCAGGAGTGATTCGAGGGCTTCTTAGCTGCTGTGAAGCTCAGGATGGCTGGGTCCAGCAGAGACAAGGGGTGGATGGGAGAATCCGGAGGAGAGATCTGCTGCAGTTTACTTGCCATGGAGCAGGGAGGGGCTCAATGGAAAGGTCTTGGAGAAAAGGGGGGAAGGCTGAGTTAAGAGCAGAAGGTTCAGGATTTCCGAGACCTGCGGCAAACCCTAGGCCAGCGGATGCCGCCAGGGATCACAGCGGTTGCATACATGTGCACCACGCAGTGATGGTTAACTTTACGTTTACTTAGCCAGGCTGTGGTTCCCAGTTCTTGGTCAAACATCGGTCTAGATGTCACGCGAACTTATTTTTGATGAGACTAACATTTAAATCAGTAGCTTTTGTGTAAAACGGATGACCCTTCGTTGCGAGGGTGGGCGTCAGTCTGTCAGCTGAAGGCCTGAAGAGCAAAAGCAGAGGCCCTGAGGAAGAGGGAATTCTGCCAGCGAATGGCCTTTGGGCTGAGCTGCAGCATCGTCCCTTTCCTGCATCTCCAGCCAGCTGGCCTGCCTTATAGATTTCAGACTTAGATCTTGTGCTCTCCTGAGTCAATTCCTTAAAGCCTCTCTTGCTCTGTCTCTCCTGTCCCTCTCTCTTCACCCTCACACACACCCCCACACACACACTCACCTCTCTCTATATGTAAACCTTTATATATAAATACATCCTATAGTTTCTGTTTTTCTTTGAGACTACTACACATGCTTACTATTTTCCAGTCATTAAAAAAAATAAATTTATTTATTTTATTTATTTTTGGCTGCGTTGGGTCTTTGTTGCTGTGTGCGGGCTTTCTCTAGTTGCGGTGAGTGGGGTCTACTCTTCCTTGCAGTGCGCGGGCTTCTCATTGCAGTGGCTTCTCTTGTTGCGAAGCATGGGCTCTAGGCGCGCGGGCTTCAGTAGTTGTGGCTCGCAGGCTCTAGAGTGCAGGCTCAGTAGTTGTGGTGCACGGGCTTAGTTGCTCCGCGGCATGTGGGAACTTCCTGGACTGGGGCTCCAACCTGTGTCCCCTGCATTGGCAGGTGGATTCTTAACCACTGTGCCACCAGGGAAGCCCTTTCCTGTCATTTTTCTAAGAGCTTTTCATTTACTAACTCATCTTACTTTCACAGGGATCTGAAATCTTCCAGGACGGGTGGTGAGTCGGAGGACACAGGCCTCCTTGGAAGGGGTTAGAGCATCCTGGAATGAGCTTGCCTCAGATGAATTCCTGGCCTGGGGTTTAGCCACTCAGATTAATCAGAGGTCCAAGTCCCTGGGCAAAAATCAGATTGTGCATCCAGTTATATGCATCTCCTTTCTCTTCTTTCAAAGAGCTGTGAGTCTGGCGCTGTGATTAGCATTTTATGTATGAAGACACAGCGGCTCAAAGTTCTCACATGAATGGATCCTGGTTTAGGTAACAATCAATTATGCTCTGCTCTCCTGCCCAGCTTCTTTTTTTCCCCTTGTGGCAAATAATGTAAAATTTACCATTTTCACCATTTTTAAGTATACATTTCTCCATATGTGCCTATGGAGTGATATTGAATATATGGTGATGTTGAATTGTTTCTTTGGAAATATAAAAATGTCTCCTAACATTAAAAAGAACTTAATAACGTAAAATAGGATTTGAAAGTCCAGGCAGTAATTGTATGAGAAATCGGTAACGTCCGGGACTATTATTAAGCAGTTAAACCAGGTTGTTAGTTAGAGCCTGTGTCTGGTGTGTAAACATTGCAGGTGAACACGTGACTATATTTACATTGCCTCTACTTCTGTAAGTGTAATGAAGAGTTGATTTCCTCATGGCAAGTGCAATGAGGTAGACAAGCCACTTGCTCTTCTAGAAGACATTAATTCATCAGCATGTATACTATTCGGAAATGCTTAAAAGACATGAATTCATGTCAGCCACAGTGAGTGTTGTCTTCTCGTTGACTTGGGCTTACTGATTGCCGGGTGGTGAAGAGGTTTCAACTCCTGCGTCAACTTTAATTGGTTGGTAAAGGCTGCCTGGAGTACTGTATTGAATGGGCTTTTGAGACTGGCACTGCGCATTCAATCTCACATATTTAACTGAGCACCTACTGTGTGCAGGCAGCACGTTAGATACTGAGGATGGGATGGCAGACGAGACATCCCAGTTCCTGCCTCAGAGAATTGAGAGCCTCGCGAGGAAGACAGTGAACCCAGTGACTGCGATGGGGATGGCGAAACTGTGGGAGGATAGGTGTGGGTACAGGTGAAGCAGCCACCTGGGCGGGGGGGTCTTGGGCAGCTTCCTGTAGGAGGCAGTGGTTGACGGTTTGTGTGGGGTGGAGGGGAGACGGACAGAGGGTGTTTGCACTGGGCAGGGCAGGAGCAAGAAGGTACCGTGTTCTCTACATGATTTAACTGCTTTAGAGGCAGCCTTCTAACCACTTAGGCGAGTCTTCAAGGTGTGTAATGTGGTTTGAAGGCGTCTTGTAATGACCTCTGTCAGTCAGCCAAAGTGGGAATCCGGGATAATAAAAAATCAATAGCAGGAGAAACTGGATCACTCGCACACTGCTGGTGGGGGTGTGCAATGGTGGGGCCCCCCTGGAAGATACTTCGGCAGCTTCCTAACAAACTAAGCACGCAGCTACCACCCGACCCAGCAATTGCCTTCCTGGGCTTTTTTTGCAAAGACATGAAAACTTAATTTTACACCAAAGCCTGTACATAAATGTTTATAGCAGCTTTATTTGTAGGGGCCCAAACTGGAACTCTGCCTGGGTGTCCTTCAACAGGTGATTGGATAAATGCACTGTGGTACAGCCACCCCGCGGAATACTACCCCCACGAGGAAAAGGAGCAAAGTACCGATGCACTCAGCAACCTGGAGGAACCTCCAGGGAATTACGGTGAGCAAAAATTCCGATCTCCAAAGGTTACATATGGAACATGTTTGAAATGGCAGAATTTTAGAAATGGAAACCAGATTCGTGGTTGCCGCAGGAAGGGATTGTGGATGGCTAGAAAGGGTAATGTGAGGGATGCTTGCAAAGTTGGAACCGTTTGGCATCTTGACTGTGGCAGTGGAAACACAAACTGACCTCGATGATACAGTTGTATGGGACTTGATACACACACAGCAAGCAGATAAAACTGGGGAGATCTGAATAAGGCTGTGGAGTCTATCAATGTCAAGATACTGGTTGTGATACTGTGCTGTAGTCTTATAAAATGTTACTTCTGAGGAAACGATAAGGGGGATGAAGGGTTCTTCTGCATTATTGCCCACAACTGCACACAAATATATTCCCTAAAAAAAGGAGAGAAAAAGACCCAAGACCTACAGCTCAACAACGCAACGTTCAGAAGTCAATAAATAGTATTCCACAAAGTCCAGACGGGTGAGGAAAATGTAGATGGAGCAAGGGAATCCCAAGGGGAGGGCTCAGAGGGAATCCCTCACGTGGTGAATAAAGGATCAGAGGGTTTGCTTCACAATTATTCTTTAAACTGTGATTCGGCTGTGTGCTTGTCGGCATGTATGTTACGTTCAACGACAAAAAGAAAAGGAAATAGAAGGAAATGTGGTCTTTTTGGCTTAAGTTAGCAGTCAATATCTTCAGTACTGCCTTGCCCTGGTCTCTCCCCCTTCCTGTTAGGAGCACAGTACATTTAATTGCAATCCACTCTTACTTTAAAGCCTGCTGGCAAATACAGAGAACGTGGGAGAAGACCATGCCGTGATCATGCTAGTTTTAGAGATGGTGAGTATTCTCAGCAAGTTCTGGAACAGTAACGATGCCAGGTGAAGTGCACGTTAAATCCAGAAATTGGCAAGCAGGCACACGGCCGTCTCACCGGACTTCTTGTCACAGCAAGTGTCACTTCTTGTCTCTGAACCCAACCGTTGCTACTGACAGTGGAGAGAATCAAGTGTCAAATAGCCTGGCGTCGCGGCCTGGGGCAGGACCGGTTCCACAGGGTCTGGGGTGTAGAATAGGAAACAGGCCTCCTTGGAGAAAGGTATGAGCCTCAAGTGTCTTCTCACATAGATTCCCTGGTTGTATGTTGTGTTTTAATTTTATTTTCCAAATTGATTGCAAGTTCTTTCTATCCCCCCAAACTTCATTCCCTCCAAATACCTATAGCAAACGCACCAGGTGCCACTGGTTCATTTATTTGATTAATAAATACGTGTTGAATGCTCTCTGCGCTGCGTAAGCAAAATAAACCTTTTGCTCAGTGGATTCCCGGGCTTGACACCAGGCGAGGAAACTGCTGGATGGTCAGGGAGCTTTGGGACCGTGGACAGATTCCCGACATCTAAGGCTGCTTTGGGCGCTGAGCCTGCGTGGATGTACGTTCCGTGTCTTTATCTGGAACTCTAGAATTAATGGCTCAGACCAATTTTTAACCCCCTCAGGAGCATCTGGGGCATCTTCCTGATGGCTGACTCTTCCGGGAACGGGGTAAGATAAAATCACAGCAGCCCACGACAAACTGTTCCCACTTCTTCTCAGTGGTGCTCAGAGCCCCCTCCTTCCTGGCTGTCCCCCCGACAGGCCCACCAAGCCTCAGCTAACCCGCCTTGAGCATCTTCTATGTCCCAGACTCTGTTCCAGCCACCTTCCACGTATCACAGTGTTTAACGGACAGCGACCCAGTGAGATAGGAATGTTAGGATTCCCGTTTCACGGAGGGGGCCGCTGAGGCACACAGCTACGTAACCTCCCCAATGTCTGTAGCTGGTGAGTGACAGAGTGCGGACGCCTGGGTCCCTGGTGCCGTCTGAGCCCGAGCGGGGTCACTGCAATTGTCTCGTCTTCGCGGTCAGTGGCCCGAGGGGCTTCTTGCTTGGACCTCGGGACTCTCTCCTGTTGCTTCCCCGGCTGACCCTGAGGCTCCCGTCGTGGCCCAGCTGGTGTGGGTGGGTCCTGGGCTGTGGACTGGCTCTGTGTCACTGGGGGCCAGCAGGAGCCTGAGATTCCTCGTGCCTCACTGTCCGGAACACTTGGGGGCTCCCAGGCCTTGAGGGGTTCAGTCTCGGGGGCCTTGTCCTTTACTGTGAATGTTTCCAGAGCTGCAGCTGGGGGTTTGGGGGTTCAGGGTGGAGGTCCCCTCCCAGCTCCTTGGAGGGGGCCTGAGGTTCTCTCTGTGACACTAGGATTCTCCCTCAAGAGCAAATCGGTGATGTGTGCATGTCACTGGTGCTGAGTCCCTTGGGGATGTACACCAATGAGTGTCCACCACGTGCTAGAAACTTCTGGCACCCCCTCTGCCCCATCCTTAAGCCCCCTCTTGTGTGGGTGATGCCCAGGGCTGGCATCTCCTGATCTCCGGAGGGTTAGGAGTCTAGAGTCTGCTCGACTGGGCCCCTTTCTTTGAATTCATGCAAACGCATTTTACTAATTCTTGAGAAAAAGCAATTCCAATTATTTGGAATGACACAGCATTTCTGAAGAAAGGGCAAACTTGTTTATTTCTTCCAGCCTGGAAGTGGGTATTATGCTTGTTTTTTCCAAGTCCTAACTGCCCGGAGGGAGTTAACCTTCAGCAGGTCACAAACAGTCTTATTTTTAAATGGTGAAATGGATTGAAAAGGTTTGCAGAGGTTACTCAGTTTACCTGGTCTCCGGAGCAGAAGCAAACCCTGGATGGTCTCGTCTCCCTCAGCCCCCTCAGTTCACAGGTGCTGGGGAGCTCAGTGGAGAATCGGGGTCCTAAAGTTTGTGTGGGGTCTTTGCAGCATTTTCTAGAACTCCCCGCCGTCTCATGAGGGTCCTTCAGCAGGAACTTGAAGAAGGTGGGCCAGTGCTCAGGGGAAGCCCCAGGGCACAGCCGGCTCAGTAAACGTGTACGAAAGGAATGACTCCTAGACGAAGTAGTGACGTGTCTGAAGGCATTTTACATAAGAGAAGATTTTCCTCCGAAGATGCTGAACCACTGTCTACCAGATAAGGTGTCGGGACTGAAGGTAAGTCAGATGGATTCGTGCTGGAGGCCTGCTTCCCTTCTTCTCTCCTCACACCCACCCCCGCCCAGCCCTGGGGGAGACGAGGTGGGCGCCTCCCGGGGGTGTCGGGTGAATCCGAGCCTAGTTTTAGATTTGGGGTTGCCAGATTCCCTGCGAGAATTCAGAGCAGAGGAAATCAGTAGTTTCCAGGATTGTGCGTGTAATCAGGCATTTCTGAGGGAAGGGACTGCCTTTGAGGCAACCAAATGCACCATTTGACATGGATTAAAAACATTTGTTTTTGGATGAGAGTTTGGTCAGCGAAAGTCCTCCAGCCAGCCCATCCCCACTTCTGCCCTGAGCCTCTTTGTCCCAGGTCACCACACGCCACAAGACAGGACAGCTGCTGCTCCCAGGGAGAAGGTTCTGGAGCCCAAAGCTGGATTTCTACATGGAATCAGGACCCCCTGGGGGCTCCCCTCTGCTGCCCGAAGTTCTCTCTGACCTTGACCCTCTGCCAGGCTCTGAGCAGGAGGTGTGGAAAGACGGAGAAATCCAGACGAAATATGATTCTGATTCCACCAGGAGCAGGTCACTTAAACTGAGCTTCAGTTTCCTGGCTTGTGAAACGGAGGTAACAGTGCTTATCATACAGGGATATTGTGAGCACTTGAAGTGCGGCACACATCAATTCGGTGCATCTCCCTTCTCTTGGCTAAAAATGTCAGTGGAGACAACGGCTAGAATCGTTCTGGTATGTGAGTTCCTTGAGGCTGATGTTAGGTGCTGATAAAACGTAAACCTTGGTTTTCATTATAAATAAAAAGCTATGTGACGGGATTGGCAAATCTACAGATATTTTCCTTAGGAGAAGCAGAAAGCTGTGGAGAGCAAACTGATAGACGTTCAACTTTGGAAACCGCCCCTCTCTTCCTTCTCTGGACAGGGGAAGCCGTGACTGGACCAGGAGGCGGGTGCCTGTAGCCTTGTGCTCCTGGGTGTGGAGCACTGTGGTAGGCCCCCGGGGGTGCTAACGCCAATAGTCATGAGCTCTGCTGTGGCGGGAGGATGCCGTGCCTGAGGATTTCTATCACACGTGTGCTATAGGAGACAGCGAACAGGCCTATGTCTGAGACCCAGGTGCTGGGGAAACAGAGCAGAGTGGAGACACCAGTGATGGCAGGGTTAGGTGCCGTGGCTGGTGGGTTCCTGGTGTTCACGCCCCTGGGTAGCCACTCCTCTTGAGTGTGGGCAGGACCTGTGACTTGCCTTCAGCCAACAGGATACACAGAATGATGGGCCGTCACTTCCACGGTCGTGTTACCCAGGACTTTGGCTTGAGTCTTGCCAGCCTGTCCCTGGCGGGCTCTGATGAAGCAGGCTGCCGTGCTGGGGGTCACCCTGTGGACAGGCTCTTGCGGCCAGGAGCTGAGGGCGGCTTCTAGCGGCTCACCAGCAAGGAAGTGAGGCTCGCATCCAACATTCTGCCGGGGCTGGATTCTGCCAACAAGCCCGGGAGCTTGGAAACAGACCCTTCCCCAGTGGAGCCGGGAGATGAGACCACAGCCCAGGCTGACACCTTGACTGCAGGCTGGGAGACCCTGAACCAGAGGACACAGCTGAGTGTCCATGCCTGGACTCCTGTTCACAGAAACTGAGAGTTTATACCTGTGTGCTCTTTAGGCTGCTAAATGTATGGTAGCTCGTTAAGCCATTGAGTGTATACAGGTCTCAAGGGAGTTGGGGGGGGTTTAGAAAGAGAGTTAAAGCAGGCAAATTCCAAAGAAAGAGCAGAAAAAGCAAATGACATGGCCTGAGAGGGCGGATGCCTTTCAGAAAACAGGGCGGGTTCGGTGCGACTTTTTGTGAAGGTGGTGGTTGCATCAGGAGCTGAGGCTGGGAAGGAGTGTGGTGCTGGGTATAAAAGGCCTTTGCTACATACTGAGGCGCTTGATCTGCATCCTGAAGCCTTTGGGAAACTACCAAAGGGGTTTTAGGCTGGGGAAGGAAAGCACCAGATTTTTATATAGGAAAAAAACCTGGCGGTGGTGTAGAAGATGCATGGAAGTGGGGAGACTGGTCCAGCTGACGCTGAGGAGTGATGCTCTATGAGGTTCCTGCCACACCTCCTTCCCTATAAGCTGGACCCCTTAGTCTGAGGTGATGTTATATTGATAAAGGGGCACCTGTAAGCCTTCAAATAAGGGTGCTGACAGCAGAACAGCTTGCAGGGAAAGGAAACCAAGATCCGGAGTCAGTGTTGTAAGCATGCATGGCTACTCCCTCCAGGGTGGAAACATACAACACATTAACCTAGTTGCGGGTTAATTACCAGTGGCTGCCTGCTCTGCCCAAAGCCTCTGTGCTGGCAGCTGGGTCCCTGGAACAGCTGTAGTGGGTGGAGGCCATGCGACTGGGCCAATGAACAGCTCCCCTCCAGCCATCAGGCTGCCATGCACTCAAAATTTCATTCTTTTTATGGCTGAGTAATATTCTATCTTATATATACCACATCTTCTTTATCCAGCCATCTGGTGATGGACACTTAGGTTGCTTCCATATCTATGTAAGTCAGACAGAGAAAGACAAACACTATACACTTTTACTTGTCTGTGAAATCTAAAAACTAACACAAATGAATATAACAAAACAGAAACAGACTCATAGATACAGAGAACAAACTAGTGGTTACCAGAGGGGAGAGGGGTGAGGGTCGGACAAGATAAAGGAAGGGGATTAAGAGGTACAAACTACTAGGTGTAAAGTCAGATACAAAGACGTGATGTGCGGCACAGGGAATATAAGTGATATTTTATAATAACTTTAAATGGAGAATAATCTATAAAAATTTAAAAATACATATGTATTGATTAAAAAAACCCCAGTAGGGTCTATTCGCTCTTCCCATAGATTCTCGCAGATCAAGGGGCCCTGTTTGCAGCCCTGGCCTTGACACCAGTTATGTCCACCTTGGCCACTGAGGATGGTACGTTGTCTCAGGGACCCTCTCAGCAGGGTTCCCGTGGTCCCCACTGACTCGAGGTGACGCCCTCTCCTGGTAGAATCTTCTAGTGTCAGCCCCCGTTTATGAGGACCCTGAGCTTCCTGAGTGCTGTTCTCCTCTCCCTAGAGCATTTCTTAGGAGAAGGGAGTGTCCCTGTGCCCTCTTAGGGGACGCATCCGGCGAGGGGTTCTCTGGTCTCAGGTGACGAGGCCACTTGAACACGCCCTCCTCCTGGAGCCTCCTCCGCCCACCCTCAGGACCCCACCAAGGAGGTTCCGGCGTCTCATCCCATTCCCTGGAGGCCGTCACGAGGCCCTCTTTCAAGGGGCCATTCCACTGGCTCCACAGGGTGGGCTCCAGTCATCCCTGCCAGATGGTGAATGTGGACCCGAAGAGAAAGCTCCCCTATCAACAGACGCCCCCCGTGTAGCCTCATGCCCTCTCCCCGCTCGACACCCTCACCCCCGGCGCCCGAACCTGCTCCCCTGGGTCCTCCCGGGAGGTCTTCACAAGGTCTGGCACTTTGCGGTGAGGTGTCTCTTTCCTCTTTGCTCGGCCTGTGTTGACACCTGCACTCATGATTGTTCTGGAGGCAACTCAGAAGAGCAGAGACGGGCCACCCGTGTGAGGTCTCCTGCAGTTGGAGGCTCTCTCTAGGCTCTTCTCCAGAGACAGGAAAGTGGGGGAGGGGAGGGGGTCAGCTGTCCTGGAGGCTCCAGGGGAAGCATCTTCTGGTGCTGCATACTCCTCTGCTGTTTCCCCACCCCCACGACCACATCCTCAGCCGAGTATTAGTACCATTCGCTCTCAGACTGTAGGCTGTGAAGGGCACAGGGGTCTCTGAGCCGTTACAGAGGCTCTGCCTTGGAGGTGGCGACTTGAGCCTGTGTTCAAGGCTGCCAGGATGGGCTGGGCTGGAATCAGGGTGAGGCGTACAACACAGAGGACGTTCCGAGTTCAAGTGTTTACAGGGGCTTATGGATGCTACAGCAGAGGCACTTCTGGAAAAGGGGAGCCTCTCTGGAACTGGAAGGGTGAGCATCATTTAGCTGAGCAGAGCAGAGGGAAGCTGTTCTAGAGAGAACGCTGGCTGGTGACCCCTCCTTTGTGGGGCTGGGGACGGGCATGATGCCAGTGGTGGGCGGCTCCTTGGGAAGGTAACTGAGACGGACTGGGGTTTAGCATGTGGCCAGTGACTCATCGTTTATTCAGAAAAATATGCATCTTCACTGAAATGACAAACATTATTTGAATGCAGCTTTCTGATAAGCCTGATGGACACCGTGTCAGCCCATCCTCTCCTGACACTGAGCTCAAGTCACTCATTAAAGCGAGAATGTCCACTGCCTCCTCAAGGCTCCGTGTCTAACTCTGAGATTTTTCTATCCTTTCTTCCCCACCATCCTTTTAACTTCTCCAGGAATATTGCAACTTGGCTTGCCACACTCTGGGCTTTCAATCCCCGTGTCCTTTCTTGTGGCTCTGCGGATTGAAGCCCAAAGCAGCCACCTAAACTAATCACCGTGGCTCCTGGCTTTGGGGGTTGCATCTTTCTATAAGGTTTCCTTTGGCCGCTCACTTCTGATTCATTCATTCTGTCATTTCATCTTTATCTTGACTCTCTATAAAGCCACTTATTGGAGATGAAAGTGCTCGAATTTTATCTTTTGCTCTGCATGTTTAAAAATATGATCCTGGTGGTGCAGGGGTTAAGAATCCGCCTGCCAATGCAGGGGACACGGGTTCGAGCCCTGGTCTGGGAAGATCCCACATGCAGCAGAGCAGCTAAGCCCGTGCGCCACAACTACTGAGCCTGCGCTCTAGAGCCCGCGTGCCACAACTACTGAGCCCACGAGCCACAACTACTGAGCCTGCGTGCCTAGAGCCCGTGCTCCACAACAAGAGAAGCCAACTGCAAGGAGAAGCCCGTGCACAGCAACAAAGACCCAATGCAGCCAAAAATAAATAAATAAATAAGTAAAATAAATGGAAAGTACTCAAGAAATTGTTATGGTTAAAAAAAAATACAATCAAGGAAAATAGAACTTATTCTGTTATATTATCGTTTCTCACCAAGGAATGGGGTATGTGTGTGTGTGTGTGTGACAGACAGACGGAGGCAGAGAGAGGGCGAGTCTCAATTCGCAGTGCTGAGCAGGGAACTGGTTAAAGCGACCTGGGTTCTGAAGGCCTTCAGTGCTGAGCTGCCCAGCGTGGGCAGGATCTCTGGTCTGGGCGGGCAGTGGGGCTGAGAGCCCAGCCGCCCACCTCTCTGAGTCCCCATCCTCATGGAACCTCTATAGAGCCTCAGGGTTTAGAAAATCAGGGTAGTAGTTTCAAAGCCACTGCAGCACCAGTTTTAAAACCACTGTAACAGACAAGGGCTGCAGCTCCAACTCTAGTGCATGTTCCTTCCTCACGTCGATTACTATTTCTTTTCACATCTCTTTTTCTCCGTAGAGTGAGAAACGCTGCTCGTTATCACCAGCAACACCCCTGGGGACGTTAACTGGACCCTCCTTGAGCTCCCTGTGCTCTGGGATTGTCCCCAGCCAGCCCGTTCCCTTCCCGTTGTGACTGTCCCCTCTCCTCTGGCCACTGCAGGCCTTCAGGTGTCAGTCCTTTCTGGACCCCCGGTCAGGGTGCTGCCCAACACACGAGGGTGTCTCAGAGTCCCAAATGCCATCACCTCCTTCCCCCACACCTGTGTGCTGAGTGGTCCAGGAAAGATGCTGGGATCCAGCTGACAGCCTCAAGGACTCCGCTGTGGGGAATTAAAAAGGAGAGAGGTAAAATACCGCACGTATCAGCAAGACAGCAGGTCAAACAGTGGGTGTCTGAAAAAAAAAAAAAAAAGAAAGAAGCAGGTGCGATCTTCTGGGCTCTGTTCTCTGTCTCTCTGAGAACTTGGCTGACCTTGGCTGGTCGGGGTGTGACCAGAGTCTGCCAAGTTCTCTGTTTCTCCCAGGCACTACCATGTGCCTGCTAGAGATCTAGCCGGGCTGAAGCTCCACTGGAATTAACTCCATTTGGAAAAGATTAGATGGGAGGTTCTTCCAACTCTGGTACAGGTGAAACCACGTCGGTAGTCTGTTCTAATTGATTCTGTGACCTTGAACAAGTCCCCTTACCTCTCTGGGCTTCAGTTTCCCCATCAGTAAAATGAAGAATTTGAATGGTTGGTCTTTTAAAAAAACTTTTTAATTTAAAATAGATAACCAACAAGGACCTACTGGATAACACAGGGAACTCTGGTCAGTACTCTGTAATAACCTAAATGGGAAAAGAATTTGAATGGATGGTCTTTAAATGCTTGACTTTTAGAAGCTGTTGCTGTGTGCGTGCCCTGAAAGTGCCCTGAAGGACCTAGGGGCCTTGAAGCAGCCCGTCCGTCGGGGGCAGCTTTAGTTGGGTGTGGGTTTTATAAACAAGGGGCTTGGAGGAATCCTTTCCTACAGATCTGCCCCTCGGCCTCACTGCCCTTCTTTCCCTAACATCTCTGAGTGCAAAACAGTCTACAACCCTAAAAAAAAAATCTTCTCTAAATCACTGTTAGCTGACATTTCTCCTTTTAAAGCAGCTGTAGTAGACTTTTCCTGCAAAATCCTCAGAAGTAGAGCTTTGCCGTTTAAGGCTGTTTTATGGAGAGCAGGGATGAGGACGAAAGACAGGGCTGGCCCCGGATCGGGAAGCCGCAGGCTGACGAAGACATCTGGATGTGACACGTGAAGCAGGCACCCTTTCTCAGGAGCTGGGAACGGTTCTTCCAGAACAGATTACCTGAGGCTGAGGGCTTGAACCTGGGCGTGTTCGCATTATAAGGCGTGTTCTGCCGTCTGCTACTCGAAAGTGCTGAGTTTCAGTTGTTAGCTAGTATGGTATTTGGACAGAGGGTGAATCCTGCCTTCCGCGGTGCAGGTGGGGTCATCAGCCGTCTCCCACGCTTACTTTCCCACGAGAGATAATAAAACCATCTCTCAGGTCCCTTTCCTCCCGCTGGAGAGGGCCCAGGATTTGTGCTGTGGCACTGAGGCGCGTGGGTGCCTTGCAGTGTCCGAGCTCCACTCGATGGCAGTGCGTGGTATTTGAGGATGGATGAGGTCTAGCCCGATCCAGGCACTTTGAGCAAAATCTCACCCTGTGTCCTTCCAGCTTGATTTCGGACACACCTCTGCCAGCCCTCCCATGACACCCCAGGGGCCGTGCAGCTCCCTCTGCACAGAGACGCTTCCTGCCCAGGATCCTGTGGTCTGGAAGGACGCAGTTGCACTTCCTCGCATCTGTGCAGGGTTGGCGAGCTTGAGGAAGAAGTTGTACTTGTGGCCTGTGGTGAGTGACAGGTGTGTATGTCACCACCATGGGGGCGAAGCAGGGGAGAGGGCACTGGCCAGGTGTTTTGCTGTGACATCTTGGGAACTTGTCTCATCTGCTTGGTGAGTCTCTTTTTTTGGAGGCTTTATTTATTTACTTAACAGTCTTTTTTTTTTTTTTTTTTTTTTTCGGGGGCCCGCAACTGCTGTGGTCTCTCCCCTTGCGGAGCATAGGCTCCGGACGCGCAGGCTCAGCGGCCATGGCTCACGGGCCCAGCCGCTCCGCGGCATGTGGGATCCTCCCGGACCGGGACACAAACCCGCGTCCCCGGCATCGGCAGGCGGACTCTCAACCACTGCGCCACCAGGGAAGCCCATGGAGTCTTTTTTTTTTAATTGGAGTATAGTTGATTTACAATATTGTGTTAGTTTCAGGTGTACGGCAAAGTGATTCAGTTAAATATATATTTTTTCAGATTATTTCCCATTACAGGTCATTACAAGATATTGAATATTGTTCCCTGAGTTATATAGTAAATCCTTGTTGTTTATTTTATACATAGTAGTGTGCATCTGTTAATCCCCAATTCCCAATTTATCCCCCCCTTTCCCCTTTGGTAACCATAAGTTTGTTTTCTATGACTGTGTCTGTTTCTGTTTGTAAATAAGTTCATTTGTACTATTTTTGGATTCCACATGTAAGTGGTATCATATAATACTTGTCTTTGTCTGACTTACTTCACTTAATATGATAATCTCTAGGTCTATCCATGTTGCTGCAAATGGCATGATTTCATTCTTTTTTATGGCTGACATTCCATTGTATGTATGTACCACATCTTTATCCATTCACCTTTCAAATTAGAGCTTTCATCTTTTCCGGATGTATGTCCAGGAGTGGGATTGCTGGGTCATATGGTAGCTCTATTTTTATTTTTTAAGGAACCTCCAAACTGTTTTCCATAGTGGCTGCAGCAATTTACATTTCCTGCTTGGTGAGTCCTTTGTTTTGTCTTTTGCCATTCAAGGGTGAAACAGCATTGAAAGAAGTCAGAAACTGATGGTTCCCGCAGAGCGAAATGGGACAAGTTCAGCCACACGTAAAGCCTGGAGGGGAGAACACTGCATTGCCAGCTCCTCTTGATTTGGGAAACTGAAGTAAGAAAATTTACAGTCCTCCCTTCACCCTCCGAAATGCTTTCAGAAAGGTGCTCAACTTCAGGCAACCTTTAAGGGCTTAGAGACGTGCCATTTATTACTGCAGAGTTGGTGAAAGCTAGTCACTTGATTTATGTTTATTACAGGAGCACAGAGTAACACAGTCAGGACGCAGACATGGAACAGTGGGCACTGAAGCACCTTAACCTTCCCACGTCTTCTGCTGTTCTTACGGGAATGTCTCGGTTGAGAAGAAGAACGTCCTTGGCATTGTGACGATGCAAACACGTTGGCCCCAGACCCAGACTCTGAGCTGCAGTGTGAGTCTCTGCCGGGCCCTTCCAGCTCTGAGCTCTCAGCCACAGTGGCCACTCGGGGACCCCGGGGGGGGATGGTACGTGGTCTGCCTCTTGCTCACGGTTGCCCTGAAAGCTGTGATGTCCTAGGCTATCCAAGCCAAGTAGATTAGTAGAATGTTTTTTAATTACAAAGAATTTACTTTTCCTATGCCTCATAAAATCTTTTCTTTTCCTAAAATTCTGGAAATGGTGCCAGAGCATTTGCTAATAGCTGTGGGACAATTGTTCAATAGTCTCTCCACGGTCTGCAATAGCTCTCTGCTCATTTTTGGATAACACTATGAAGAACATTTCAGTGTCGTTTTCTCCAAAGTTGAGAAACATTTTTTTCCTTCTCTGTTTATTCATGTTATCCTACTAACTAGCTGATAGGCACTAAGGATCTAAAATATACTTTAACTAGTTTTATCATATTTCATGTTATACACACTGATTTAAAATAATTAATCCTAATAAAATACACAGGTAAATAGGTTTTTAAAAATCTGCTATTTTGCATACTCCAAGCCATTACCTGAAGCCCATTACTTGGATTATTGAGAGTTGATTTGAAATTACTTCTCTACACCTGAAAATTAATTAAAAAAAATTTTTTTTCTTTGGGACTTCCCTGGTGTTCCAGTGGTTAAGACTCTGCACTTCCAGTGCAGGGGGCACGGGTTCAGTCCCTGGTCAGGGAACTAAGATCCCACGTGCTGCATGGTGGAGCCAAAGCACAGTTTTTTTTCTTCTATAAAATTAGGATGAAGTTTGATAGTATGTACGCGAACAAGGATTTTTTTTTAAGCCTTTAAGATAGGCTTAAAATGATCACGATGGTTCCTAATGACATGTTTGTCATCAGACATTAGAGTTTTCTTCTCTAAGAAGCGTTTATGTGGAGTTTTGCGAGTTATGAACTTGAAATGGCTTGGTGACTGGGCAGGTTTTTTATCTGAAAACTGGGAGGGAGAATGACAGTGATGAGATGTAACATGTGGTAGGAAGGATGACTAGTCCAAGTCCTTTCTGCACCTGGGGGAGCCTGCACGTGAACCTGAGCGAGGAAGACACGCCAGCACCTGTTGGTGCACCTGGACGGTTGGCATCATCAGTTCCTCCTGTGGCTGCTTACCTCCCATGAGTGATTAGGAAATTATCAGGTCTGGTTTTCCGTGCCTTATCGTCTAAACCTACCTTAAATTAGGCAGACAGTCTTCTGTGGTTCTTCCAGAACGACCTCCCCCGTTCACTCAGTAGGGGAAATTGCCTCAGAGATACCTTTGAATAACTCTCCAGTGACATTGTGAAGGCTACAAAATGTTAACGGGGGCTTAGGCAAAGAAACCTGGTGATGCTGCACCTCTGTGCAGATCCTGGGTCTTTTCATCTGTCTAAAGGGAAAGAACACCAGAGGACCACATGTGATTTCAGAGCCAGCTTTGTCCCAGGAGGTATTTTTTTCTGCCATAAGTACTTTGACCTTCCCACACCCATCTGCAAAGCTCAGTAGCTACACATCTTCAACAGGGCACATCTTCCGGAGCTGCTGTTCAGAGAGAGAACAGGCCAAGGGTGAAGGCTTATACATTTAGATCAGCCCATTAACGTGGCTGCTGTCGCCTCTGCTCAGACGGAGATTACTCATCATTCTCTGGAGACTTCAGTGCTTCCTTGGGCCGCCCACTGGGCAACATTTCCTTCCTGCCGTGACGGCAGACATGGAAATGTGGGCTATGATTTATGAGTCTCTGGGTTTCCAACCAAAATTCCATGCATGGTTATCTGAAACACACTCACAGTCTGTGGAGGCCAGCAGAGTCATAGAGGTCTCTATTATTTAATTTTGAAATCGTTTTTTCCTGTGATGTAGCATTTCTGGATTTCCAGTTCACTGTTTATTCTCAATTGGCTGCATTTGTTAATCTGGGAGAAAGAGGGAAAACTAGGTAGGTCTAGAAAACCGTTCAGATCCTCTTGGACAAGCTCACAGATGAAACTTCAGGGCAGAAAGCATTTTGTACACTTGGACAGAGACTGCCAAGGCAAGTTACTCTGGGGGAAATCCTCGATTATCCCTCTGCAGAAGGGTGACAGAAAGCAACGAGGGTAACCAGGACCATTGGAAATCCTTGATTGACATTTGGGACTTATTCATCCTGTCCTGCCTTAAGACCACGGGTTCCAGAGTGGAGCGCACCCGAGAATGAGGAAGCTGATTCAGAATGCACATTCCTGTGCCCACCCTTGAAATTCTGGAACCTGAGATCTGGGCGCCACCTGGGATTCTGCACGTTTTGTTCGTTTGTTTGTTTGTTTTCGCCATGCCACGTGGCTTGTGGGATCTTAGTTCCCCAGTCAGGAATTGAACCCGGGCCACAGCAGTGAAAGCCCCGAGTCCTAACCACTGGACTCAAATTCCCACTGGAATTCCCTGGGATTTTGCATGTTTAACAAACACACCAGATGATTCTGTAGATCACTCTCTGGGAAACCTTGGTCTAGAGAACCATGTACAAAATATCCTGATACAGAGCAGCGGCTCATGATTTAAGAGTTTCCAGATTTTCTAGAGGAGCTTTTTTTAAAATTTATTTTTGTTTTTTATAAATTATTTTATTTTATTTTATTTATTTATTGTTTCTGGCTGCGTTGGGTCTTTGTTGCTGCACGCGGGCTTCTCTCTGGTTGCAGCGAGTGGGGGCTACTCTTCATTGCGATGCACAGGCTTCTCATTGCGGTGGCTTCTCTTGTTGAAGAGGACGGGCTCTAGGCACACGGGCTCAGTAGTTGTGGCTCATGGGCTCAGTAGTTGTGGCTCATGGGCTCTAGAGCGCAGGCTCAGTAGTTGTGGCACATAGGCTCAGTAGTTGTGGCTCATGGGCTCTAGAGTGCAGGCTCAGTAGTTGTGGTGCACGGGCTTAGTTGCTCCACGGCATGTGGGATCTTCCCGGACCAGGGCTCAAACCTGTGTCCCCTGCATTGGCAGGTGGATTCTCAACTACTGCGCCACCAGGGAAGCCCCAGCTTTTATTTTGTTTATTCATTTTTACCAAATCTTTAAGTTAAACTGAAGGAGATATTAAAATCCTCCAGTCCTTCAATTTTGTAGATAATCAAGAACATTTGTACAGTGTTGAGGGGAGCTCGGTCAGGTTCAAGGTCAGGGTGCTGGCTTTCACTTTGTGCTTCTTCCCCTACCTCCACCACCGTCATCACCATTCACCCAGCCTTGGGTTCATTCTGATTCCTCCATTCCTCTGCAAAACATCTATTTTCAAATACTCACTGCTTCTCACACTATTTTGTTTCACTTCTGCTGTGTGACAATTGGCCTGGCCTTGGGACAGATTTACATCCTGCACACCTGTCCTCACAGCAAGCTACGAATTGCTTAATTGTTATCCCCAATTTATAGAGCAAGACATTGAGGCTCAGGGGCTCCAGGTAACAAATCTGGGAAGCAGGAGAATGAGGATTCTCAGGCAGGTCTGGAACTCAACCTCATACACTTTCCTTCTCACGAGAAAGGTCACGTTAACATCTCGGGAGACAATCTCCGAATTCCAGCGCTGGGAGACCCCTGAGACCCTCAATCCAAGCCTTTTACTCCACATGGGGAAACTGAGGCACAGGTTGGTGAAACTACTTTCTAATCCACGCAGATTTTAAATATTAGACTCAAAACCAAACTCCACATTTCTCTCCACAATATTGCTTTGTTGCCTGTTAAACACTTTAATGTTTATCCATTAGAGTTGAGGGTAGTAGAGTTGAGTTAACAGTAGAGTTGAGGGTAAGTAACAACTTGGGTTTACTTCATTTCTTCAACTCTCTGTATTTAGGGCCAAGGAGACAGGGTAATTTTGTGGATGATAAACGTTGTGTTCTGTATCAAGATTGTCCAACATATGAAACTTAGCCTGTCAACAGCTTTAACCTGAGAGAGAAATCGGGGTTACTTCTATAATGGTAGAGACCAGGGCTAGATCAGGCGGGGAGCTGTTTACTTCCAACAATTCTAAGGAGAAAATGTATCACGTCTCTGTCAAGAGCTCAATTTCCCTCCTACACACTTTACATTTCTGGTTGCACGCCTCATTTTTTCCGTCTGAAGCTGCGGTTTTGGTAGACCTGACACCTCGGAAGCCGGGCTCACTCCCATGAGTTGTAGTTAGATGCACAAGTGGGGTTACGTACGGGGGCCCCCTTCATCTTCCGTGTGCAGGAAGCTCTGATGCTGGCAACTCCCACCTGGAAGCAAGAGATTTTTCGGGGGTAAGATTGGTCCTCCATTAAAAACAAAAAGCAACGTAAAATGAAAAAACCCTGAAAGCCCTATTAATCCTCCAAGGTCCAGCGCGTCCATCAGTGTAATGGAAAGTGGTTCAGCTGAAGGTGACGGGGGTGCCCTGCCTGCTGCTGTCTGCTGTCCCCTCCCCAGCCCGACACCAAGGTCTGTGCACTTTGTCCCCGATGGTGTCGCCCTCCAGACCCAGAACTTTAACAGCCTCCTCAAGCTGCTGTGATCGCCCAGTTCAGTTCTGGCCACGAGGTGAGCCAGGTACGCATGTGTGTGTGTGTTTACCCATGCGTACGTGCATGTGCATATGTGCTTGTATATTGATGTGTATGTATGCCCAAAGCCGCCCCTCCAAAAGCCAGGAACGCCTTCAAAATGTGGCATCTCCTGGGGGCTGTCGCTGATTGCCTTTCATTGTACTCGTGGACTTGCATCTGCCAGGGAGGCTGCGTTGGCTGATGGCTGTGGGCTTGGGCTCCGGAGCCGGACCGTCTGGAATCAGATATCTGCTCGCAACTTACTTGCGCTATGACCTTGGGAAAATGGCTTACCACTCACTTCCTCACTTTCCCCAGCTGTGAAGGGACGGTGTTATAGTACCTCCCCAGTAGGGTTATTGTGAGGACTGATTGAATGAATCAATGAATAATTATAAAGTATTGGGAACAGTGTGTGGCACATTTCTCAAAAATATAAGCCGACAGTATTATTTTTACAGAGAAATACCAGCAGTGGATGTGGGCAGCTAGGACTAGAGATAAAGCTCAGAGCAGACATTCAGCCTAACATCCAAGGGAAGGGTCATGTATTCTCTTGGGCAGAGGCACCATCATGAAATGTGACCGGGTAGCAGAAAACGTCAACGTTGATGGAGCTTCCCAAGGGCAAGGGAAGAAGGAGGAAGAGATGGTGGCTTTATACCAAGATGACGTTGACAATGGCTGAAGAACTTCCCTTGTCTGCTTTTGGATGGAGTTGGTTATTTAAGGTTGTTTTATTTCAAGTGTCAGCTAATGTAGTTGAAACAGGGGATTAACTGTAAAAACTGGGGATGACTTATGGAACCCAAGGGCAGGAATCCAGCTGGGTCTCAGGAGAGGGTGGAACAGGGAATGTGGGGGCTCTTTCTCCATCTCCTGTCTGCTCCTTTCTCTGCTTTTGCTCAGGACGCTCGCTCTGCACAAGGACCTCTTCTGCTTCTCAGCTGACTTGTTGAGTGAAGGTGGCCACCAGAGTCTCCTGAGGCCATGTGTTACTCTTCTGCCCTTTGGTGAATCTCACATCCTCACTCTCAGTCACAGGCACTCACCGTCAGCAAGAGTGAGAGTCACCTGAGAGCAACATGGCGGCGAGGAATCAGGCTCATATCTTGGAGGAGATGTGCTGGGCAGAAAGGACCACCTCCTGGGAGCACCATTCACATGGTTCACGATGGCCACCTGAATGGTGACACCCACTTCTTTACTGAGAGTCAGTATGCGTTTATATCAATATACAATTCACCATATTAAAAAGATCATTTACACTTTTGGGGGTAAAGTCGTTTGATTCAGCAGGTCAGTTCTATGGAAAATAAACGCCATTGTCTGGCCAGCATGTCTTTGTCTTTTCATCACTGTCCTGGAAGTGTGTATATATTTTTTTCCTTCTTTTTTATTTTAAGGTAGCAGATGTACTTTTCAGCCGTGGAAGCTCTCTGATCTCTAACACTGGGTTCCTGTGAGTGTGTCTGCCATCCATCCTTCCTATAACTTGTGGTAAAGTGAATTGAGGTTCTCGCTTCTTGTTTGGGTGTCTTAGACGTTATCCCACCTGATATTACAGTGTCCTCAGCTTATTGTCACTTGGGGACTTCAATTTTCAAGTGAATGAGATTTCTGGCAGAATGGCTCCATCATTCATGATCACTATGGCAACAGTGGGACTGCTTTTCATGGGTGGTTGCAGCTTCTATAAACAGCCAGGATGGTCCCCCACATTTTTTGGAATATGTATCAAAATGATAGAGTAAGAAACTTTTTTTTTTCTGATCATCTTTTTTTTTTAACATCTTTGTTGGAGTATAATTGCTTTACAATGGTGTGTTAGTTTCAAGAAACTTTAAAAATATTTTCATCACCTCTCCTTCAGATGGGGATCATGTGATACGGCCAGGTGCTCGAATAAATTATGGTAACATCTGCATTCCTTTTCCAGATATAGCATAAGTCTCTTGCCAAATGTGCTAAGAACATATGGGTTGTAATGATAAAGTTTTAATGCTTAGATTAAGTATTTAATTTTCTTACTAGGGTTACAGAAGAAAAATTTAGCAGCATTTAAAAATCACCGATAGATCCTTAAAGGTTTAGAAATTTTGCTTTTTCGATGAGCTAGGAATCAGCAGTAAGGTGATGGTGTGACTAACTTTCCCACTCACATCCTTTTCTATGTTTTGTATTCCCTTCCCTGTCACACCGACAACCAGCACGGTGACCGCTGGACAATAAGTTAACCAGCTTCTGTCAATACCTATCGGTATTTTGCCTCTAAATCTCCATCCTCTTGCTCGTCCTCATTGGTTACCCTCAGGGATTCACCCAGATGAAAAAGGAGAGACAAGGTCTGAGGTCGAAGCAGCAAAAGCAGCAAGGATATGAAGCTTGAAGGAAAGAAGATCAACTCCTACCCGGTCGGTCCAATACGTGTCTTTCCCTGGGCTTCCGATTCTGTGCTGTGTGGATGTAGTAACAGCAATTCCCTAGGCTCTTTCCAAATCTCACTTTCAGAGTCTGTTTCAACATTGCCACTAGTCCACACGAGATATAATTGCACTCATGATCAGTTACTCTGCGGGCCTATTTCAGCTTCTTTCCTGCCTCTATTTTATGTCTGGAACGTTGTTTTTCTTTCTCTTTTTGCATCCGGTTTTGATTTATACTCTCTGGTTAGATTTTTTTTTTTAGACGTTTTTATTCAGCAATATATCAACATTGCCTCTCACCTTATACTGTACGTAACTGGTGGCAAATGGATAATAATAGAGTGCTACTTCACTGGTTAGTCATCCAATAAAGAGAATGTGACTTAGTGATCAGTGGCCATTACCTTAGAATTGCAACCTATGGTCAACTGGATCTTTCTGTACAGTGGCATTTAGTTGTTTGGGACCGTGTACCAAATTAATGGAAACATAAGGTGAATTTAACATCTTTCCTGCTTTAATTGATCCTAAAGTGGGTAATTATGTTATCTATGACGTCAGTTTGTCCTTTTCCATTATTTATGATGTGCAGGTGTACACCAGGCACACACCAATCACAATGCAATTGCAACATATACGTTTGGAGGCTGCTCCAAATGCGGAGCAAAACACGAAAGAGGAATAACCTTGGGGTCGTTGTATTGCGCTGGAGGACTTCTTATTACTTCTGCTTTAGTTGTCATACTGGTGAAGTAAACAGATAGCATTGTATTAACCTTTAAAATTTCTAATAACTGGAGAACAACCTAGAGAGTTTTTCTTTTGGATTGATTTGTTTTAAAGTCATTCAGACTGTTCTGAGTCTTCAGTGTCCCAGAGTCTACCTTGGTAAACTCAAAGCATTTGCAGAATTAACAGTTGCCGAAGTTTTTTGATTACCCCTTGGAAGGAAAAGCAGTCTTCGCAATCGTCCCTTCATCAGCAGTTCTCAACTCTCGCAGCACATTTGGATTAACGTATATCTAACCCACGGATACAGAGGCTCCCTGGCTGTGTGCCCTTGCAGAAGCCTCTGGTCGTCCTTCACTCTGTATGACAGTCTCTGTGTCCATCCACATCTCTACAAATGACCCAATTTCATTCGCTTTTATTAGTAATATTCCATTGTCTATATGTACCACAACTTCTTTATCCATTCTTCTGTCGATGGGCATTTAGGTTGCTTCCATGACCTGGCTATTGTAAATAGTGCTGCAGTGAACATGGGGGTGCATGTGTCTTTTTGAATTATGGTTTTCTCTGGGTACATGCCCAGTAGTGGGATTGCTGGGTCATATGGTAATTCTATTTTTCGTTTTTTGTGGAGTGTCAATACTGTTCTCCATACTGGCTGTATCAATTTCCATTCCCACCAACAGTGCAAGATTGTTCCCTTTTCTCCACACCCACTCCAGCATTTGTTGTCTGTAGATTTTCTGATGATGCCCATTCTAACCGGCATGAGGTGATACCTCACTGTAGTTTTGATTTGCATTTCTCTAATAATTAGTGATGCTGAGCAGATTTTCATGTGCTTCTTGGCCATCTGTATGTCTTCTTGGGACAAATGTCTATTTTGGTCTTCTGCCCATTTTTGGATTGGGTTGTTTGCTTTTTAATATTGAGCTGCATGATCTGTTTATATATCTTGGAGATTAATCCTTTCTCTGTGATTCGTTTGCAAATACTTTCTCCCATTCTGAGGGTTGTCTTCGTCTTGTTTATGGTTTCCTTTGCTGTGCAAAAGCTTTTAAGTTTCATGAGGTCCCATTTGTTTATTTTTGTTTTTATTTCCATTTCTCTAGGAGGTGGGTCAAAAAGGATCTTGCTGTGATTTATGTTATAGAGTGTTCTGCCTATGTTTTCCTCTAAGAGTTTTATAGTGTCTGGTCTTATATTTAGGTCTTTAATCCATTTGGAGTTTATTTTTGTGTATGGTGTTAGGGAGTGTTCTAATTTCATTCTTTTACATGTAGCTGTCCAGTTTTCCCAGCTCCACTTATTGAAGAGACTGTCTTTTCTCCATTGTATATCCTTGCCTCCTTTGTTATAGATTAGTTGACCATATGTGCGTGGGTTTCTTTCTGGGCTTTCTATCCTGTTCCATTGATCTATATTTCTGTTTTTGTGCAAGTACCATATTGTCTTGATTACTGTAGCTTTGTAGTACAGTCTGAAGTCAGGGAGTCTGATTCCTCCAGCTCCGTTTTTTCCCTCAAGACTGCTTTGGCTATTTAAACATGATAAACATGAAAAAGGAGAAGTTACAACGGACCCTGCAGAAATACAAAGCATCCTGAGAGACTACTACAAGCAACTCTTGTAGTAGAACATCATGGCTAAATGTTTATCAATTTCGTTTATCTTCTCAAAGAAACGGCTTTTAGTTTTATTGATCTTTGCTACTGTTTTCTTTGCTTCTATTTCATTTATTTCTGCTGTGATCTTTATGATTTCTTTCTTTCTACTAACTTTGGGTTTTGTTTGTTCTTCTTTCTTTAGTTCCTTAGGTGTAAAGTTAGATTGTTTATTTGAGATTTTTCTTGTTTCTTGAGGTAGGCTTGTATTGCTATAAACTTACCTCTTAGAACTGCTTTTGCTGCATCCCATAAATTTTGGATCATCATGTTTTCATTGTCATTTGTCTCTAGGTATTTTTTTTTCCTCTTTGATTTCTTCTGTGATCTTTTGGTTATTTAGCAATGTATTTTTTAGCTTCCATGTGTTTGTGTTTTTTACGATCTTTTTCCGTGTAATTTGTTTGTAATCTCATAACGTTGTGATCGGTAAAGATGCTTGATATGATTTCAATTTTCTTAAATTTACTGAGGCTTGATTTGTGACCCAAGATGTGGTCTATCCTGGAGAATACACTGTTCTGTGTACATTTGAGAAGAAAATGTAATCTGCTGTTCAGATGGAACGTCCTATAAATATCAGTTAAATCTATCTGGTCTATTGTGTCATTTAAAGCTTGTGTTTCCTTATTAATTTTCTGTGGATGATCTGTCCATTGGTGTAAGTGAGGTGTTAAAGTCCCCCACTGTTATTGTGCTACTGTCTATTTCCTCTTTTATAGCTGTTAACAGTTGCCTTATGTATTGAGGTGCTCCTATGTTGGATGTATATATATTTCTAATTGTTATATCTTCTTCTTGGATTGATCCTTCCTTGTCTCTTGTAACATTCTTTATTTTAAAGTCTATTTTATCTGATATGAGTATTGCTACTCCAGCTTTCTTTTGATTTCCATTTGCATGGAATATCTTTTTCCATCCCCTCACTTTCAGTCTGTATGTGTCCCTAGGTCTGAAGTGGGTCTCTTGTAGACAGCATATATATGGGTCTTGTTTTTGTATCCATTCAGTGAGCCTGTGTCTTTTGGTTGGAGCATTTAATCCATTCACGTTTAAGGTACTTATCGATATGTATGTTCCTATTACCATTTTCTGAGTTGTTTTGGGTTTTTCTTTGTAGGTCCTTTTCTTCTCTTGTGTTTCCCACTTAGAGAAGTTCCTTTAGCATTTGTTGTAGAGCTGGTTTGGTGGTGCTGAATTCTCTTAGCTTTTGCTTGTCTGTAAAGCTTTTGATTTCTCCATCAAATCTGAATGAGATCCTTGCTGGGTAGAGTGATCTTAGTTGTAGTTTCTTCCCTTTCATCACTGTAAATATATTGTGCCACTCCGTTCTGGCTTGTAGAGTTTCTGCTGAGAAATCAGCTGTTAACCTTATGGGGGTTCCCTTGTATGTTATTTGTTGTTTTCCCCTTGTTGCTTTTATTTATTTATTTATTTATTTATTTATTTAATTTTCGGTACACGTTCCTCTCACTGTTGTGGCCTCTCCCGTTGCAGAGCACAGGCTCCAGATGCGCAGGCTCAGCGGCCATGGCTCACGGGCCCAGCTGCTCCGCGGCATATGGGATCTTCCCAGACCAGGGCACGAACCCGTGTCCCCTGCATCGGCAGGTGGACTCTCAACCACTGCGCCACCAGGGAAGCCCCCTTGTTGCTTTTAATAATTTTTCTTTGTCTTTAATTTTTGTCAATTTGTTTACTACATGTCTCGGCGTGTTTCTCCTTGGGTTTATCCTGCCTGGGACTCTCTGAGTTTCCTGGACTTGGGTGGCTATTTCCTTTCCCATGTTAGGGAACTTTTCAACTATAATCTCTTCAAATATTTTCTCTGGTCCTTTCTCTCTCTTTCCTCCCTCTGGGACCCCTATAAAGTGAATGTTGGTGTGTTTAGTGTTGTCCCAGAGGTCTCTTAGGCTGTCTTCATTTCTTTTCATTGCTTTTTCTTTATTGTGTTCTGTGGCAATGAATTCCACCATTCTGTCTTCCAGGTCACTTATCCATTCTTCTGCCTCAGTTATTCTGCTTTTGATTCCTTCTAGTGTATTTTTCATTTCAGCTATTGTATTGTTCATCTCTGTTTCTTTGTTCTTTAATTCTTCTAGGTGTTTGTTCTTCAGTTCTTCTAGGTCTTTGTTAAACCTTTCTTGCATCTTCTCAATCTTTGCCTCTATTCTTTTTCCAAGGTCCTGGAACATTTTCACTATCATTATTCTGAATTCTTTTTCTGGAAGGTTGCCTATCCTCACTTCATTTAGCTGTTTTCTGGGGTTTTATCTTGTTCCTTCATCTGGTACATAGCCCTCTGCCTTTTCATTTTGTCTGTCTTTCTGTGAATGTGGTTTTTGTTCCACAGGCTGCAGGATTGTAGTTCTTCTTGCTTCTGCTGTCTGCCCTCTGGTGGATGAGGCTATCTAAGAGGCTTATGCAAGCTTCCTGATGGGAGGGACTGGTGGTGGGTAGAGCTGGGTGTTGCTCTGGTGAGCAGAGCTGAGTAAAACTTTAATCTGCTTGTCAGCTGAAGGGTGGGGCTGAGTTCCCTCCCTGGTGGGTTTTTGGCCTGAGGCGACCCACCACTGGAGCCTAGAGGCTCTTCAGTGGGGTTAATGGTGGACTCTGGGAAGGCTCACGCCAAGGGGTACTTCCCAGAAGTTCTGCTGCCAGTGTCCTTGTCCCCACGGTGAGCCACAGCCAGCCCCTGCCTCTGCAGGAGACCCTCCAACACTAGCAGGTAGGTCTGGTTGAGTCTCCCCCGGGGTCACTGCTCCTTCCCCTGGGTCCCAGTGTGCACACTACTTTGTGTGTGCCCTCCAAGAGTGGAGTCTCTGTTTCCCCCAGTCCTGTTGAAGTCCTGCAATCAAATCCCACCAACCTTCACAGTCTGATTCTCTGGGAATTCCTCCTCCCGTTGCCGGACCCCCAGGTTGGGAAGCCTGACGTGGGGCTCAGAACCTTCCCTCCAGTGGGTGGACTTCTGTGGTGTAAGTGTTCTCCAGTCTGTGAGTCACCCACCCAGCAGTTATGGGATTTGATTTTACTGTGATTGCGCCCCTCCTGCCGTCTCCTTGCGGCTTCTCCTTTGTCTTGGATGTGGGGTGTTTTTTTGGTGAGTTCCAGTGTCTTCCTGTCCATGATTGTTCAGCAGTTGGTTATGATTGCGGTGCTCTCACAGGAGGGAGTTATCTGGTTAGATTTTATGCTTCCTTTTAAGTCATCTCAAATCCTTTCTGGCAAGGGATAATTTTTAAAATATACGTAGAGATCACTGTGTCCTGAATCATCCCCTAATCTCTCTGTACTTGAATATCTTCTATTTCTTCTGTTTCTGAAGCTAATTTTATTGTCACACACTGTTGTTGCCATGGATATGTGTATCCCTCAGAGAGGGATTTCTGGTTTTACAAAGGCTCTTTCTAAGTTTCTTAGGGGGAAAAAAGATATTTCACTTAGGAAAGAGCTTGCTTCAAGACCATTTTTCCTTTGAGGTATACAGTATTTTAAAACACCTTACTCTAAACATATAATTTCTTTATCTCCATCTTTTTTGACGGAAGCTATTGGCCATTCTCTTCCCCTGTTTATTTTCTGCTTGTAAGTTTTTATTTACAAAGTAGTTACCAGAGTAATTAGAATGCAGTGAACCCTTGGGCTTGAACACGTTTGAAGAGCTAAATGCTTTTTGAATGATTTTTTCCCCCATGAGCCTTTTAAAATATAACTTCAAGTACCGCTGACTCTGAATGTCAGCCAGTGGAGCTGATGGACTCTAACATTTTTACTGCTGTCGGGAAGCTCTGAGCTTCATCGGGAGAAAAGCACTTTCTGGATGGAGAAGTTAATTGGGGAGTTAGCAGTTTAACACGATTAAAAATAAGTTGTCATTCACAACTGACTGATTTTTGGCTCTGAGTTACTTCCTGGACTTAATTTCCATCGGCCAGAAAAGTAGGAACGTTGCCCTGGACATGGGAGCAGGGCCCCCGGGCACCGATGATCTTCCACAAATCTGGACAGGCTGCCTCCAGGTGCCTAATCAAGTAAACCCAAAGTCAGAAAACACTCTCTCAGGAGGAGTGATTTTGTAAGTTCCTGTCCCATCTTTGAGAAAAATAAAATAATATTCTGCTCCGTTGGAAGGAAAGGAAATCTGTAGAAATAAGTAACAACCCTCAGAAATTTCCCTGAGTCCAAGCTCCCCGACGCGAGGCTTGGGTGAGCGTCGGGAAGGAGCAACCCCAAGGCCAGAGGGGCTTCAGATGTTGGCTTGTCTGCTTAGGACCAGGGGGTGAGTGAGGCACTTACCTTGAGAGCAAAACCTAAGGAGACACCCCCCACCCCAAATGCTGTCATCAAGATAAATCCTATTTCAATGCAGTATTTAAAAAATCAAGTCAGTGCAAAGAAACAGGACGTGGAGTGTGCCGGTGGGGACTTACATGGACGAATGAATTGGTGAGGCCCCCCTGAGGTGGGCTGACACCTCATCACCCCCTGACTGGAGCCGGCAGAAGGATGAGAGAAAATCCCCCACGTGACTGAGGTTTGTTTCTTTTGCCTATTTTGTAGGGATGGGGGTCAAAATAGAAATCAAATGCATTTATTGACAAATGAATTTGTGTAATGTTTCCCACACACTTTAGTTTGTAAACTAAGGGTCTTAGTCATTAGGTTGCATAACTGTTATTTTGCCGATACAGAGTTTTACATGATTGCCTGTATTCTTTTTTTAAAAAATTTATTTTGTTGAAGAATAGTTGATTTACAATGTTGTGTTAATTTCTGCTGGACAGCAAAGTGATTCAGTTATACATATATATATATTCTTTTTCCTATTCTTTTCCATTATGGCTTATTAGAGGACATTGAATATCATCCCCTGTGCTCTACAGCAGGACCTTGTTGTTTATCCATTCTGTATATACTAGTTTGCATCTGTTTAATTGTCTGTATTCTTATCACCAGAATACGTGCTGTAGGCGGGCAGGGCTTTGTAGGTCTATGCACTGCTGTTCCCTCTTGCATAGAGTACCTGCTTAATCAATGACGTGAAAAACAAATAACTCTATGTAAGGTGGAGGTTTAGACTCTTCTAAATAGTAGGAGAAATGAAAAGCTTCTGGTTTACATTTTTAAGAATTAAATAATGTCTAATATCAATATATTCCTCTATGTGTGCATATACCATAATTACAGTAATAATAGTATTTGCTATACGTTATTCGACGAGACAAGTTGCTGTGGACAGAATGTTTGTGTTCCCCCAAATTCATATGTTGAAACCCCAGTGTGATGGTGTTTGGAGGAGGGTGACAGGTCGTGAGAATGGAGCCCCCCAAATGGGGTTAGCATCCTTACAAGAAAAGGACAGGGGTGAGCCCTTTCTCTCTCTCTGGGCCATGTGAGGTGTCGGGCTGCACCCTGCAGGCCTGCAAGCCCTGTACTTGTCCAGCTCCAAGACCAAAGGAAGAGCCCAGAGTCAGTGACAGAGACATCAGTGGTTTAATGGGTGGGGCACCTTACGTGTCTGAAACAAGGTCCTCGAGTGACACCCCATCGTGTGCGGCGGACGGCCGGCAGGACTTGGTGGCATACTTAGCTCCTGGGGGAAGGGGAAGGTTACCAGTTATAGGGGGAATTAACCTCAGGTTAGCCCATCGGTTACCAGGGAAACTAGCAGGGGGGCATGCCCCTCACCGCCCCTTTGATAAGCTATCATGGTGGAGATGTTCTGATCTAAAGAGTAGAACAGTCACTAGCTGGGCCGGAAGCAAGTATGTAGAAGGTCGGTCATGTGAGTGGGGTGTAGGTGAAGCAGGCACTGGTCCAGCAGGGAATGGACAGAGGGCAAGAGAACAGCCATCTTGGGGGGCCTGACCGTACGTGAGGACACAGCCAGAGGTGACTGTCTGCAAGCCGGGAGGCAGGTCCCCATCAGACACCAGGTCTGCTGGTACCTTGACCCTGTACTTCCCAGTTTCCAGAATTGTGAGGAGTAAACTAAAGGTCTGTTGTTTAAGTCACCAAGTCTATGGTATTTTGTTACGTCAGCCTGGACTGACTAAGACAGAGTACTTTACAGCTACGAAGTGCTTACATGAGTCAGGTGTCTATAACTTGTTAAATTAGCAAAATGTATCCTCGACAGTCTCCAAGGTTTATCAACAAGGTGTCCTGCAGTAAGTTTGCCTGCATCTGGAGAAAACCTGGGCTCCAGGAGGAGTGGATGTGTCTTCGGGAACACTGACGGTTGTGCAAAGGTAGGGTAACTTCCGTGGGCTTGAAAAATAGGTGATGGAGGTGGGGGCAGGGGGTAGGTTGACCTGGGAAGGAATGCTTGGGATTAGGAGGACTTTGTTAGCTCCGTCCACTCAAGCTGAGCTAAACCCCCGGGGCCATGGCCTGAGTTCCAGAAGGTGTCCAGGTAATGCATGTTGTCACACTTGCTCTTTTTTGCTACGTGGGCACAGTGGTCCTGCTGGGTCACTGTCATCATTTCCTTAACCTCACATTGGGGCTGAGACGCCTGGTGGTCTCATCAGTCACCAAATGCCATGGTCCACAGGTTCATGAGGAGTTAGGAGCACGCAGCCACCGGCTGCAGTTTACAGCAGCAACTCGAGGGAACCTGAAATTTGATATGTCATTGTGGAAGAAGATGAGATTGCCTGCCTGCCTGGTGGAAATGTGGTGAGCATTAATGAGACGAGCTCTCGGGGAGAAGATTTCTGTATAAACATAAGTCAGGGCTGGGAGAACCATTCCTTCTCCAGACTGCCTTAGTGCTTACATGGTGCCCAGTAAATCAGGGTGACAGTGTGACTTTGTCTACCGCAGTTTCCCAAGCCTGCTGTGTTGAAGCCCCTTCATTATTTTGGCTATAACTGGATACCACGTGTACTATTATTATCAAATAGCTTAAAAATGGACCCAGATTGTTTTTAATTTTTTCATCATAGAAAATTAAGTATACATATATATATAAAAGAAAAAAATAGCATAATGAACCCTTATGTATATGGAAATGAGCTTCAACAACCAGTAACGTGTGGTCAATCCCGTTTCTTTCATAGCCTCATCCACTTCTACCCTCATACCCCTCCTTCCCCTGTGTGCTTCTGAAATAAATCCTAGCCATCATATCATTTCATCCACAATAATTCAGGGTATATCTCCAAAAGAAGAGGGCTCTTCAAAAATTCATACTCATAATCTCATTACCACACATAACAATTAACAGTAATTTCTTATATTCTATTTTATCAAATAGTCAATCACTGTTCAAATATTCATAATAGTTTCTATAGACTGTTTGAATCCGAATCCAGATAAGTCTATACATCGTAACTGGTTGATGTGACGCATACAGTTCTTAATTCTGTAGGTTCCCCCTTCCTTTCTTTTTCCTTACAATTTATATATTGCAAGCATTTCATCATTTATGCTGTAGAGATTCCCTCAGTCTGAATTTTGCTGATTGCATCCCCAAGTAAAGATGATTTTTAGTTTCCTGTACCTATAATTACTAATTTATCTCCCCACCGACCCCAATACACTCTGACACACACCCCAGAGCAGGAATCCTTCCTAGGTGATGTGCTTTGATCCAGTAGAAGAATGAATTTTTGTTAGTATCATTATCAATTCATGGATCTAAAGATTTTGATGTGTTTCCATCCATCGAAATCACCATCATCCTCATGAAGGCTCAGATTGCCTCATCTTTGACCAATTAGAACCACTTCTGCGTCCTTTGGTCATGACCCCAGTCATCCTTCATAGCTTCCTTGCCTTCTGGTGGGAAGCTATTCCAGCTTTACCACATATATTTAGATTTATCATGGATATAAATATATATATTTACCACACGTATTACTGTGCTCCACTTATATAAGGAGCTTTTGTTCCTTAGTGTGGGAAATGGTATTTAGAAAGCACATTCTAGAGGTGATCGTTGCTACCGACTTGTTCATTGTTTCTATGCCTTTATTGGCTATAATATCCATAAAATTTTTCGTGAGTTTATACTGATATTTCCAACTCAAATTTAGAACTACACTTTTTTTTTTTTTTTTTT
>NW_020837977.1:18639082-18661815 GCF_003676395.1 Aethalodelphis obliquidens
TTTTTTGCTGTATGCGGGCCTCTCACTGTTGTGGCCTCTCCCGTTGCGGAGCACAGGCTCCGGACGCGCAGGCTCAGCGGCCATGGCTCACGGGCCCAGCCGCTCCGCGGCATGTGGGATCTTCCCGGACCGGGGCACGAACTCGTGTCGCCTGCATGGGCAGGCGGACTCTCAACCACTGCGCCACCAGGGAAGCCCAGAACTGCACATTTTTATTCAGCCTCATTGATCTTCAGTGTCTGTTTCTCTTCACCTACACCAAAAGTGTCAGTTCCCAATGGCATTAATGGAATAGCACATTCGCTTTCTCTCACAATACACACAGCACTGTCTCAGAAAAAGAATAACTTTATCACCAACCATATGATTATCGGAAACAGTTGAAGATTTTGTTTGGCTAATCTCTTTTCTTTAGGATGTATCCTAAGGATAATGATCGTAAAGTCCCTTGAAATAAAATCTCTCTGTGTGATTATGCCACTTACTTGCTACACAACTAGGTTCATTTATTTCATTTCGTTTTAAGTTTTTAGGAACTCTCTTTTCCCCTTTAATTAGAAAAATCTTTTTATTTTGACATAATTATAGATTCACAGGAATTTACAAATATAGTACAAGGAAGTTGCATATACCCGTTACCCAGCTTCCTCCAGTGGTTTCATCTTACATAATCATAGTACAATATCAAAGCCAAGAATATGACACTGGTAAAAAGTATGCATATAGGTTTATGTTATTCTGTCGCATGGGTAGATTTGTGTAACCATCACCACAATCAAGATATAGAACTAGCCCATCCATAAAGACCTCCCTCACCCTACTCCTTTATAATTATACCCCTCCCCCTCCCCCTCCCCCTCTCCCGGCAACCACCAATCTGCTTTCTACCTCTAGGAAGTTTTTATTTTGAGAATGTTGTACAAATGAAATTAATTATACCTCTTGTGACCTTTCGGATTAGCCTTTTTTCTTTAGCAACATAATGTTCTTGAAATACATCCAAATTGGGTATATCAATAGTTGGTCTCTTTTTATTCCGTGGTATGGCTATTCCTCAGTTTGTTTAACCATCCATTTACAGAGGGACATTTTGGTTCTTTTCAGGTTTTGGTCACTACTAATAAAGCTGCTATAAACAATTATGTACAGGTGTGTGTGGACCTAAGTTCCGTTTCTCTGGGATAGATAACCAGGAGTGCAACTGACAGGTTGTCTGGTAAGCGTATTTTTAGTTTTTTAAGAAAGCAAAGTTGTTTTCCAGAATGTCTGTACCACTTACATTGCCACCAGCAATTTGTGAGAAATCCAGTTTCTCCGCATCCTCCAGCGTTTGGTACTGTCACCGCTTTTTATTTAACTGTTCTAATAAGTGTGTAGTGGTGGTTCACTGTGGTCTTAATTTTCATTTCCCTAAGGGCTAGTGATCTTGAACATCCTTGTATGTGCCTATCTGCCATTTGTATACCATCTTTGGTGAGATGTCATTTGCCCATTTTCTATTGGATCGTAGCTTTACTGTTGAGCTTTGAGGGTTCTAGATACGAGTCCTTTGTCAGCTACATGGTTTTCAAATATTTTTTCCCAGTATCTAACTTGTCTTTTCATGTCATAACAGAATATTTCATAGAACAAATGTTTTTCAAGTCCAATTTACCAAGCTTTTGTTTTAGGGATCATGCTTCTGGTGTTATGTCTAAAAAACTCTTAACAAAGATCTAGGTCCTGAAGATTTTCTCCTATACTATCTTCTAAAATTTTTATAGTTTTATATACATTTAAATTTATGATCAATTTTGAGTTAATTTTTGTGTAAAGTGTGAAGTGTAGTTTGGAGTTCTTTTCTTTTTCTTTTTTTTTGGTCTGTGAGTATCTAGTTGCTCTAGCTCTGTTGGTTGAAAAGACTATCTTCTTCCATTGAATTGCTTTTACATCTTTGTCAAAAATTAGTTGGTTGTATCTGTGTGGCTTTCTCTCTGGGTTTTCTTTTCTATTCCGTTGATCTTTGTGTCTCCCCCCAGCCAGAACTACACTGTTTAATTTCCGTGGCTATACAAGTCTTGAAATCAAGGAGAGTGATTCCTCCCACTTTGTTTTCCAATTTTCAGAATTGTTTGAACGATTCTAGTTCAGTTGCCTTTCCATATAAGTTTGTCTACGTCTCCATAAAAATCTTGCTGGCATTCTGAAAGAAAGGATGTTAAACCAGGATATCAATTTGGGGAAAATCGACATCTTTACTTTGTTGAGTCCTTCAGTTAATCAATCTGGTAGGTCTCTCCATTTATTTAGATGTTCTCTTTCATTAGTTTTCAGCATAAAATTCCTGTTCGTGTTTTATTAGATTTCATTTTTCTTGAGCTATTATGAATGCTTCCATATGGTCACTGATGGTGTATAGAAGTACAGTTGCTTTCTGTATATTGATCTTGTGTCCTCTGACATCGCCCTGCCTGCAGAGGGTGGGGAACCTCGTTCTCACTGGTGTGGCTTGAAGTCCAGGCACCCCCCCTGTGCTGCTCTAACACCACCTGGAGGAGGGGGGACACGGGGCACTTTGTCTCCACTCAGCCTTGGCCTGGGGTGTGGGAGACGTGTATGTCTGCAGCTGTCTGTGGTGATTGGCTGGAGTAGGCTGGTTACTGTCCAAACATTCTCTTTCTTGTTAGGCCGCCCCTTTCCCGGTCCTCTGAGTTGAGAGAGCAGGTTTCTCTCGGGGATTTTTTTTTTTTTTTTTTGCGGTTTTCGGGGCTCTCACGGTTGTGCCCTCTCCCGTTGCGGAGCACAGGCTCCGGACGCGCAGGCTCAGCGGCCATGGCTCACGGGCCCAGCCGCTCCGCGGTATGTGGGATCTTCCCAGACCGGGGCACGAACCCGTGACCCCTGCATCGGCAGGCGGACTCTCAACCACTGCGCCACCAGGGAAGCCCGGGGGAGTTTTTTTTTTTGTCTGTGTCCATTGGCATTTCCAAGTAACCAGCTTTTCCAGTATTCATTCAGGGCATTTGAGGCAAAAAAGAAAACTCACCAGGTCATTTCTAAGGTTCTGAGGTCCCTTTCTAGTCTGTCTGCCTCTCTCTGTCTTTCAGAGTCTTTGTATGTTTGTTTTACATATACTGTCCGGGGTTTTCAGCTGCAGTTAGCAGGAGGGTAGGGAAAAGTAGGTTTACTCTGTTTTCTTGGAAGCAGAATTCACTAATTCTGTTTTAGAACTACATAAAACATTTACATATTTCCGAAGTCCAATCTTTAAAATATATTCAGATATGTCTAGCCGTCATCCTAATTCTTTCATCCTCATGTCTCCTTCCCCTTTAGACAATATGTTTTCAGCTTCTGGTTTATATTTTTATTTTTAATGTAGGCAAATATACATATTTTTCAAATATATACACGTATATATAAATATGTAAAGTATATATACTCATTGAGAGTGGAGATGTAGATATCTTCTCTTTCTTGGAAAGTGATAGCCTACCATACGCCCTTTACTTCACCTTGCGTTTCTTCACCTCGTACACCCTGGGGGTAGCTTTATGTGAGTATATAGGGATAGTCTTCATTCTTTTACAGCTGCCTGGTATGCTCTGTATGGATGTGTAGCGTTTATTCAGCTCGTCTCCTACTGATGGACTTTTGTGTGGTTTGCTGTCTTTTGCTAGTTTGGCACTTTTCCAAACTTCATAAATTGATTTAAAGGGAAAATAATATCACTATTATAAAATGGAAAACAAAGTATTCTTAATATGCAAATAAAGTAAATATAAAAATGAAAGGGATAAAAACATAACATTTAAACTAAATTCTCTCCTGTTACTATTACCTGTTAATACTTTCAGGTATAGCTTGATCTTTGTTAAAAAAAGAGACCAACAAGTGATCGTGTTAAAAGTGAATGGTAACAGTCTGATTATATGAATGAAAAGATCATTAAAAGGGGACTGAGCTCTTGCAGTTGTGATTCAGTGTTACTAACGCTTGTCTTTGTACCATCAACATCCAACTTGTGTGCCACTAGTGACCCGAGCTTCCAATTTTGCGAGGCTCCGTTTTGCAGCAAAAAGAGTATATAAAATATTGGGTGACGTATATTGAGTCCCTTACTCAGAGCTTAGATGCTACTGTATTATCTCATATGATGCTCCAAACAGTCCTGTAAGGTGGGAGCTTCTGTTTTTCTCGCTTCACAGATGAGGAGTCTTAAGGCTTATTGCTCTAGATCCCATCACTCATAAGTAGGGTTTGGGGTCTTGATCAGAGTTTGTGCTGACACCAAAGTCCATCCTCCTCACCACTCTGCTGCATGGCCTCTCTGAGCCAGGCTTTCTGATCTCTCTCTCTGCAATGCAGGACAACGGGATGCAGGGCAGACAGACCTGATTCTGGGGATAAAAGACCTGGTGTGACTCTCAAACCTACCAGTTACTAGTTGTTCTTAGCTGTGTTGGCTTTTGAGGCTTGGTTTCCTCACCTGCATAATTGGGGTGGTACTCCTTCTTTGTATATCCCAGGTGTGTTTTGAGAATTTCTATATTATATATTCCCACATAACTTTATCTTGCAAGCATTTTCTTATTCCTTCACTGATCCAATCAGACAGTATTTAGCTCCACTACTTGCTGGATGCAGTACACATGGGTTGTAATACAAAGGTGGATCACGCAGTTGCCCTACTTAAAGAGGCTTTCATCAGAGCTGAGATGAAGAAGTGCGAGCTCTGGAATCAGAAAGGCATGAGTTCAAATCCTCATTCTACCACTTCTGTTGTTTGAACTTGGGAAAGTTCTCTAATCTCACTTGCCTTCCTTTTTATTTTCCATCTATAAAATGCAGATAATGACACTTAATCCTATAAGTGGTATTGCACGGTGATTAAGTGAAATAATGAATGTAGAACCTAACCAATAATAGTATAGTTACGTAGGGAGCAGATGAGACATAAACAGCAACAAAAGGAAGCAGCGATATTTACGGAAATGTCTGCTACAGTCTTGAGGTGATGAATTTTAAGAAATCAGTATATGTACAAGTGCCAAGTTAAGATTCATGGTAATTATAAATGCATTAGAAGTTCATAATTAAACTCAGGAGAAATTAAGCATCATGAAACTCACCCTGAATGATTAAGTGATAAACCCATCCAAAATTTAATTTGATGTTTCTGTAATAATCTGACTTTATGGAACAAATTCTTAATTTGTTAAAGCCCATAATAAGTTGTAAATGTCCTCCTAAGAAGCAGACCTCCAACATTCTTAATTAAATTCATTAAGTGATATATCTGAGAGGAAAAACACAGTCGTTACCCATACAATTAACAGTTCTTCATTAAATGTTGAGCAATGAACTCTAGAAAGAAATACATGTAAATGGAATAAAAGTAGAATATTTCCTATTCTAGAGGTCCAATATTATGGTAAAATAGTCTGTATAAGTAAATTTCTGACTCAAAGAAAATAGCTCTTTCAAAGTAAGCAGGCAGAATGAGTTTCATAACTTCAGAGCCCCAGGAAACCTCGTAATTTATATCCTCTCACAGAGTAGTTGACTTAAAAACTAGTTACTCACTGAGAGAATAACTATATTTTTAGAAAAGAAGCATGACTTGGTAGACTTGTTTTCAAAGGTGAGTTTTGATTATATCTATACATTTGCTGGGATGTATTCCAGCAAATGTATTCCATTTGCTGGAATAATAAGGCAAATATCTTTATTACTGCATCAGATTCTGATCCTAGAAGATAGGCAAAATATTGCAGAGTTTAAAAACATTCTGAGAAAGTCTGATCATAAATTACTTTACTAAATAGAAAAGCTTGATGTCCATGTAAATGTAGGTACTTTTTACGCACTGGTTGCAGAAGATTCCAGTAAGAAAGATGGGAAAGCAGATTTATGATATGAGATTAAATGAGCTAAGACAGTCAAAGCTCCTACAGAGCACAGTCACACAGCGAGTGGCAATAAATGTTAGAAATGATCATGGTGTTCCCAGTGGTTCCATTCCTGGCTCAAAGCTCTCCTACTCACACAAGCTCTCTTGGGATAATTGCAGTTGTTCTCATGGCTTGGAATTTAATGATTTCAGATCAGCCTGCTTCCCCAGGCCTAGCTCATAAGTGTCCAGACTGCTGGATATCCCTTCCTGGCCATGAAGGATAATCGTCAAGTTCAACATGTCCACACGTCACCTAAACTAGCTCCTTTTGTATTCTAGCTCTCAGATGGGTGGTCCCGTCCTCTGTCTAGACAAGCCAACTAACAGCGTGGGGAATAGATGTGACGTTTTCATATAACAGTCATCAGTCGCTGAGTGCTGTTTACTTCATCTCTTAAATACATCTCAGAATACTCCACTTTCCTCTATCTTCAGTACCAGGGTTTCTTATTTTGTCTGCCATCAGAGTAAATAACTGAAAACAAAAGTTAGCTTGTCACCACCCTACTTAAAACCTCTTTAGCGTAAAGTCTTGTTTCTCAAGCATCGTACACAAGACTTTGCGTGACCTGGTGGCTGCTTCATGTCTGTAACTCCGTGCTGGACATTTATGTTCACTTATTTATTATTGAACTGCAGTTGATTTACAATGTTGTGTTAGTTTCAGGTATACAGCAAAGTGATTCAGTTATACCTTTATCTATATCTATCTATATATTATTTTCCATATTATTTTCCATTACAGGCTGTTACAAGATACTGAATGGGGTTTCCTTTGCTATACAGTAAATCCTTACTTACCTATTTCATATATAGTAGTGTGTATCTGTTAATCCCATACTCCTAATTTATTCCCTCTCCCCCCTTCCCCTTTGGTAACCATAAGTTTGGTTTCTATGTCTGTGAGTCTGTTTCTGGTTTGTAAATAAGTTTATTTGTATTATTCTTTAGATTGCACGTATTAGTGATACCATGTAGTATTTCTTTCTCTGTCTGACTTGCTCACTTAGTATGATAATCTCTAGGTCCATCCATGTCATTGCAAATGGCTAAATCTTCATCCTTTTCATGGCTGAGTAATATTCCATTGTATATATATGTACCATATCTTCTTTATCCATTCATCTATTGATGGACACTTAGGTTGCTTCCATGTCTTGCCTATTGTGAATAGCACTGCTATGAACACTGGGGTGCATGTAACTTTTCAAATTAGAGTTCCATAGTGGTCACATCAGTTTACATTCACGTTGGACAGTTATTGCTTCCCAAATGCAGGTAATGCTTTTAGTCCCAGATATTTTCCAGGCTGATTTCCTTGTTCCTCTCTCTGCTTATGCTCATGGGCTCCTCACCCCCTCCCACCTCCACTGCTAACACAATGTAATCGTCCTCCAGACTCATCTCAGCGTAGACCTTCCCTAGGCACTCCTACAGGTGACGCTATAGACACTGGAACAAGTAGGACCAAGTGTTGCAAAGGATTAAACAGTGATGGGTGGTTTAGGGGGCCACTGTAGGTGGGATGAAGAGAAGGCTTCTCTGAGAAATGGACATTTGAGCTAAGATTTGAACAATGAAAGGGGCAGAGTCAGGGGAAGAGTGTTCCAGGCAGAAGAAAATCAGATGCAAAAAAAAAGTGAGAATAAATTTGATCTATTGAATAATAGGAAGAAGACACTTCTGTGGTTACAAAAGAGTGAACGCAGTGGGGGGAGTGGCGGGAGATGAGCTTTGAGGACCACAGTGTGCAGTGCCTTGTGGGCCAGGCGAGAGAGATTGGATTTTATTCTGAGTGTGACGGGGTATCACTGTAGAGACTGTAAAACAGCCTTATTGAGGTATCCTTGACATAAACAAACTGTACATTTTTAGAGCTTACGAGGTGATATACCTTAACACGTGTATATACCTGTTACAGCATCACCTTGATGCACAATCAAGATAGTGAACAAACCTACCAACCCCTCTGTAATCTCGTCCTCACCTGAGTAGATCAGGCCCACGCAGGATAATCTCCCTTTTTGGTAACTTATTCAACTGATCAGTGATTTTGAATATACCTGTGAAATCCCTTCACCTTTCCCATGCTCTGTTTGTTAGAAGCAAGCTGAAGGCCCACCCCCTCAACAACCTTAGATCTTTCTTGTGTGGAGTCCTCTGTGGATCAAAGGAACCTGGCTGTTCTCCATGTGGTGTTACACTGTAATCTTTTGTATTCTCTGCCAACTCTCTTCCGGATCAATGACTCTACAAAGTATTGTCTTTTGTGCCCAGACAGTTTAAGGCCTTTAGTCAAAAGTTTTTCAGCTTTTTTTCTGCTTTAGAAAGGGACAGAGTATGTATATTTCTGTCTTACTTCTCTTGCTTTTTCTCTGTTCATGTTGGTCTCAGGAGAATGACTTCATATGATACATTATCGAAAAGGCTTTGAGTTCATGAACTGACTGTAAGACAAATGATTAATCTACTCTCTAATTATCTGGGCTTTCATCTTCACATCCACCCAGTCGATTAACTCATATGCTATCAATTCAGAAGGATACATGATAGCAAGAAGAAAGAAGTGTTTTATAATCAAATCAGATATTTCACTGGCAAAGGAGAATGTCCTAAGGAGGGTATCTGTATGTACAGACAAGGTGTATTTGAAGACCTGATAAATTGTGATGGACAAAGTGATGGGGAAAGACAAAACTACTCAGTAAGTGAAATATTGGAGAGACGATCTTTTGAACCGTTTCATCAAGCAATTGCAAAATTTCAGTGATAGCCAAGTTTGAGCTGTTAAAAGCACACATTGAATCTTGTAGTTTTCCCTAAATTACCTTATATCACCTGTTTGTGAAGTTGACTTTATGAATTATTTGATTTTGATGGAAGGACGGTCATCTACAAATCATCAAAGACCTCTATCTTAAATTGGAAGAAGATAAGAAAAATAAGTTATTAATGCCATGAAAATTCTCCCCAGATCTGTGCAGTGTGTTCTAGAGATGAAATCAGTAGCGAGGACGCTGCACTGTGGCAGAATTGTCACAGCACAGAGCGGACAACTCATTAGCAGGTGAAGACATCCTTGGATGTCTCTCCGGGGTCTCGGGAGGGGAAAGCTGCCCTGAGTCTCTCAGTGTCTGGGCTGAACATTCCCGCTTCGTTACACAGATCCTGTAGCTGCACCAGAGCTACTGATGTGAGTACTGCAAAGGTCACGAGCAGGTCAAGAGACCGGGCACTTCGGGGAATTCGCTCAAGATACTGTGGCAGGGGTGAGGCAGCAAAACGAGTAATGGGAGGGCAATGCCTTTTATTTTATTTTTGTTTGAAAATAGTCGATACATTACTATACAGCTATTAAAAGAAAAGAATGATTTAAAGAGATATCAAGAATGTACCATTAAGCATGAAAAACATAGCAAGGTAATCCATTTATCATCATCTCTTTCTCTTTTTTCATAAAAGCAAGTATCAAAAACAAAGATTCCCTAAAGTGTGACTCTAGGTGTGCATTGTTTGTGTAAACATGGACAGAGCCATGGAAGGGCTCCCACCTGGCTGTGTATTGTCACCTGGCTGGGGACATTGGGAAGGGTGCTGTGTGCCACAGGTGTTGTACTAACCAGCAAGCATGTTCTATCCCCATAAGTTTAGAAGAGAAATGGAAAAAAGAAGAAAATTAGAAAGAAAAACCGGCTTCCCTGGTGGCGCAGTAGTTGAGAGTCCGCCTGCCGATGCAGGGGACACGGGTTCGTGCCCCGGTCCGGGAAGATCCCACATGCCGCGGAGCGGCTCGGCCCATGAGCCATGGCCACTGAGCCTGCGCGTCCGGAGCCTGTGCTCCGCAACGGGAGAGGCCACAACAGTGAGAGGCCCGCGTACCGCAAAAAAAAAAAAAAAAAGAAAAACCATTTTTTGCTCAAATAATACCAAAGCAACAGTCATGGACAATTTAAAAGAGCAAACAGGGGCTTCCCTGGTGGCACAGTGGCAAAGAATCCTCCTGCCAATGCAGGGGACACGGGTCCAAGCCCTGGTCCGGGAAGATCCCACATGCCGCGGAGCAACTAAGCCCGTGCGCCACAACTACTGAGCCTGTGCTCTAGAGCCCGCGAGCCACAACTACTGAGCCCGCGAGCCTATAGCCCGTGCTCCTCAACAAGAGAAACCACCACAATGAGAAGCCCGCTCGCCGCAACTAGAGAAAGCCCACGTGCAGCAACAAAGACCCAATGCAGCCAAAAGTAAATAAATAAATATATATTTAAAAAAAAAAGAACAAACAGCATCATCAGAGTATCCACCCCAGCCCTGTAACCCATATCCTCCTAGTTTTCTGTTTCTTCGCTACTTCTTGTCCTAATGGATATGTTATTTTTCATACTTAAAATCATAGTAGAAGTAAAACTTTTATTCTGTTTTCCTGACTTACCTTTGTATTAGGCTTATTATTACATGTTTCTATATTCTTCATGCTTATAATTCTTGACATATTAATTAAAAAACCAGAGAGAGGCTACACCATAATTTATTTGGTCATCTTTCAATTATGGGACATTTGTTTGCAATTTTTCTTGTTAAAAATATTAAAATAATATATAGGTATCTGTATAACACTTTTCCCACTTTTAAAATTAAGTAATCCCTTAAATTAAATCCCCAGATTTAGAGTTTTAGAAATGGATAAAAAATTATGAATACCTTCACTGTAATACACTCTAAGGATTTCCTAATAATTTCTTTTTTTAATAATTTTATTTATTTTTGGCTGCATTGAGTCTTCATTGCTGCGTGTGGGCTTTCTCTAGTTGCGGCGAGCACGGGCTACTCTTCGTTGCGATGCGCGGCCTTCGCATTGTGGTGGCTTGTCTTGTTGCAGAGCACGGGCTCTAGGCACGCGGGCTCAGTAGTTGTGGCTCACAGGTTCTAGAGTGCAGGATCAGTAGTTGTGGCATGTGGGGCCTTCCCAGACCAGGGCTCGAACCTGTGTCCCCTGCATTGGCAGGCGGATTCTCAACCACTGTGCCACCAGGGAAGCCCCCTAATAATTTCTTACACATTTACACATGTGAAACACATTTACACATGTGAAATGTTTCACATTTCACAGAGAATGTGAAACATTCTCTGAAGCATTTGGCAAACTGTCTGGTAAGAAGATGCCGCAAAGAAGTGCAGAGGTATCTCTTGGAAAAGTGTCTATTTATGGTGGAGTTAGTGGGTCCAGAGCCTTGACACTCCCAACTTGGGGAAGAATAATGGCGAATCACAGCCTCCCAGCACTTTGAGATAGGGCCCAGCAGTCATTGATTTTGCTTCCTCATGTTGAATTAGCCCTTGAAATTCTGAGATCCAAACCTCTGAATACAGTAGAAACAAACGTAGCTATTAAGAACTTGTCCTCAACTATGCATTAATTTTGGTACAAGCCATATTGTAACAAAAGACACATGAAAAAGTTGTTTCAATAATCTAGGAGTTTATTTCTCACTCACATCCCAGTCCAGACCTAGCCAGATGGCCCTGCACAAATGAAGTGGCATTGCTCCAGGAGGCTGTCTTGGTAGCCAGTCTCCTTAGGTAGCTCTGGCTTTTTTTTTTTTAAAAAAAGCGGCGGTGATGAATTCAGTGATGTCTGGCAGAGTTTGGTGTTGCTGCCTTGATCCATGCTAAGCACTGGCAATTTTACCCACCATCGCTTTGCCCCATCACTGCGAACGTCCCTGCGGCGGGAAAGGTCTAAATGTCATCACGAAACATCTTGACCTTGCGCACACCTCGAAGGGCTCTGGGACCACCAAGTGTTTGTGGAGCGTCGTTGAGAACCTCCAACCAGGGGAAGGGGTCATGGGGGCAAGGAGCTCTGGGGAAGGTCAAGAGGAGGGTTCTGAACGCTGACCCAAGCCCAGGCACTGAACACACAAGCAGGCCGTGTGCTCCAGAGCCAGTGATACAGCTGAGGGGGCCCCTGACAAGCTGATGCAGGAGGTTCCGGGAGGAAACGGGAGGGTGTCGAGGAGGACAGAGGCCAGCGAGGAAGAGCTGGGTGGAGGCAGGCAGGATTAATTATGAAGCTGGCAAATGTCTGGCTGTACCAGGCTTCATTCAGGCTGTGGGTGGAGTGAGCCCTTGGCTAGAAGCAACAGGTCTGTACTGTGTTCTTGCTGATCTGTGTACCACGATGCTCTTCCCTCCAACTGGTATAGCTTCTGGAGGGCAGGACCCATATCCGCCCCGAGCCTGGCCCAAAGCAGCTGCTTGATCAGTATTTTCAGAATGGATCAAGATAAATGCAGCACGGTTTATTATAAAATGCGGCAAGACCAGAGTCCCGGGACTGGGTATTAAAGAATAACGAAATAGAATAGGTTCAGGCAGAGATCAGGAACGTGACAACCTGCAGGGAGGTTGAACAGAGCAGGCTCCATGTTCCTTTCCTCGGCCCTTTCTTCGTGCACCACCCTTAGTTTTCTCACGCTTTAGCTGACTTGCTATTTTATGTGTGACCTTGGCAGTGAAAGGAGACTGTCAATACCAAATGAAGAGGCTGAGTTGATCCTTGTAGAACCAGAGGATGCTAGAAGATTTTGTGTTTGTGCTTCACATAGAAATCGGAAACTGAAAAATCCCATCGGCTCGCTTGGACAGGAGAACAGCATAGCTTCCGTGCAGGAACGTGTGTCAATCTCACAATCCGTTAGCCCAGGTAACGTTTATTGATAAGCTATGTGTGGCCTTTAGACATATCAATATTATCTCATAAATGCGCAGTATCCTGGTAAGATTATTTTATTGATAAGAGTAGAGGCTCAGAGAAGCTAGGAAGATCAAAGACGTAAAAAGCCAAGCCCAGATGTTCTGAAAGTGCTGTGTGGGGCAGGAGATAAGGGCATTTGGGGGGACTACTTTAATTTGAAATATTATCTTTGACACTAAAGAACGGCAAGTTGTATTTAATCGCTGGGGAAGGTAAGGATTTCTCTCTGTAAATAATACTTAGCAATAACCTTAGGGCTTGTTTCATGAGTCAACTGGGAATAAACTAGCTACCTTTTAGAGGTGGATGGGTAGTCACAGAATATTAGGTTACTACTTAGCTAATTGCTTTTCTGATGTATTAAATGACAATTGATCCCCAAAGATGAGCAGCTCATTTCCTACAGACCAGACAGATCAAACATGATATCTGCAATGATAATTACTATTAAGCGTATAGTCCTACTGGAGAGGGGCTTGTCCTGCTAGGAGGGTGAAGACAAGCGAGAATCACTAATAAGAGTGAACATCAATCCTTCAGGAGACCCAGTGATTACATAGCAGAGGTAATGGAGTTACTTAATGGATATTTTAATTTTTACAAGCTATGAGTTTGTAGCCTAAAAAATTATCTCCTGAATTAATAATGTACACAGAATTGATGTGCTGAGTTACCATAGAAATCACCTTTAGTACGATTAACACTGCTAATTATGTCACATCACCTCTAATGTGTTTCATAAGTAGAAATGTTTCCGAGCAGCCACATTAATCCATGTTGCTTCATAATTTGACTCTTTTTCTTCTTTGCGTGTTTGATAAATTCTCTGAAAGACCGTCAGCTTATACATTTAAGCGAACATAAAACAAAGCAGGACTCATGTTTCCCGGGAGCAAATTTCAGATCAGAATTCTATTACTTGGGATCCATTTTTCGTGTTTCTGTCTTTTACGTCACATCTCTGAGACTGCTGGAAGCCATCTGTTCGTCCGTCCATCCATCCACCCATTCTTTAACGCATTACATGAATTAAGCACCAACTACACACAAGGCTTTGTGCTAGATGGGCGCTATAAGAGCTTATAAAAATAAATTACACACCCTACCTCCTGTCATCAAGTTTGCAATCTACCAATAATAAGGAGATCACACATATACATTAAGTATATATGAAAGTTTTTGGTAACTACCAGAAGGGTATGTGTATAAAATGTTACTGAGAGAAAGAAGTCACTTCTGGACAGAGGCCAGCAAGGCCACCTGGATGTTTCATACTCAGTAGGCAACAGTTTAAAGATATCTCGTTATATAGTGTTAAAGCCGTCACAGCTGTCCTGCACTTAGTAACATGAGGTAGCACTTTAGCAGGACCCTTGGGGGACCCTTTGAAACAGTGAAATCGCCAACAAGAAACACAAAAATTTGAAAATATGGCACCAGACAGAGTGTGGAAAGGACACCTTTTACAGTGTGAGAGCTGAAGTAGGGAGGCAGTGTCACCTCGCTCATCCTCAGCTGGGTACCTGTACTTGCGGTGACACATTTTTCACCTCTCTGGGCGGGTCTGCCAACCACCGTGAAGGCTCTGGGAGCACTGATGTTGGAGAGACAAATAAATGTTAGCAAGAAGATGAATTTGCACATCCGGAATCCCTGAGTCTTGAGGGTCTACCATATCTTGTAACTGTTTATGATGACTCGAAGTGTAGGTGCTAAACTTCGTGAAGCTATGTAGTCCAACGCAGTCACAATCTAATTAGAGCCGTGTGGCTCCTCGTATAAGCCCTCGACTGTGATTCAGAGTCTAACCAAGTTCTGAGGCATTTCCAGCTTCAGTTAATATATATGTTTAGGAGGTAGTGAAGGACTCTGAAGGTGACGGTTAACTAAACAAACTGAGGCATGGCGAGGTTGACCAGCTGTTGGTCAACTTATGTCATCTTGCACAGTAAGAGCCTCAGAAACATCCTGGGTTTCAAACCAACTCTGTCTCTTAATAGCTGTGTGACCTTTGGTGGAGAGATTAACCTCTCTGTGCATCAATTCACTTATCTGTAAAATTGGGACAGTAATAGTACTAACATTATAGAGTCCTTGTAATAATTAAATGAATTACATATGTGAAGTACGTCTAAGTAATATAGTACAGACTATTAGTATTGTTAATGTTAATATTACATGTGCAGTAACTTAAAACATGAATGCCAGAGATGTTTCTTGAGGAAATATGTATTCAGTGCTCATGTTCAGAGTCATGGAGTAGAAAAATTAGAAACTAACAGTTGAACTTTTTGTATAGGCTATAGCAGCTCTGCCCAGTCGAATTTTCTGCACTGATGGAAATGTTCCACATGTACACTGTCCAGTGTGGTAGCCACTGGCCACATGTTGTCACTGAGCACTTGAAATGGGGCGAGTTGTGACTGAGGAACTGACTTTTAAATTTTATTTTATTTTAATTGACTTAAATTTCCTGGGATAGGAAAGGTGGGCAGATACAGAATTTGCTCACCGTGTGCTGTTCATTGGCGATTTTCTAACTAGAGGACTTAATCTCTATGTCCTTAGCATGGCCATGTAATGAGTACGAGTGCATGAAGCAGTCAGAGCTGAGGACCATTCCAGCAGGCTCCTGTGATGTTCCTCTGTTCTGACTTTTAACACCCTACAGGTCCTTCTCGTGGCCACTTTGACTCGCAAGGCGAGTGTGTCCAGCAGGGACGGACCTCTACGTGTCCCAGGGCCTCTCCTGGTTTCTATACACCAGGCTCTCTGAGCCCAGCCAACAGGGTCTGCTCCCGAGAGGGCTGCCCAGCCAGATTCTCAAGGTGACCAGGTGGGCAAGCCCTAGAACGTGTCTTGTGAAGGGGTCTGTGCCCTAGTCGCTCCTCTGGGGCAGGTAATGGGGGCCTCAGGACAGCCTGGCTCCCTCCACTGGTGAGGGGCTTTGTCACCACCCGCCAAGGAAGCCAAAACCCGGGGAGGCTAAGGGACTCGTCCAGGGTAACATCATAGTACGTGTCTGAGCTGGGACCAGACCCTCATCTTTTGAGTTGTAATCCCATTGCTCATGAACTATATCTCATCTGTTACGATGGCTGAATTGTGTCCCCCCATCCCCCAAATCTCTATTGAATCCCTAATCCCCAGTACCTCAGAATGTGGCTGTATTCGAAGATAGGATCTTTAAAGAGGTAGTTAAGTTAAAATGAGGTCATGAGGGTGGACCCTAGTCCATTAGGACTGGTGTCCTTATAAGGGGAGGAACTAGGACACAGAGATACACACAGAGGGAAAACCGCACGGGCACCCAGGGAGAAGATGGCCGTGTGCAAGCCCAAGGGAGAGGCCTCGGAAGAAGCCAAGCCTGCCCGCTCTTCACCTCTGGTTTCTAGCCTTCAGACTTGTGAGGAAATAAATATCTGCTGTTTAAACCACCCAGCCTGAGGTACTTAGTTATGGCAGCCCTGAGAAACCAGCACGACTTCCAACCTCCGAAAGGAATTGTAAGCTAAAGGAAATACTAAGATAATTCTGCTAAGTTGCTTATGGTTTTAATTGAATAGGTAGCGGGTGACATTTCAGTAGCGTGTATGCTGCTCACCAATGCTATGGAACAGATGTGAAGACTGATAACACTCGTGGATCCATCAGAAATATTTTTACTTGAGAACGACAAGGAGTGATGAGGTGACGTCAGTGACCCTTCAAGAAACAGCAACGCTTTCAGGTAAGTGAAGACCCGAAACATCGTTTCTGAGAGGAAAAGAAGGAAAATGACATAGACGGATGCATCCCAGTATTTGAAGTGATAGCCAAGTTTAGTCCTTTTTATAAATTGTACTTTAGAATATAGTGGTGTTATAATGATAAATTTGCAAACCCTATTGCATTTAAACTTGTGCTCTATTTTGCTAAGTCCTGCATTTCTTCATTCAAGTCTTCTTGTAATAAGTTGGAATTTCTAAAGTCTCATCAACTTGGTCACTTTCTAATTCTCTCTCCAGCAAACCCACCATGGTCCAAAGGGCACAGAGGAGGTGATGGGGAGGTGATGCCCTTTATTCTAATCTGAGACTACACAGATGGTGACAGTGTTTGGTCGGATTTTAGAATCAACAGATCACAGAGACAAATAGGAAACATCCTAAATGTAAATCAATAGAGGATTGGTTAAATAAATAATAATTGATCTATACAAGGAAATGCTATGTGACTGTTAAAAGTGATGGTGTAAATTTATATTTACGGACCAATAAAGATGAAAGATGTCTGGGATACAGCTTTATTTAAAAGAAGACAGGCTAGCAAATAGCACAATAATTTTAAAAAGTCTTTTATTTACGTATATTATATTTACATACCCACATGTGTATATACGCACATAGGAAACATGCAACAGGATATATCAATATATCAAAGGATAACAGTGCTTATTTGTACGTGTGGGGAATTCTGCAGGTGCTTTTCACTTTATATCTTTATGTATCTTCATGTATTATCTATAGCTTTGTCAAGATTCTGTTCTGCTTTCATTTCTAAAAAGAGAAGAGTCCAGGTGAGACCAGGAGCTGTCTTCCTGGTCTGTGGAGAGCGGGTGGGAATTGAGTCTCTGAGAGGGAGACCAGACAAGGTGAGACCAAAGTTCTGCTGTTGTGATGAAAGGTTTAGCCCGAGGTTCCAACCTTAAGTTTCCCAGTTCACACTCAGTTTTGAACAAAGGGCAGAGTTTTGTGACTGGAGACTCTTTATCCCCTTTAGTATTCGTCAGTGTGTCTGGAAACCTCGGAGCTCCCAGCCTCAGGCTTGGAGGGCAGGGCGAAATTAGTTGAGGCTGAAACTTTGTTTGAGGCAGTTCTTGACATCCAGGGTTGGCAAAATTTTTCTGCTGATAGAAGGCATCATATGGCTTGTACGTTGTTAACCAATGAGCACAGAAGAGAGGGGAGAGAAACTATGGGTGAATTTGACATTGGAGAAGGCTTCCACCAGGGTATATGAAGTCATTTTACCCCAGATGAGTTGGAACCAGTAGCTTTTTCCTTTTAATCTTAAGAGAACAATTTTCTTTGTGTCCTTGTCATGACAGTCAAATCCTGAACTGCCAACTTTCAGTAGGTTTGTCTTAGGAATGAATATAAAGTAATCTATCTATCTATCAATCATCTATTATCTATCTATCTATCTATCATCTATCTACACTTATGGATTTTTAACTTCTACCAGCTACATAGTTTTACATTTTTATTTTAATTTAATGATAAATGATACATGCCTATGTAAAAAACTCAGACAATATAGTGTAATTAAAGTAAGGGATAAAAGTTTTCTATTTTAATTTCATTTCCAACCTTTCACTCCCTGCAGGAAGTCACAGTGAACTCATCTGTGTCTCTCCAGACACATATACCTACACCAGAATTTTTCTCCCCCAAGATATTCAACATGATTAAAATAAAATCTCAATATTGTAGATATTCATGGCTGCGTGAGATGGCCTAATGTGGGCACACCATCATTTATTTAGCCATTTCCATGACAACTGATGTTTAGGTTGTCTCCATCTTTTTCTGTCTTAATACTTGAAGAACATTGTCCACACTTGTATGCTTATGTAAGTCTAGGATCCTGGGTGAAGAATTGTTGAACCTAAGATGTGGGTGTTTGCTAGACCCTAGTGATACTGTCAGGTATTAGCAGAATTTGTGAGGGACTTTGGAGCACTTCACACACCTGGGGGAGAATGTTTCTTTCTCCTGACCACCCTCTTCTCTGCCTCTTCCAACATCTGGGGTCTGACAGATAAGGACATCAGGACCGCATTTGTTTAACGCTGAGGTCTTGACAGAACTAGGAACATGCTGCGTGTATCCAGTCCCTTCCCGGGGAGTTCCCAGAGCACAGACAGGCCCTCCTGAGAGACACCAATGTTCGTGTAAGGACTTGGGGATCTGGACAGTATTCAATAGCTTATCATGAAACATCTAGACTCAAAGCGCTGCTAAAACAGGAACAAAAGAACAACGAGCTTTGTGGAACTGCTGCTTCCCCTCAAACTATTTGATACTTTAATTTCTGGTATCTGTCTCAGAACACCACATGAGAATTTTATTTTAACATCCTGTGATAGAGAATCATTTGTCATTCAGGAGAAGTTCTCCTGGGTGTGGGCAGCGATAAAACAGCCGTCTCCAAGTGGTGGGAACATCCGCCTAGTGCGGAGTATGGATTCCTGTCCTGACCATGCATCGGCGTTGGGGGTTTTGGGCAACAGTCCCCTTTATGGCTTCGTCAAGATGAGCTCAGTTCACAGCGTGTAGAGCTTCACAGACAGTCTCACATGCTGTACCTAACGAGGACCTGTGCATTTCTGTTTTCCCTCTCCCTGGAATTGTCAGCACCTTTTGGCGATGACAGTTTCAAAGCTCGGAAATGTGTTGAAACGGGGTGGTGGACTCCAGTTTTCTAACAGAGCCATAGACTGTGACATAGTTATTTCATTTGTTCTGGAATAACAACATCATGGAGTGAAACCAAAAGGGCAGAAATGGTTAGAATCAGGCCATTTCAACACGGAGCCAGAGTGCTGAAGGCTAATGGGCAATTTCATTCATCTATAAATTTATTCACTCAAAAAAATATATATATATCTATCTAGTTCCCCAGCCAGGGATTGAACCCGGGCCATGGCAATGAAAGTGCCAAATCCTAACTGCTGGACCACCAGCACCACCACCCCCAAATACATTTACTGTGTACCTGTTAGGCACTGGTCTACATGCTGGAGATGAGGAAACAAAGCCCCTGCTCTCGTGGATCTTGCTAGAGCTGGGACACAAGGAGAAAGATGGAAGAATCCCATGTCAAGGGGGTTATCATCCAGTGTGATTCAAAAGGCTGTTAGAAGAAGACCTGCATGTGTACCTGAGGAGTCCAGCCCCTCACTTAAGTCCTTCCTGCTCCAATCACGTATGCTATCAATGGTGTCTTCATTTAAATAAATTCAAAGCGGTCATAGATGAATGGATAAAGAAGATGTGGTACCATGGAATATTACTCAGCCATAAAAGAGAATGAAATAACGCCATTTGTAGCAACATGGATGGACCTAGAGATTATCATACTAAGTGAAGTAAGTCAGTCAGAGAAATACAAATACCATATGCTATCACATATATGTGGAATCTAAAAAATGACACAAATGAACCTATTTACAAAACAGAAACAGACTCACAGACATAGAGGACAGGAGGGAGAGGGATGGACTGGGAGTTTGGGATTAGCAGATGCAAACTATTACATATAAGATGGGTAAACAACAAGGTCGTACTGTATAGCACAGGGAACTATATTCAATGTACTGGGATAAACCATAATGGAAAAGAATATAAAAAAGAATATATATACACACATATGTGTATATATATATACACACATATATATGTGTATATATTTGTGCTCATATATATAACTATATATATATAACTATATATATATAACTATATATATAACTATATATATATAACTATATATATAACTATATATATATAACTATATATATATATATAAAAAACTGAGTCACTTTGCTATACAGCAGAAGTTAACACAGCATTGTAACTCAACTATACTCCAATAAAAAATTCAAAGCTGTCATGATAACTGATAGGAAAGGGCACTGGCCCAGGAATCACAAAATAAGCACCCAGATCTGGTACTGACGAGTCTGGTAACTGTATGAGGCAGGAGATGCTAGCTGCTGTAACAGACAATCCCCAAACCTCACTGGCTCAACAATGCAAGATTTATTTTTTGTTCACACCGTAGTCCAGGGAGGGTCACGTATGTACGTGGTGAGGCTCTGCTCTTTCAGGCTCTGCCATCCTTTCAGGCCTTGAAGTTCACCCTGAATTCCCTGAATCCGGCAGGGGAAGATGAGGGAGAGTGTAGAGGACTAAGCAGGACTTTTATGGGCCAGCCCCCGGGGACTTGAGTGTCTCTTGCCCATATTCTATCCAGAGCTCAGTCACATTGTCACATCTAACTTCAAAGGAGTTTAGGAAGTATATGTGCTGTGTATCCAGGAAGAAAAAGACATGGGTTTGTGGACATATTGACAGCCATTGCTAGAGGAATCTTGGGTAAGTTGCCCGGATTCAGCACCTGACACCTGTGATAGCCTTTATATTAGGTAGGTCCTATAAGGGTAACAAAAAGAATTTCACACTATTAATCCTATTGCCAAGTTTACAAAGTAGTTAGAAGAATAAGACCCACACAGAGATCATCATAAAACCAGGCAGTATGTGTTAATTGCCTGAGGTGGGGAAATGGTATAAAAAGTATTTTAGGAATTGGTGGGAGAGAAAAACCCCTTCCGGATACAAGGGAGGTTGGCATCTCCAGCTGGAGGTGTCTAAGGTAGCTTGAATTTCACACGACCCAAGTGACACACTAACATCCCTGCACACTTGTCCCTCTCCGCTGCAATCACCATAGACAAGTGGCATCAAATCCCAGACCTCCATGTTCTTAACTTAATAGGGACACTGCGTCAGAGGACTGTGGTGAGAATTCACTGAACACATGTATGGAGCATCTCCTCGTATGCTGGTTTCTGTTCTAGGCACTGGGGATTATACTATTGAAAAAAATAGACAAAAATTTCTGCCTGCATGGAGTTAATGGAGCTTATGATGCTTTATGAGCTGTGAAATTCAGTGCAAATGCTCATTTTCAGGGCTTCAGCAATACCCATGTGATCCTGGTGTGATGCTGCCATGCCAGCTCTCCTGGCCGGGTTGCTGGGAGATCATGTGCCGTCTGCACACAGACAGAGGCCTCTGCTCCAAGGCAGTGGAGCACGTCGCTGTGTGATCACTACGGAGAGCAAACTAACACCTGCGGCTCAGATCACCAGCTCCTGAGACCTTTGACTTTGAGCTTTGTATTGAAAGCCACTGCGGCGTATCTTGGCTGTAGCTTTTCAGTCCATATGCCATGTTTCTCTTAATAGTTCTGACTTCTGCTGCTCTGGGGGGTAATGACCTCTCTGAGATGCCTCTGCCCCAATTCGGAACTCTCCAAATTTAGTTGAAAAATACCCGCAAATCCCCAAAGCCCATCTGGCTGTTTCTGTGTCTTGTAGTGATAGACAAACAGAAACTTCAGTTTATTTACATAGATGTCATTATCTTCTCCCTTCGGGGTTAGTTTCTAAAATCTGAACATAAAGTTAGCCAAAGTCTCATGACGACAAAATTGCCCTTGAAAGTCCCTGAGGAAGGGCCATGTAGGGGACTGATGCTATCTATCTCTCAGGGGGTCCAACCCTGTGGGTTTTTCTTTCTTCAGTGAGCATCTGATGGAACTGTCTCACGTTTATAGAGGATGCTGACCGAACGACGTGTCTTCAAACAGTAGAACCACAGTGGAGGGGCTTAGGCTGTGAGAAGGTCTGGGGGGGGGTGTCTATATTTGTTGGGCGAGCAGGCAGCCCTTCTCTGGCACCGTTTCGATGTCCCTACACCCAGGTGTGTAGTTGAACTTGTACCAGCTGCACCTGCACATAACCCGGTGCTCACCACTCCCCTCCGTCTCTACCTTCTTGGAAGCTTCAGGGTTTTGTTGTTTGGCTCCCAGGACCCTTTCCAGAACTGAGTCTCAGTTCAGTTGATGGGGTAAGGAGTGGAGATGTACATGGAGAAGCTCAGGCGGAACATGGGACTGACTTTATGAAGGGCAGGTATCGATTTTCATAAGAAAGCAGTAGGCAGAGGAATGAATGTGGGGGTGATGAGAGACCTGGAAGGTGAGATTTAGAGAGTGAATCTGGTGAGGAGGACTTTAGGGTGCAGTGCTCTGTGTCTTGCAGTGGGAACAGCCCCTTTGATGTTGGTAGCAGATGGGACACTAGTTCCCATTTACTTGGGGTGGGGGGAGGGGGCCTGTTGCAGTAGGGGGAGGGGGGCTGTTGCAGTAGGGGGAGGGGGGCTGTTGCAGTAGGGGGAGGGGGCTGCTGCAGTAGGGGAGGGGCTTGTTGCAGTA
>NW_020837977.1:18661825-18939703 GCF_003676395.1 Aethalodelphis obliquidens
AGTAAGGGAGGGGCCTGTTGCAGTAGGGGGAGGGGCCTGTTGCAGTATCAAGAATGCTCTGAGCATGAGTTTGCAGGCGTCTCAAGGTTTAGGCAGAAAGGATTTTTCTTTCCTAAGGAGAAGTAAACAAGGCTAGAAAGAGCCAGTGGTGGGAAAAGTGGGATGAAGGGTGGCCTGGTTGGCTGGGAGATCAGAGAAGGGCTTCTCCGGAGCCCAGCCGATTCTCATGGGGTCTGCCTGCTGCTCCAGCTGAGGATAAGCCAGAGTTCAGGGGAGAGGGTCTGAACCAAACTGTGGATAACAAGTTTTCGGTTCCGATTGATCAGGGAGGACAAACATTCAGCTAATCATTTACGAGGCGGAGATGGGGATGTGCAGGGTCTGGTGTTGCCGTAGGGAAACAAGGGCTGTGTCCGTGAATCCGTCCAAGTCACGTGGGGTGGGGTCTCAAGGGAAGCCTTTTCTCCAGGCCAAAAGACAGGTGTTCCTTAACTTTCTGTAAAGTTCCACATTGTCATTAAATTATTTCCAGGCCTGAAAGGATTTTAGAATCTTGTTTAAGCCCTTCCTTTTACAAATGAAGAAACTGAGGCCCAGAAGGGTTTTTCCACCGAATTTATACAAGTGGTTAAAGGCAAAAGGAAGCCCACGCTGGAAGGCTCCTGACACTCAGTACTGTTCTTTGAAACTTTGTGAAGATGCATACAGAGTTACGGCGAGATTCAAATGAGATACGTTTAAAGATTCTTTGGTAAGTTGAAAGCAAGACATGAACTAAGCCTGTAACATCTGACCGGGACACTCACTCCCCATCTTGGCACCCGACCGCCCTCACTCTGCTCCTCTTCTTCCCGAGCTCTTACGTTCTAACATACTTGATTTACTTACTGTGTTCATTTATTGTCTGTCTCTCTGCACCAAAATACAAGGTCCATGAGAGAAGAGATTTTGCTTTTCTATTCTTTTTTTTTTTTTTTTTTGGTGGTACGCGAGCCTCTCACTGCTGTGGCCTCTCCCGTTGTGGAGCACAGGCTCCGGACATGCAGGCTCAGCGGCCATGGCTCACGGGCCCAGCCGCTCCGCGGCATGTGGGATCTTCCCGGACCTGCATCGATCGGCAGGCGGACTCCCAACCACTGCGCCACCAGGGAAGCCCTGATTTTCTATTCTGTTTACTAACATATCTTTAGAGCCTAGAATGGTTCTTGGAGATTAGACACTCAGTAAATATTTATTGAATAATCAATAAGCCCAGGGAGTCTTGAGATAAAAACCTCTTCAGCATCAGCTGTTTGGTGGGTATATTCAGTCATTCAGCAAATATTTATGGGAAGGCTTCAGAGCTGCAAGTGTTCTTTCAGGAACTGGCAGTCTAGTGGATCCTGCTGACATTCCAGTGGGGAAGCTAGCTCACCAGCTAGTAACTGATGAACTAGTAAAATCTCTGAGAGTGACCCGAACAGTGCAGAGGATCAAATAAGGGGGCGTCCAGCTTGGACTGGGGGTCAGGGCAGAGCCCTCTGCAGGTAACATTTAGGACAGGAAGGCAGCCACGTAAACCAGCAAGAAAAACACTCCAGGGAACAGCCCAGGAGAATTAGGTTTTCCTGGGATTTACATTTGCGTAGTGCTTTGTCTATGCTCTTTCATCAATATCACCTTGATACTGAGCCTCTAAGGGTTAGGTTTTTGTTATACAGTGTCTGGCTTATTAGAAAGGGCTTTAAAGTTTGTCTCTAGTCTAGAGGCATCCTTTCTGTCTATCTGAGTAGGGAAGAGAAGAGCTAACCTTTGGAATTTCTCTTTTAAGTTTCATGAAAACCTAGGTTTCTAATGAATAACAAGGAATGGCAATGAATTGATAAAGGCAGACCTGATATATAAATGGTGTTTTCCATTTATATATCTCTTCAGTGTATGGTTAGAAAACATAACATATGATCTGTACTTACTGTGATGTTGGAGAGAGGTAGATTGGTCATATCTTATAGATTCAAAATAAACCTGCCTTAATGATGATATCTATTTAAATTTTTAAGTATATATTCTGTCTGTAGAGAAAGAAAGGGAGAATTGAAATTGGTTTTAATGACAATGTCAGGAAGAGGTTGAATCAGTTGACACATAAATGAGACTGTCACTAAAAACATGTTCAAAGGAACTTCAAGATAATAAGAATGTTCATTTTAAAAGCCTTTTTGTTTAGTGTCAAGATAGAACGGAATAATATCTTTTAAAAAGCTATACTTTATTTTCTGCCTGCATATTTGTCACATGTAAACCTGGACCTTTTAATAAAACATTTATAACTATATAAAACAGATTGATCGATACAGTGAAACCTGATTCCTGTGGAATCCCTGAGTAGCCACTGACAGGTCTGAACAATGATTTTTTAAAATTTCATTTTATTTATGAATTAAAAAAATAAATTTTTTTACTTTAAAAATCTTTTGGCGATGCCTCGCGGTATGGGTGATCTTATTTCCCCGACCAGGATTCCTCTTGCAGTGGAAGCGCAGAGTCTTAACCACTGGGCCGCCAGGGAAGTCCCTGAACAATGATTTTTAAGTTAGGTCTGCAATGATGTATCTGAGACACTGTCAGAAAAATTCCTTTACCTGTTCATCAAGTATTTGTTGGGTGCCTACTGTGTACTGTACCTGGGGATACAGAAATCAAGGCTCCGATCCCTGCCCTAAGAAAGCTCACCGTTCTAGGCCAGCAAATAACATGGGACTTGTTAAGTGCTATGCCATCATGAAAAGTGATGTGTGAGCATGTGATCCCATGAAAACGCCCAGCGGTGCTGCAAGCTGGACCTCTGTCTCCACACCGGGTGAAGCTCCAGTGCCCACCGACGGGGCCCGCGCTCAGCCCAAGACCTGGGCTACCCTCTCCCGCGGGTCCTGGGCTCACCTAGGACGAAAGCAATGGGATGCAGTGTGTGAAGACTTCTAACCATGTCAGTGAAACAAGAAGAACTTGCAGGACTGCCAGAATTAATACAAAGAATTAAAAATTGCATACACCTATTTATGGTTTTATTTATAATGAAAGTGTCTGTGTTTTTAAGAAGACACACAATCACTCTTTCCGCCTCTCCTCTACCCTTTACCTCTTCCTCCATTACCCTTTTTCTCCCTGTATTTTTGCATCGTTCAGGCCTTTGTGGAGTTTGGATAACATTTGTTGTATGATTTTCATTCCACCTTACAATGAATTTTCTACATTTTGCAAAGAGTCAAAATCCCGATCCCTGGGAGTTTGCCTCTCCTGTTTCCTGTGGCCTCTTTCGGTGAATACTTGCTAGTGCTGAAAGCCTTAAATAAACAAAGCCAATGTTTTGAGATGAGCCCATTTCAGGAGATGTGCTTGCACATCTGTGACCTGCCCCTGGGCTCCGACAGACATCACTGGGTTCTTAAGGACATTTTCCAGCAGAAAGGAAACCAGTATTGAGTTGATCTACATCCTTTGTTTCATCAGATTAAAATGCAGTGCGTGCTCACACAGCTTTAAACAAATTTGGTGAATAAAACCCAGACTTCCCAAACAGATGTCATGTGTTTGAATATTTCCTATACAGAGACTGCTCTAAAAGTTTGCATTTGCTTTCTCCTCCTTGCAATCCGTGGCCCATATTATTCCTTGAAATGATCTTTCAAAACCCAGATCTGATGCTTACTGTTTTCCCAAGCCTCCCCTTTCCTTACCAACCAAACCTCTGAACTGGATCGGAAAGTTCCTTTCAGCCGAACCCCAGCTCAGTTCTTCAGTAGAATTCCTCTTTCCCCAGGTGACGTCCAATCCTTCTGCCTCAGGGACCAGCCATGCCGGGTGGGTCACCCTCAGCACACTGCAGCCCCTCCTGAGTTTCCTGCGGGTCCTGCCCCAGGCTGCCTGTCTGGCCCGGTCTGGACGGGGCCGGGGGACCGTGAGATCTGGGAAGCAGACGTGTGCCGTGAGGTAAGGAGGAATCCCTGGGGGTCAGCACCTCTGTGGTGGTTTCAGCTAGAGCTGTGATGTTCAACCTGGTCCCGGGTCAGCAGGGTCGGCCTCACTTGGGGGCTGTCAGGGAAGCAACCCCGGGCCTACTGCTCAGGAGCTCTGGGGTGGACCTGGAGCCCCGTGTCTTGCCCCCCAGGTCATTCCGGGGCCGGCTGTCTCAGGGAGGAGAGTGTGACGGTGCGCATCTTGTGGCTTAGGGCCCTCCCCCTGGATTGCACACATTCCATCTGTGCTTGTGGAGTTACCGAGTCCCTCTAGGTACGCAGGGCACGACCGTGAACAGAGTCCCTGTGTGCCTGTATTCTAGGTGGGAGGTGGGGAGATGGGGGACCAGACACGAACATGTAAAACAGTTAGAACAGTTTCACAGTAACGCCAGTGCTCTGAATGAAATGAAACAGTGTGAGAGGAAGGGAGGGAGGGAGAGGTGATGTGACTCTCCGAGGGGGGGCATCTGAATGAACCCGAGGACCAGGCCCCCCGTGTTGGCCTGGAGCAGCTGTCTCGCCTGGGGCTGTGGCTCAAGGTTGCTGGGTTTCTGACTCAGTAGGGCTGGGGTGGGACCCCAGCACGTGCTGCGTTGCTGACAAGTTCCCAGGAGGGGCGATTGCTGCCGGCTGGGGACGTGTTTTGGAAACTTTTGGTCTAGAGAGAACATTCCAGAAAGAGGGCACCGCAAGCATTAAGACTGGGACTTGGGAGGTGAGACAGGCCTAGTGGATGTGATGGTTGGGATAAAGGAAAGTTACTGGTGGGGTGAGGCAGGAGAGGAACATGGTCTCATCCGCACTCGTGAAGTATCGGTCTGGCTGGGTTTGCCGTGGAAGAATGATTTGGGGGCAGAGGTGGGAGCAGGGAGATGGTTCGGAGGCCAGGGTAGCGGCGGCCTGGACCGGGCGACAGCGATGGGGAGCGGAGAGCAGTGGGAGGGTTGGGGATGCACTCGGAGGCGGCGCTGGCAGCACGTGCTGGCGGGCTGGAGTGGGGATAGGTGACAGGAAGAGAGCAGCGAGCAGGGCTCCTCGCTCAACAGCTGGGCAGACGGTGATGTGACTTACGGGACCAGGAAGACTGGGGCCATAGCAGGTCGGGTGGGGTGGAGAACAGAGCGTTCTGTTCCGATACATCATGGTCTAGAGGAGGCTGAGACGTTCCCGGTGGGACTGTCAAGGTGCCGGTGGGTAGGTGAGTCTGAAACTCAGGGAGCTGTGCAGGGCTGAGGACATAGTTTGGGGAGTCATCGATCAAAAGGTGCTGATTGATTGAAATCCCCAACCTGGCTTGGATATCCGAGAAGTTATTAGCGCTCCCGGGTGTGTCTCAGTTCCCAAATTCTCGGTCTCCTCCCTGCCCTGCCCTGGCTTCTTCCTCCTGAAGTGGGGCTGGGCTGCCCCCCACCCGCTGCATCGCTGGCTCCTGCTAGGAAAGAAGCAGCCCTCCGACACCTCCCTCCTTCTCTGCCAGCTGCTGTGCTAGCCCTCCAGGGCCGGCGGCCTCTCCCTCACCCCAGCCACTCTTCGTAACCCTCCATACTTGCCTGCTTGGGGTTTTGACCTGCCGAGTATTTGAACACTTGGCTTTTGGGCGTCTATGCCCTCCTGGGTGCCCCACCGAGCTCTGGGCCGCGCTCAGTCCTCCCCTCAGCACCACGGTGCCGAACAGCCCCCCGTGTCCTGCCCACTCCCATCCTGCCAAGCTGCCTTATCACCTGCTTTGACACTTTTCTAAAGTAGTTGAGCTTGTCAGGATTTATAATAGGATGGGCCCTTTTTACTGAAAAAATACACTTTCTAAACCCAATTTTTAGATCAGCTCTTTCAACTGGATTTTCTTTTCCCTTTTCCTTCTCTATCCAGTTGCAGTTGTCTGCAGGCCTTTTGAGAACCGCTGTGTCATTGTGCTTGTTTTTTCAGTCTGCACACGACACCCCTCAGGATCGCTTTAGCCACTAGAGTCGCATTAAGATTGATCAGCTGCGCGTTCCGCTCGCTGACTTTCTCTGGCAAACCAGAGTCTTCGAATTAAATGACCATCCGTGCTGTGCTGAAGTATTCATTTGCAGGATTTGTGTTCCTGTCTTCCCTCAGAAGCACCTTGGATTTGATTTCACATTCTAGTTGTTCTTCCTGTTTAATAAGGTCAGTTCAGTGCGCCATAATCTGCTCCGGACAGCTGCAGGTTTAACTGATGTCACCTGGTGAGTCGCACCTGATGGAATGGCCAGTCGATCAACACGTTCTTTCTGCACAATCTAAATGAAACTTTGGGGTCAACTTGAACAGAGGAAATTCCGCCAGTGATGGAAAATTTAAAGCCCAACCTGTTCTTGGTCGATTGTACATAACCAAGTTATCCCAGCTCACAGGGAAATCCTGAGAATGTCAGTGCCTTTTGGAAGCAGCACTGTGTTTCTCAGGGCCTGAGAAATACTCAGCAATGGAAAAGTTCTAAATAATATCTTAGTGGACTGAAAAAAATCAGGCACTGTGTTTAGAGCATCTAAGTGATTATGCTCTGGAGAAGTTTACTTTATGTTAATCAGGGAAAATACGGAACAAAGTCTGGCAGGGACAGTGGGACCTTGAACACGTCTAGGCTACCTATGGTCAAATTACTAGCTGCCTTGTATAGGAATAATAAAGTGTTATTACTTGTGTTGGTGTCTTAATGGAAATATAAGTTAGAGTTTACTGAGACAGTGATGATACCTTTTCTGTTCAAGGTCCTTTTCCAAGATACCACTTTCCTCTTCTTTCAAGGCTCAGAAACAAATAATTGATTTTTTCTGCTTCGTTTAATTAACGTTCACGGAGGGATTGCCACACAGAGGATGCTATTACAGACCTGGGAGGTACAAATGTGAGTAACACAATGCTCTCTGTCGACGAGAAGGTAAGAACTTGGAGGTGGGGATTGATGGGTAGTTAATGCAGTGTGATTAGTGTAGGGGCACCTCTAATGCGGGTGAAGCCTGGGCAGTTCTGGGGCAGTGAGAATTCCTTGAAGCTGAGACTTTGAAAAGGGCGTCATCAAGAATGAGGCCAGAGATGTCGGTGGGTTGAGATGAGATGAGAAATTCCTTGTACGTTAAGCTGGAAGTTGGATTTGATCTTCTAGGCCATGGTTAGCCATTGAAAGATTTTAAGCAGAGGTGTAACGATCATCTAATTTTTCTTTTGAAAAATCATCCTGGCAGTAGTGTGGAGGATGGATTTAGGGCAGGGAGGAGCTGGGGGTGGGAAGACCAGCAGGAAAGGTACTGACAGACCCAGAAGAGAGATGGCGAGACTGTGGACGAGGCAGTGGTAGGGAGCGATGGGGAGAGACTGGGGTCGAGGATTAGAGGGAGTGTGAGAGCGGGTAGACACCTGGAGGGCAGAGGTGCGTGTGCGGAGCGCCCTGGGAACATCGAGTTGTTGGAAAGCCATTAGAAGGGGGGGAGGTACAATCTGGGGCCTCATCTGTGGAAGTGGATAGACTCTCCCTGGAAGAGAGCTTAGAGGAGGGAACAGCAGCAGTCATAAGACGAGGGGATAAAGAGGGATGAAGAAACCATACTGAGAGCAGCTGCAACAGAACAGAGCATACAGATGCCCCACTTGACCATGGTTTGACGCGGGATGTTTTGACGTAGTGTGGAGGTGATGCGCATTTCGTAGAAACCATGCTTCGAATTTTCTTCATAATAAAAATGGTTCCATGGCTAGAGTCTAAAAGTGTGAAAACGATCCCAGGGCGGAAGCTGCAGCCCAGCAGGGCACAGGGACTTGCTGAAGTCCCAGGTGACCGAGTGGCCCAGCGAAGCCCAGACCCAAGTTCCCTTCACATCCCGGCTCTTCCTGGGCTGCGGCTTTCAGATGCGTGTCATCGTCTGTCTGTGACTTACCACAACGGTCTCTGGAAATAAACAGCGTTTTCACTCTCCACTTCTGTCTTGCTTTCTTTAAGAGTGTCAGTGCATGCTACTGTTTAAACTGTTTTGTGTGATACGTGTGCAGAGTGAAGAACCAGCTTTGTGTACGGATGCACCGGATCTTGGAGCCGGAGGGCACTTTGGGGCCCGCCTGCGTTCTGCGAAGGCAGGTGCCAGGGCTAAGCCATGAGCCCTGCCAGGCGCGGAGCTTGTGCCACGGCCGGAAGCTCGTTGGGCTCTTGTTTCTCCTTCTTGTAAGTCTCGGAGGTGGGAGGGGCGGGCCCCCGGCTCAAGGTCACGCAGGTGTGTGGCAAGGTGACCATTCCCGGTGACAGCCCATCTCCTTGGCCGGCTCCCCCCCCACCCCCCACCCCCCGCACTGGCTCTGCTCCACTGTACTCAGCGGCCTGCTTCACGTCCACATCCGTCCTGGGGCGCCTGCGCGTGGCCTGTCCTTCCCGGCACGGACGCACCTACGTTCTTGCCACTCCTTTCAAATGCCGCCTCCCATTCACTCAGGCCCCGGCCCACAGCTGTCCGCAGAACGAACGGGTCCGGAGCCCCCTCCCAGCACCCTGCTTTCCTGCTCCCCGGCGCTGCGATGGGAGAAGAACGCCCACACCTCAGCGTCCGGGGTGGGGCGCGGCCCGGCTGCTCACCCTTCCCGCGGTGGGCTGTCCTCCCCACCGGGCACCCTCTTCCCGTGCACGTTCTGTTAGCACCACGCGTGCGGAGCATTCAGCCTAAACAAATGTGATGCGGATTTTTCCAGATCCCAGTAAAAAAGTCACGAATCGTTTCTAACAACAACCAGGGCCCAGTGGCCCAGACACATCCAGACCCCGTGATGACACCAGGTGACACTGAAGGCAAAGTGGATCCAGACCCAGGGTTTTCTGCTGCTAACTTCAGAGTCTTGTAGGTTTCCATGGTAACAGATACTGGTTTGGCAAAAACATGATACACTAATTTTCTTTCCTTTTTTAATGGGAAAGATTGCTGAGCCCTGCCCTGGACCGTTTTACTGGCGAAGGACACAAAAGAAGCTGCTGGCAGGCGAAGGAGCCGCCCGGGGCCTTCTTCTGGTGGGGCTTGCTCTGCACTTCCAACCTGCCCCCAGATTGCAGGTTGCTACCTTGTTTCCAAAAGCCAATGGCAAGCAAGACTCACTGTACAGAGAACAAACTAGTGGTTACCAGTGCTGGCGGGAGGGGCAATTTAGGGGAGGGGTGGGCGGAGCAAACTACTGGGTGTAAGACAGGCTACCAGGAGGTGTTGTGTAATACGGGGAGAAGCGCAAGCAACAAGCATGAAACAAAGCCCAAGTAGCGTCAGGACTCGTACACACTAAATTTTGTGATCCAGACTTCGGGTACTAAAAGCGTTTGAAGAAGGAAGAGATCTACAGGGGATATTAAAGAAGACGTACAGAAACTGTGACAAGCTGAGGCTGGATAGATGGGTACGATTTGGGAAATGGCTCGGGAGGAAGAAAGGTATTACCCGTGAAACAAGTCACCTCAGAGAAAGCCCAGAAGTATAAATGAACATGGTGCATTTGCGTATGGACAGAATATAGTTGGACCAGAGGAAAGGCATATATTGGGGAATTTAGAAGTTAAAGTGGGCAGTGGTGAAACAAACAAAAAAAGAGCTCATGAAACAAACAGTGGTTTAGTATGATGCTAGCTTTCATTTGGAGGAAATACTCTTTAAGGTTATAAAGCAAAGAAGTGACCTGGTTAAAGGGATATTTATGAAAGAGTAGGCTGACAGTAGCAAGGAGGCTGGATTTACATGGACATATCCCAGAGTTAGGAAGGGCAGCTATTAGACAATCTGGAAGATCCAGAACTGAGGGGATGAGGGCTTAGAATAAGGCAGTGGCAGTGGGGATGGGCAGGAAGGGACACTGAGAGTGACATGGGTGGATGAGGTAACCAATTACATGGGGGAGAGTGGGAAGTCTGCAGTGAAGATGATTAAATTTCTGAGGGTTTCTGATGAAGGGCAGATGGTGTTTTTGTGGTCAGAAGGCAGCTTGTTTGAGAAAAAGTTAATTTGAGGACATTAATTTTAAGGGGCTTAGCATTCCCTGTCCTTTTAGTGATTTACGTCATAGAAGCAAAAAATTAATTTAGTACTTATTTTTGTGAGAAGCTATTCTAAGTGATAATTTAAAATAACTGGCCCTCCTTCCCTAAAGGCTTACTTCAAGTTTGTATTATAATATATATATGTACAGAGATCATTAGTGAGAAGAGAGAATAATACAGAGGTGAAATACAGAAATACAATTTTATAACAACAAGTGCAAGTGAAGTTTTCGGTGCTTATATTGGGAGGGAAAGTGAGAAGACACTGAATTTCTGCTCTGTTCACATAGTATTACATCTAAACTTTGCCTAATTGTAAGCCTATTTTTCTTACTAGTAGGGAATCAATATTCATTGTAGAAACTTTAGAAAATACTTATGTATTTTATTTAATCAGGGATTATTCACTATAGTATTTAGCAATCTAGTTTTCTGCTTGATAAAATGGAATTGATTTTTTTTAATCATTAAATAATCTTCTCTGGCCTTTTTAGTGACTTTATAAGATCCTGTTATACTGATGCTTTATAATTTTTGCCAAGTATTCTATAGTTGGATGTTTAACTCACTATTAATCTTTTGTCATTTCAAATAATGCAAAGAACATTCTGACAGCTTAATCTTTGAATATATGCATGAATATTCCCTTAGCATAAGTTTCTGGAAATGGAATGCTATACAAATTTTAAGAGTTATAGCACCAAATTTCTCTCTTGAGAACGGGAATTATCTTTGCCAATGTAATAGGCAAAAATGTCATCTCATTTTTGAACTTGACTTTATCACATATTTAAAGGGACTTAGTATTTTTTTTATTTTTGAGTTATCTGTTCTTGTTTTTTGTCCATTTTGGGGGGATTATTTTTGTCCTTTTATTGTTTTGTAGAAGTTTTTTTTTTATCTATTAAGGGTATTAGCAGTATATATGTTGCAGACCCTTTTTAAAACTTTACCTCTAATTTTATTTTAAATATTTTTTTACCAAATTTCTCCACACAATAGTGCATGAGTTTCTGTGAATGAAAGGATAGAGGGAAGCAGGGATAGGAGACATGAAACTAAATGAGATTATTCTATCTTTTTTTGGTAAAGGGTTTTATCTTGGTGGGAGAAAAGTTCCATGCAGATTGTGATAGGAAATCAACATGAGATGAAAATTTTACCTATTTCATTCACTAGCAAATATTGTTCTATTCCACTTTAACAAGAAAATCACACACATTTGTGATTCTGATGTTCTTAGTAGATTTCAGTCCCTTCTTAGTCTTTCCATGACATTTGTTTTTGCTTTTTTTCTTCAAAAGTATTCTGATCGATGTCTAGTCATGGGCTAGTTTAGTCTCACCTGTGTTTCATCCTTACTTGTTGTATAATTTACCCTACTATCATTCATGCAAGGTTAGTTAGCTATTCTAGGGTCCATGGAAAGAAAAATGAGCTCATGAAATAAAATCTGGGAAATCCAAACTAACAATAATCAGTTGTAATACAACTGATTACTGTAATACAAATTTAGCTAAATTTTACTTTTACTGTACATCAAAATAATATGAACAAAACTATACCCTTAATAATCAGAGATTAAAGTTTATCCCTAGTCTTTTTATTTTCTTCATTATAATGAGATGAAACAAAATCTTCTTTAAACTTTAATCTTGCTCAGTTTAAGCCACTCCTGGTTAAGCAAATGTCATACATTTCATTTACAGGATTGCGTTTTCCCAGACACTTCACAGTTACACACTGAAATAGAAGGAGAAATGCTGTTTTGGTGCTTCTGCAATTTGTGTAGTGCTGTCTCATGATCTCTCCCTACTTTTAGTGGATTTTGTCTTTTTCCTAAACTCTTCTTAAAACCACTGTGGCCTTACGTACCTCCAAACTCTTCCAGAAACAAGGAATGCTTCTAATAAAAACAAAACATATGGTTTATAATCTCTTTTAAGAACATGAAATGCATAATCTTTGCCATAGGTTTATATTAAAGTTACGTGTTCAGAGTATTCCAACATCAAGTCCAAATACAGACTTGATTTTCCAGACTCGGCCCTGAAGTGAGGGAAAATTGACCATTTCCTACTGTTCTGCACTCACTGGGCCTTCTCTTGAACAACCTCTAAGCTAAGGTCACAAGAGGATGAGTTTTAGCAAAACTATTCTTTAGGATTGGATTGTTTGAGACTTGTGTGCGGTGAAGAAAATATCTTTCCTTGGAACAATATACTCTCTTTGGTGGCCCTGGAAGTCCAGCTGCTGAAGTAGGATTGAACAGGAACGAACAAATTTCATCTGGAGCAAATTATAGACACCTTTATTTCCTAATTAGAAAATGCATAATTGGGACAAATCATGTGACTGTAGGCAGAGATTTTTTTTGCACCACTAATTTTGCTTTAAACCATTCTTCAAATCTATTAGTCCAATAAATGTGACCAAAGTGTGTGGAAATCCCAGGTGCTTAGACCGACTGTCAGCCCATTCCTCTGATGGAAAGGATGCTGCTTCCTAGCTCTACACATCAGAAGAACACATTTCCTGCAGAAGTTCAATATTCTAGTCTGAATACTGGCCCTTGTAATTTGACAAAAGATGATAAAACTAGATGCTGAGAGCTACTTAGAATGGTTCTCAGTGGTGTCTGGCTTTTAATCCTGTCTCCATGGATTCTATTCTGTGGTTATCCAAGGCACCCAACATTATTGATAATGGGGGTAATAGAGATAAAAGCTTGAAATTAAAAGACTGAAATCCAATTCTGTTACTAACTATGTAACCTTAAGCAAGTCCTTAATCTCTCATAACTTCATAACTAAAATACAGATAAGTGTATTTAATTTTTGGATGGCTGGAATTGTTAGAAAAATTTTAAAGGTGTTATCATGCTTAGGGCAGTGTTTGATACCTAACAGAAATTCAGTCAATGCTTCATGAAGAAATTGGCTTCATTCATTCATTCCACAAATATTTATGGTGGGTCTACCTGGGGCCAGGATCTTATCTAATTATTTGGGATAAGTCAGTAAATAAAATAACAAAGTCCCTGCTCTGTTGAGGTTTATGTGTCTGAGTGTCTGTATGTGTGTTGTTTCCCCACATAATTAGCAAGTAAACATATGAATAAGTTATTAGGTAGTGGTTTATGCTATTTTGAAAAAAACTGAAGAAATCTAAGAGAAGTAGAGAGTGACAAAAATAGGGTATAATTTTTAAGATACAGAGTTGTCCTCCAGGATAACGTGAGATTTTGGTAGAGGTCCAGATGAAATGAACCATATGTATATTCGTAAGCATGCTTGTTTTGGGAAAGAGAAGAGGCCGGTGGGCCTGGGATGAAAAGACAAAGAAAGTCTTGGAAGGAAATGAGATCAGAGCGGATGTGGTGGGTGAGGTTGATACAGATTATAGAGTCTCACAGGTTGTTTTAAAGATTTTGGTTTTTACTTGAGCAATAATTTCAGGCAGTGGAGCGATGTGATATGATTTACGTTTTAAAAGGAACATTTTTGCTGCTACATAGTAGACCGTACAAGAGTGGGAATTAAAATTCAACAGGCTGCTGTAATGGTGAAGGTAACATATAACTATGGCTTGGACCAGAATAGTAGCAGTGTAGGTGGTGGTTAGTAATCAGATTCGGATATATTTCTAAAGGCGTGGTAAGGGTGACTCCTGTGTTTTTAGCTTTGAGTAATTGTAAGAATGGGGATTCATATACTAATATGACAAAAACATGGTACAAACAAATTTTGGAGGGAAAATAAATAATTTGATTTTATAATGTTACATTTGAAGTGCCTTCGTTAATTTGGCTAAGAGGAGGGTTCAGGGCTAAAGACAGGAAATTGGGAGTAGTCAGCATATAGGTGGATTGGGCAGACCAGAGGGGAGGTTGGAATTTTGAAGCGCTAAACTTCTCAGGATCTGGAAGATGAGAAGGAATCCAGCAAAGGAAGCAGAGACAGGTTAAGAAATAAGAAATAGTCATGTCCTGGGTGCCAGGTGAAGATGTGTTTCAAGGAGAGAGTGGCTAAATGTATTGAACATTACTGATATGTCAAGTCAAATGAAGACTGATAATTGACCTCACTACCAACCAATCAGAATAATGTCCATGAGTTGATCATGCACCCTGAGACCCTGTCCCTCTCCTTGGCTTTAAAACCCCTTCCCTAAAAGCCATTGAGGAGTTTTGGGTCTTTTGAGCATTAGCTGCAGTGATCCTTGTTTAGTGCCTTGCAATAGATGCTGTACTTTCCTTCCCCACAATCTGGCATCAGTAGATTGGCTTTGCTGTGCATCGGGTCAGCAGACCCAGGTTTGTTCAGTAACGTAATGATGATTCAATATAAATGAAACATGGGTTTGTGTCCATAAACATGGAGACATTAACTTCTAAAACTCAACACCCATCCTGAGACAGATAACAGAGACAGTCAGAACAGTAGTACGGCTTCTTACACAAAGCCAAGATTAAATGCAATGCTGCGTCTGTAGAGACCACTAAAATTAGCATCAAATTAAGAAGGGTTGGTATCATCACTGTTTTTTAAACATTAGCTTGGATGTTCTGTTTTCTATAATAAGACATGGAACAGAAATAATATATAAATATTGGCGAGGAAGAAAACTGACCACTTTGTAGTTAAAAGCATATTTAATTTTTTATGACTAAAACATCAAAGCAATCACTTGAAAATTAAAAAAATGAAACGTGAATAAAGTGATAGATTAATATATAAAAATCAAAGGCATTCTTGTATGTAAAGAATGACTAAGGAGAAAAATGTAACAAAAGTTTAAAAGATACACTTCAATGTAGCGACAACACATCAAGTATTTGCATATTGGTAACCACTTCCTGGATCCCTTGGAGAGCACTGTGTGAGGTATATTGGAAAGTGATACCACTCTTTGCGATTTATATTGAGTCATTAAAATATTCATGCCCATTTATTATACTAATTCTATGGCTGGGAATTTGCCCTGAGGGAGTAATCCAAAGTGTGCGAAATGTTATACACAGAAAAGTTTCCAGTTCCCTAAGAGTAAAGTAAGAAATTTTCAAAATTCTCAGAAGTCGAGGAATAATTAAGCAAATATGGTTCATTCTTATGATGGAATATAATCTGATTCTTTTTTTTTTTTTTTTTTGGTGTCAGGAGTGGGATATAATCTGATTCTTAAACACGATGCTTATAAGGATTCTTGTGTAAAGTGAAAAAGCATGCTACATTTTTGTTACAGTTTTAGTAAAAGTATATAAAATATTATTGGGAAAGTATTGGAGGGGAAAAAAAAAGCTTTAGATGGGTAACTGATAATTCTATCATGCTAACACAATAAACAGTTTTCTCCTAATTTCCAAAATGTCTATAATTACTTTTATCTTAAAAAATGGAAACACACATATTTTTATTTATTTATCTGATTCATGTTTTAAAGTAACAGTACTGGAAATATTAACTTTTTTATTTTACTCTTTTTTATATCCTGCTACTACCTGAAAATTTTGAGTTAGAGTTTGTTAATTCTTTGTGTGTGTGTGTGTATGATATTTAAAAATATCTTCATTACATTTTACACAAGTAATAGAGTAAAGCAATCTGCTTGTAAATATAGTGACCAGCACAGAAAATACAGTTTGTGAGGAGTGAGACCTCTCTTCATCATACCCTTCTCTTGCCCTTGGCAGTACCATGTTTTGCCTCAGAAGTTAACCGATTAATGCATATCATTCCAAACATTCCTGTGAACTTATTTAAATTATTCCAGTGCATTTAAAAATAAACTGCATTGTATTATGCTGTACGAATTTTTTCTCTCTCAATATTGCAATGTTTTCTGGATAGCTTTCTCTCTCAGCACCAGCCATGTGACCTCATTCCTCTAACTGCTAGACATCGGGAGAAGCAACTTCAGCGAAAGCCTGATTAATGAACTGGTGGCGAAGCAGTTAAATTCTCCTTACCACTAGTGATTATGCTTAAATCTGCGGATTTCTTCCAGAATTTCGACCAGTTTTTCTGTCATGTTTTGTTTCCTGACTCCCTTGTCTGCCTGATGGAGCGTACCCTTTATTATGTGAAAGCCCTCTTATAACTGCATTTTGCTGCTGTCTGCTTTACCAGTCCTTCCTGGGTGCTGTGCCTTCCTCTGCTCCTCCTCCTTTCTCTTGTCTATTCTTTATTTCTTTTTTTTTTTTCGGTGGGGGCCTCTCTGTTGTGGCCTCTCCCATTGCGGAGCACAGACTCCGGACGCGCAGGCTCAGCGGCCATGGCTCACGGGCCCAGCCGCTCCGCGGCATGTGGGATCCTCCTGGACCGGGCCACAAACCCACGTCCCCTGCATCTGCAGGCAGACTCTCAACCACTGCGCCACCAGGGAAGCCCCTCTTGTCTATTGTTGATTTTGCACGTTCTAAAATTTTCAAATACTAATTGAACTGAGCATACCTTTCTATTTTCAGGATGTTTTTCTTCTAACTTTTACTCATTCAAAAAATCCTTACTGAGGCCTTAGTAAGTGCCTAAGTCATCATCAAACCCACTTTTGTTACTACAGTTACTCATCTTAAAGGAGTTCAGAGTTGCTGTTAGTAGGAAGGGCAATTAACCAGCATAGTATTTCTGGTTAGTTGAAATATATGCCTATCTTAGGATTAGGTGAAAACCAGTTTTTATTTCAAATTTTGCTTTTGAAAAAAATTCTCTAAGTATGGTAGAGTTGGCATGGGTCTGGAATTATTGAAAGACTGGATTCTGGCTAACTAAGGTGTATCATAAATAATAATTTCAAATCTTTTATTGTTAAGAGCCTCTTGAAACCACATAATTCAATACCTCTTCTTTCGTTCAGATATTCTTCTCTCATCTAGCAGTTGTGTTTACTGATACTGGTGGTGAATTGTTTAACCTTTTGAAACCATTTTTTTTTGTAATTCTAGGGTGATATTTGCACATCCCTGGCTTTTTTTTTTTTTAAAAAAATAAACTATACAAAGCTTATTCCAGAATGTTAGTAAATGGGGAAAAGCAAGGAGCTGAGGGCAGACTAGCATTTTTACTAATTTGGGGGCCATTTAAAATTACAGTTTATACTGCAAACAGACTTCAAACCATTTGCTCATAAACACTGTAACATAAAAAAATGAGCTTAACATTGCTTTAATATCTTATTTACTGCCATATTAGGAATGTCTTTCTAAAAGATCAATTTTACTGGCTTTGAACTAGACTAGAGACATTAAAGCCCATTGGGGAAAATAGCTTCCATTAGAGCAGCAAGAAGAACGTCATGGAACACAGTGTAGCAGAGAAATAATTCAGAAATTCGCAGCCAGTTAAGATCCTTATGAGTTACTTCAAAGATTCAGTAGGGTTCCTGAAGAAGACATAGGTTTTCTTTCTTTCTTTCTTTTTTTTTTTTGCAGTACGCGGGCCTCTCACTGTTGTGGTCTCTCCCGTTGCGGAGCACAGGCTCCGGACGCGCAGGCTCAGCGGCCATGGCTCACAGGCCCAGCCGCTCCGCGGCATGTGGGATCTTCCCGGACCGGGGCACGAACCCGTGTCCCCTGCATCGGCAGGCGGACTCTCATCCACTGTGCCACCAGGGAAGCCCTGTGCTCTTTTTTAATCCTTAAATCGCTTTTCTTCTTTTCTGCTAAAGAGTGATGGAATAGTGTCTCCGACCTGGTTGCCAAGAGGCTGATGGAAATGCCTTCTGTTCTGTTGCTTTTGGAAAGTAAGTGGTGTCATTACAGTAAAACAAATTTGATTTTCAGTTTAAGTTGTCGTTTTAGCATCTTGGCATCATTCTTGCCAAAGACCAACCCTTGTTTATTCTCTTGCGTTACAATAAAAAAATGGAGATCTACTCACCAGGGAAAAGATGCCAGCGAGGCCAGACTGGAGGCAGAAACACTCAAGGATGGGTAAGTGGATGAGAAAATGGAGACAGACTCACGGCCCTCTGTTAGATGTCTTACATGTACGTGGAAGCATGTACAAAATACCTTGTGCCTTAAAATATTTTACAATATGAACTATGGATGTATATGTGTAAACTGTTGGAATTAGCTGCCACGTGAATGTTATGGGGACATCTGTAAAGTAAGAAATGGCAACACTGTTGGAAAGATGCTTTCCCCGTCTTAGAAGGTAGCAGGGGGATGGCTTTTTAATGGGTCTGTTTTGTTTAATTGGGAGATTCATAGAAATCACGAGCAGGTCCATAAGATGAAGAAAGATACTGTCTCTTTCATGGGAAACATGCTACAGTAGTGAGGAAAAACTGTTTTTAAGATGTGCTAAATAATCAGACTTCACTGTCTCAGAGGAAGGGTAAAGTCTTGGTTTTTGTTAATTCAGCCAGGGGAGGTCTGGTTGCTTTTATTTGTTTGTTTGTTTATTTATTTATGGCTGCGTTGGGTCTTCGCTGCTGCGCGCGGGCTTTCTCTAGTTGCGGCGAGCGGGGGCTACTCTTGGTTGCAGTGCGCGGGCTTCTCATTGCGGTGGCTTCTCTTGTTGCGGAGCACGGGCTTTAGGCGCCCGGGCTTCAGTAGTTGCGGCACACAGGCTCAATAGTTGTGGCTCGCGGCCTCTAGAGCGCAGGCTCAGTAGTTGTGGTGCATGGGCTTAGTTGCTCCGCGGCATGTGGGATCTTCCAGACCAGGGCTCGAGCCCACGTCCCCTGCATTGGCAGGCGGATTCTTAATCACTGCGCCACCAGGGAAGTCCGGTCTGGTTGCTTTCAAGTGTCAAAGCTTTGCAGTTGTTGTATTTATTATAGGAGTTCTTAAGGCATTTAAAACACACACTTCACAGAGACTTGGATAAAATACTTATTTCTCATACATTCTGAAATGCGCAAAGTTTTTTTAAAAGTCGTGTCCATTCACTAGGGAGCATGTACATGTATGAGAACTTGTGAGTAGGTGGAGGCCAGGGATCCCAGTCAGGGGTGGTTGGAAGTAGGACAGATCTACTGAGCAGGGGTACGTGGAAGACAGAGATGCATTTCTTGGAGGTGGTAATAGAGCAATTTAAACCACCAAATAATCTCTTGCCTACACTTTGCAGGAAATAGCATAAAGATTCTTTTACCTGAGTGATACAGACAATTTGCCTTTTCTCTCCTTCATTTGTTTTAATGAACACAAATCAAGAACTCAGCTCAGCCACCCTAGATACCTGCTAGACAGAGAACATGGATTTAAAAGCAGTTTTTAAAAGTTAAAAAAGACTGTTCGACTACAAAGCATTTTCATTGTTCCCTCTCTGAGAACAGCTCAGCTGCCGTCCAGCATGGGATTGTACCCAAACGCTAAGCCCATCAGACTCCAGTGGGAGCAGCTCTAGAATAATCTGGCCCAAGCATCCCGGCCCAGCTTCGGCGCTCCTAGAGGTTCTGCAAAAGACCAGGAGGGCTGCCACTACACTGACCAGCATTTGCTCTTCCCGGACGCGCCCCGTGTTCACAGCCTTGGCTTTGAACATGGTTTGAGCTCCTCTTTCAGGCCCTGCAAACTCCTTTCAAGGTCCACCTCAAATGAAGGCTTCCTGGACCACCTGGTAAACTTGATCTCTCTCTGTTGTGTGTTCATAGCCCTCTGTTCACACCGTTGAAGCCTCTTATCAGTTCCCACCTTGGGGTCTGTCTCTACTCCGAGCACTGAGTCAAGAGGAGAGATGCTGACTGGCTCCTACTTGACATTCTCAGTCTTTATTCCGGTGCCTGGCAAGTAGGACCTGCTCAGGGGTTCCTCACTAGCTGGACTTTTATATACTTTTGACTTCCAGTTGGCTTTGACAACCAGGACGAGACCATGCCAACTTTGACCTGGATGGTTTGAGTCAAGATAGCACACGTGACCTGAAAGAATGAAGGCTTGTCTTGAGAACAGAGACTTTTCCTGCTCTATTTGTTATCCGTATCACCTACTTCTATTTTACTCAAGAGATGTTATATTCTCTATAATAAATCATGTTTTGAGAAAAATGTCTAGGCAGAACCTGCAGAGTTATATTCTTAATATATTGTGTCTTTTTTTCCTCCCAAACACTACAAATTACTCACTCATCTAACCAAGCAGGACCCTATGGGGGCTTCCAGGAACAGACCCCTTCTGCTGTAGCTCCTCTCTCAAGTACCTGGATAACAGTATCTGACGCACATTTCCTGAGTTGCTTTACAGATGTCAAAACCCCCCAGCAAATGGAAGACGTTAATTACTTGACGACCTTGAGCATGCAGCCCCAGGCCTCCGGGAGCCTAAGGACTGATAATGTTAAAGGCTGTGACACCGCCCTGCGACCTCACCATCAGCCAATCAGAGAATTGTGCACAAGCTGATCTCGTACCCTGCGACACCCCCTCCCTCACCTGGCTTTTAAAAGTGCTTTGCCGAAACCCTTCGGGGAGCTCGGGGCTTTTTGGGGCGTGAGCCACCTCGTCTCTGTTCGGCCTTGCAATAAACCTTTCTCTGCTCCAAACCCTGACGTTCCGGTTTGTTTGTCCTCGCCGTGCATCGGGCACATGGACCTGCGCTCACACTCTGATCCCTGGATGGTACACTTGGGTGTAAATGTGAACTGGAAACACACTTTCTGAGTTAGAGTCTAGAAATGAAGGGACACTACCTGAGTTATGGTGTTTGCACTTCAAATAGCATTTATTTGGCTTCTCCAACACACAAACTGTGTGACCTTCGTATTGTTAATTACCTGAAAGGTCAGGAGGAAGAAATATGACTCTCATTCAACTTGATCAATCTGTGGGGTCAAGAGGGTGGTCTGGGGTCCATAGTGGAGTTTTAGTCTGTAATTAAAAGAGTGGAGTCGGTCTTCACAGTATCAAGCAGTCAGATCAGACCGTTCAGGTCTGAAAATATCACACTGGGAACTGATTCAATGAGAGTGATTACTTACTTAAATATAGAATCTGTCTTCAAATATGGCCATTGGTTTATGGTGTTCTGTAAAATGAAGATTTGAAAATCAAAGCAAATCACAAATGCTTTTACTTCCTATGTTATGCCCACTCTTCCCTATTCAGCCCCACGGAGCCAAAGCTGGTTTTTCATCTCTTTGCAGTTAATTTGGAATTTAAAGAATTAAACTCACAGTGCTTTAAGAAGACTCATCTTTTCCCTGTCCTAGGCCTTCACTTCACCTGTGCACAGCACACATCTGCACGCGCACACGCGCGTGCACACACAGACACACACACACAGACACACACACACACACACATTGCACTTTGATAGAACAGCATGGGATTTGTGTAAAATTTTTAGGGTTTATTTATTTATTTTTTACATCTTTATTGGAGTATAATTGCTTTACAATGGTGTGCTAGTTTCTGCTTTATAACAAAGCGAATCAGTTATACATATACATATGTTCCCATAGCTCTTCCCTCTTGCGTCTCCCTCCCTCCCACCCTCCCTATCCCACCCCTCCAGGCGGTCACAAAGCACCGAGCTGATCTCCCTGTGCTATGCGGCTGCTTCCCACTAGCTATCTACCTTACGTTTGGTAGTGTATATATGTCTATGCCTCTCTCTCGCTCTGTCACAGCTCACCCTTCCCCCTCCCCATATCCTCAAGTCCGTTCTCTAGTAGGTCTGTGTCTTTATTCCTGTCTTACCCCTAGGTCCTTCATGACATTTTTTTCCTTAAATTCCATATATATGTGTTAGCATACAGTATTTGTCTTTCTCTTTCTGACTTACTTCACTCTGTATGACAGACTCTAGGTCTATCTAGCTCATTACAAATAGCTCAATTTCGTTTCTTTTTATGGCTAATATTCCATTGTATATATATGTGCCACATCTTCTTTATCCATTCATCCGATGATGGACACTTAGGTTGTTTCCATCTCTGGGCTATTGTAAACAGAGCTGCAATGAACATTTTGGTACATGACTCTTTTTGAATTATGGTTTTCTCAGGGTATATTCCCAGTAGTGGGATTGCTGGGTCATATGGTAGTTCTATTTGTAGTTTTTAAAGGAACCTCCATACTGTTCTCCACAGTGGCTGTATCAATTTACATTCCCACCAGCAGTGCAAGAGTGTTCCCTTTTCTCCACACCCTCTCCAGCATTTATTGTTTCTAGATTTTTTGATGATGGCCATTCTGACTGGTGTGAGATGATATCTCATTGTAGTTTTGATTTGCGTTTCTCTAATGATTAATGATGTTGAGCATTCTTTCGTGTGTTTGTTGGCAGTCTGTATATCTTCTTTGGAGAAATGTCTATTTAGGTCTTCTGCCCATTTTTGGATTGGGTTGTTTGGTTTTTTGTTATTGAGCTGCATGAGCTGCTTATAAATTTTGGAGATTAATCCTTTGTCAGTTGCTTCATTTGCAAATATTTTCTCCCATTCTGAGGGCTGTCTTTTCCTCTTGTTTATGGTTTCCTTTGCTGTGCAAAAGCTTTGAAGTTTCATTAGGTCCCATTTGTTTATTTTTTTTTTTATTTCCATTTCTCTAGGAGGGGGGTCAAAAAGGATCTTGCTGTGATTTATGTCATAGAGTGTTCTGCCTATGTTTTCCTCTAAGAGCTTGATAGTTTCTGGCCTTACATTAAGGTCTTTAATCCATTTTGAGCTTACTTTTGTGTATGGTGTTAGGGAGTGATCTAATCTCATACTTATACATGTATCTGTCCAGTTTTCCCAGCACCACTTTTTTTTTTTTTTTTTGTGGTACGCGGGCCTCTCACTGCTGTGGCCTCTCCCGTTGTGGAGCACAGGCTCCGGACGCGCAGGCTCAGCGGCCATGGCTCACGGGCCCAGCCGCTCCGCGGCATGTGGGATCTTCCCGGACCGGGGCACGAACCCATGTCCCCTGCATCGGCAGGCGGACTCTCAACCATTGCGCCACCAGGGAAGCCCCCAGCACCACTTCTTGAAGAGGCTGTCCTTTCTCCACTCTACATTCCTGCCTCCTTTATCAAAGATAAGGTGACCACATGTGCGTGGGTTTATCTCTGGGCTTTCTGTCCTGTTCCATTGATCTATCTTTCTGTTTTTGTGCCAATACCATACTGTCTTGATTACTGTAGCTTTGTAATATAGTCTGAAGTCAGGGAGCCTGATTCCTCCAGCTTCGTTTTTCGTTCTCAAGATTGCTTTGGCTATTTGGGGTCTTTTGTGTTTCCATACAAATTGTGAAAGTTTTTGTTCTAGTTCTGTGAAAAATGCCAGTGGTAGTTTGATAGGGATTGCATTGAATCTGTAGATTGCTTTGGGTAGTACAGTCATTTTCACAGTGTTGATTCTTCCAATCCAAGAATATGGTATATCTCTCCATCTATTTGTATCATCTTTAATTTCTTTCATCCGTGTCTCATAATTTTCTGCATACAGGTCGTTTGTCTCCTTAGGTAGGTTTATTCCTAGATATTTTATTCTTTTTGTTGCAATGGTAAATGGGAGTGTTTTCTTGATTTCAATTTCAGATTTTTCATCATTAGTGTATAGGAATGCCAGAAATTTCTGTGCATTAATTTTGTATCCTGCTACTTTACCAAAATCATTGATTAGCTGTAGTAGTTTTCTGGTGGCATCTTTAGGATTCTCTGTGTATAGTATCATGTCATCTGCAAACAGTGACAGCTTTACTTCTTCTTTTCTGATTTGAATACCGTTTATTTCCTTTTCTTCTCTGATTGCTGTGGCTAAAACTTCCAAAACTATGTTGAATAAGAGTGGTGACAGTGGGCAACCTTGTCTTGTTCCTGATCTTAGTGGAAATGCTTTCAGTTTTTCACCATTGAGGACAATGTAGGTTGTGGGTTTGTCATATATGGCCTTTATTATGTTGAGGAAAGTTCCCTCTATGCCTACTTTCTGTAGGGTTTTTATCATAAATGGGTGTTGAATTTTGTCAAAAGCTTTCTCTGCATCTACTGAAATGATCATATGGTTTTTCCTCCTTCAATTTGTTAATATGGTGTATCACGTTGATTGATTTGCGTATATTGAAGAATCCTTGCATTCCTGGAATAAACCCCACTTGATCATGGTGTATGATCCATTTAATGTGCTGTTGGATTCTGTTTGCTAGTATATTTTGAGGATTTTTGCATCTATGTTCATCAGTGATATTGGCCTGGAGTTTTCTTTCTTTGTGACATCCTTGTCTGGTTTTGGTATCAGGGTGATGGTGGCCTTGTAGAATGAGTTTGGGAGTGTTCCTCCCTCTGCTATATTTTGGAAGAGTTTGAGAAGGATAGGTGTTAACTCTTCTCTAAATGTTTGGTAGAATTTGCCTGTGAAGCCATCTGGTCCTGGGCTTTTGTTTGTTGGAAGATTTTTAATCACAATTTCAATTACAGTGCTTGTGATTGGTCTGTTCATATTTTCTGTTTCTTCCTGATTCAGTCTTGGCAGGTTGTGCATTTCTAAGAATTTGTCCGTTTCTTCCAGGTTGTCCATTTTATTGGCATAGAGTTGCTTGTAGTAATCTCTCATGATCCTTTGTATTTCTGCAGTGTCAGTTGTTATGTCTCCTTTTTCATTTCTAATTCTATTGATTTGAGTCTTCTCCCTTTTTTTCTTGATGTGTCTGGCTAATGATTTATCGCTTTTGTTTATCTTCTCAAAGAACCAGCTTTTAGTTTTATTGATCTTTGCTATCATTTCCTTCATTTCTTTTTCATTTATTTCTGATCTGATTTTTATGATTTCTTTCCTTCTGCTAACTTTGGGGTTTTTTTGTTCTTTTTTCTCTAATCGCTTTAGGTGCAAGGTTAGGTTGTTTATTCGAGATGTTTCCTGTTTCTTGAGGTAGGATTGTATTGCTATAAACTTCCCTCTTAGAACTGCTTTTGCTGCATCCTATAGATTTTGGGTCATCGTGTCTCCATTGTCATTTGTTTCTAGGTATTTTTTTAATTTCCTCTTTGATTTCTTCAGTGATCACTTCATTATTAAGTAGTGTATTGTTTAGCTTCCATGTGTTTGTATTTTTTACAGATCTTTTCCTGTAATTGATATCTAGTCTCATAGCGTTGTTGTCGGAAAAAATACTTGATACAATTTCAATTTTCTTAAATTTACCAAGGCTTGATTTGTGACCCAAGATATGATCTATCCTGGAGAATGTTCCATGAGCACTTGAGAAAAATGTGTATTCTGTTGCTTTTGGAAGGAATGTCCTATAAATATCAATTAAGTCCATCTTGTTTAATGTATCATTTAAAGCTTGTTTCTCCTTATTTATTTTCATTTTGGATGATCTGTCCATTGGTGAAAGTGGGGTGTTAAAGTCCCCTACTATGAATGTGTTACTGTCGATTTCCCCTTTTATGGCTGTTAATATTTGCCTTATGTATTGAGGTGCTCATATGTTGGGTGCATAAATATTTACAATTGTTATATCTTCTTCTTGGATCGATCCCTTGATCATTATGTAGTGTCCTTCTTTGTCTCTGCTAATAGTCTTTATTTTAAAGTCTATTTTGTCTGATATGAGAATTGCTACTCCAGCTTTCTTTTGGTTTCCATTTGCATGAAATATCTTTTTCCATCCCCTCACTTTCAGTCTGTATGTGTCTCTAGGTCTGAAGTTGGTCTCTTGCAGACAGCAAATATATGGGTCTTGTTTTTGTATCCATTCAGCCAATCTGTGTCTTTTGGTGGGAGCATTTAGTCCATTTACATTTAAGATAATTATCGATATGTATGTTCCTATTCCCATTTTCTTAACTGTTTTGGGTTCGTTATTGTAGGTCTTTTCCTTCTCCTGTGTTTCTTGCCTAGAGAAGTTCCTTTAGCAGTTGTTGTAGAGCTGGTTTGGTGGTGCTGAACTCTCAGCTTTTGCTTGTCTGTAAAGGTTTTAATTTCTCCATCAAATATGAATGAGATCCTTGCTGGGTAGAGTAATATTGGTTGCAGGTTTTTCTCCTTCATCACTTTAAATATGTCCTGCCACTCCCTTCTGGCTTGCAGAGTTTCTGCTGAAAGATCAGCTGTTAACCTTATGGGGATTCCCTTGTGTGTTATTTGTTGTTTTTCCCTTGCTGCTTTTAATATGTTTTCTTTGTATTTAATTTTTGACAGTTTGATTAATATGTGTCTTGGCATATTTCTCCTTGGATTTATCCTGTATGGGACTCTCTGTGCTTCCTGGACTTGATTAACTATTTCCTTTCCCATATTAGGGAAGTTTTCAACTATAATCTCTTCAAATATTTTCTCAGTCCCTTTCTTTTTCTCTTCTTCTTCTGGAACCCCTATAATTCGAATGTTGGTGCATTTGATGTTGTCCCAGAGGTCTCTGAGACTGTCCTCAGTTCTTTTCATTCTTTTTTCTTTATTCTGCTCTGCAGTAGTTATTTCCACTATTTTATCTTCCAGGTCACTTATCCGTTCTTCTGCCTCAGTTATTCTGCTATTGATCCCATCTAGAGTATTTTTCATTTCATTTATTGTGTTGTTCATCGTTGTTTGTTTCATCTTTAGTTCTTCTAAGTCCTTGTTAAATGTTTCTTGCATTTTGTCTATTCTATTTCCAAGATTTTGGGTCATCTTTACTATCATTATTCTGAATTCTTTTTCAGGTAGACTGCCTATTTCGTCTTCATTTGTTAGGTCTGGTGGGTTTTTATCTTGCTCCTTCATCTGCTCTGTGTTTTTCTGTCTTCTCATTTTGCTTATCTTACTGTGTTTGGGGTCTCCTTTTTGCAGGCTGCAGGTTCGTAGTCCCCGTTGTTTTTGGTGTCTGTCCCCAGTGGCTGAGGTTGGTTCAGTGGGTTGTGTAGGCTTCCTGGTGGAGGGGACTAGTGCCTGTGTTCTGGTGGATGAGGCTGGATCTTGTCTTTCTGGGGGGTAGGTCCACGTCTGGTGGTGTGTTTTGGAGTGTCTGTAGACTTATTATGATTTTAGACAGCCTCTCTGCTAATGGGTGGGGTTATGTTCCTGTCTTGCTAGTTGTTTGGCATAGGATGTCCAGCACTGTAGCTTTCTGGTCGTTGAGTGAAGCTGGGTGCTGGTGTTGAGATGGAGATCTCTGGGAGATTTTTGCTGTTTGATATTATGTGGAGCTGGGAGGTCTCTTGTGGACCAGTGTCCTGAAGTTGGCTCTCCCTCCTCAGAGGCACAGCACTGACTCATGGCTGCTGCACCAAGAGCCTTTCATCCACATGGCTCAGAATAAAAGGGAGAAAAAGTAGAAAAAAAGAATTAGTAGAAGTAGAAAGAAAGAAAGAAAGAAAGGAGGGAGGGAGGGAGAGAGGAAGGAAGGAAGGAGGGAAGGAAGAAAAAAAGAAGATAAAGTAAAATAAAATAAAGTAAGATAAAATATAATAAAGTTATTAAAATAAAAAATAATTATTAAGAGAAGAAAAAAAATTAAAAAACAACAAAAAAACGGACGGATAGAACCCTAAGACAAATGGTGGAAGCAAAGCTATACAGACAAAATCTCACACAGAAGCATACACACACACACTCACAAAAAGAGGAAAAGGGGAAAAACTAATAAATCTTGCTCTCAAGTCCACCTCCTCAGTTTGGGCTGATTCGTTGTCTATTCAGGTATTCAACATATGCAGGTACATCAAGTTGATTGTGGAGCTTTAATCCGCTGCTTCTGAGGCTGCTGGGAGGGATTTCCCTTTCTCTTCTTTGTTCACACAGCTCCCGGGGCTCAGCTTTGGATTTGGCCCCGCCTCTGCGTGTAGGTCGCCGGAGGGCGTCTGTTCTTCGCTCAGACAGGATGGGGTTAAAGGAGCTGCTGATTCGGGGGCACTGGCTCACTCAGGCCGGGGGGGAGGGAGGGGCACGGAGTGGAGGGCGGGCCTGCGGCGGCAGAGGCCAGTGTGACGTTACGCCGGCGTGACATTGCGTCGGCGTGACGTTGCATCAGCCTGAGGTGCGCCGTGCGTGACGTTGCACCAGGCGCGCCGTGCGTTCTCCCGGAGGAGTTGACCGTGGATCCCGGGACCCTGGCAGTGGCGGGCTGCACAGGCTCCCCGGAAGGCGGGGTGTGAGAGTGACCTGTGCTCGCACACAGGCTTCTTGGGGGCGGCAGCAGCAGCCTTAGCGTCTCATGCCCGTCTCTGGGGTCCGCGCTTTTAGCCGCGGCTCGCGCCCGTCTCTGGAGCTCCTAAGCAGCGCTCTTAATCCCCTCTCCTCGCGCACCAGGAAACAAAGAGGTAAGAAAAAGTCTCTTGCCTCTTCGGCAGGTGCAGACTTTTCCCCGGACTCCCTCCCGGCTAGCCGTGGCGCACTAACACCCTGCAGGCTGTGTTCACGCCGCCAACCCCAGTCCTCTCCCTGCGCTCCGACCGAAGCCCGAGCCTCAGCTCGCAGCCCCGCCCGCCCCGGCGGGTGAGCAGACAAGCCTCTCGGGCGGTGAGTGCCGGTCGGCCCTGAAGCTCTGTGCCGGAAGCTCTCCGCTTTGCCCTCTGCACCCCTGCGGCTGCGCTCTTCTCCGTGGCTCTGAGGCTTCCCCCCATCTGCCACCCGCAGTCTCCTTCACGGCTCCCTCCCACTGGTGCAGGTCCCATCCCTATTCTTTAGTCTCTGTTTATTCTTTATTTTTTGTCCTACCCAGGTACGTGGGGGGTTTCTTGCCTTTTGGGAGGTGTGAGGTCTTCTGCCAGCGTTCAGTAGGTGTTCTGTAGGAGTTGTTCCACGTGTAGATGTATTTCTGGTGTATCTGTGGGGAGGAAGGTGATCTCCGCGTCTTACTCTTCCGCCATCTTCCCGGAAGCCGGCCAGGGTTTATTTTAAGGTAGATTGTTCTAAAACATTTTAGAGAAGTTCATGCGCTCAAACTTTCAGGGTTATATTTTATTCTGGTGCCACATTCTTGCAAAAATTAGGGTAAATTTGTAGCTCATTTTATATTCATCCTTAAATTATAGCAAACAGGGACTTGGCCAAAAATACAAACGAACCCGGGGGTGGGGTGAGGTGAGCGGGGTCGGCACCGTCCTGGGTACCCTTCCCCACGCTCTCAGTCCAAGATCCTCACTAGGCTTCTCTTTCCACATCTTTCCTACTAGAAATTATTTAATTAAAATCGCATTTGCTCCTTCTGATCCTGGTGGTTTTGTAGTAAGTGGACATCCATTTTAGTTTTTAAAATAAGCAATTTTTACTGAGAACTGTTGTTTATGTATCATTAATGTCACACTTTATTAAATTTTTCCATTGACTTCTTTCCACCAGTAACTTCATTTCTAAAAGCAGAAGCAAATCACAGAGCGCTGCCTTTGCACTCACGCAGGGTGTGCTGTTCCCCCCCCCCGCCCCGTTCTAAAGGATTTATGTCTTCTATGGCTTCAGATGCCTCAGCTTTACAATGTCCACTGGTCTTCATTACACTGACACTGTTTCAGGTTTAACAAAATGTTCTTTTTAAGAGCTATAAAAGTCAATTTGATGAGCAGTTGAACCACCGAGGTAAAAAAAAGTCACAAACAATAGGTAGATGGTACCTGTAGAATGTACACAGATGTGGGGAAAAGTGTAGAGAATTGAGGCTCTCTGAAAGTAATAATAAAACATGGAAGGCTCCTTTTGATTTTATACCAACTTTATCTCTATTGCTCACTACTTATGTAAATGATCAGTTCTACAGAAGAAAAGGACTTAGGAACTTTATTCAATTTGGGCAAAAATAGGAGACAATAAAACTGAAAAAGAGAACACACTGGAAACCAGGCTGGGGAATGTTAATTTGTTAAAGTGTCAGGTTACTCAAAACTGAAATAAAAATGAAAAAAGTCAAACGGGGAAAAAAAAGCTTAGAAAAAAATCCCAGTGTTCAATACATCATATGAAGAATGATTTTGTGTGTGTGTGTATATAGTCAGGCACATTTTAATGCAGAACTGGATAAACTACTGGCGCTGTGGTTTGTTTGGGGTAAAATGTCAACTTGTCAAGTTTGTTTTCATTTCCAAGTAATTCATCTTCTCGTCTTGTGCTTTTTGTGTGGTGGCGTTCTCCCTGGAGACGTGTTAAAATGAAATGCCTTTAAATATTTATTAGAGAATCCTATACAATTTTGAAATTTCATTTCCTTTAAATCATCTTTGTTTCTTTTGGTGGAGTTTATGGTATTGTAACTTTAAAAATTCCCTTATTATGATAGCTTTCACTTAGCAAAGAATTTGGATAAAGTCAACTTTATTATTTTTCATTTGTTAATTAGTTATGGTCAATAATTTCATTATTTCCTCCTATAAATATTGCCATTATTTCCAGAGACATTTTTGTCTCTAGGGGAAGAAACGCTGACCTTAGAGAAGTTCTTTGTGTCATTTTGTCATTTTGTTCACCTGTCCAGCCAGGTGAACTAAGCCACAGGTTATAATGGGGGAGCCTTGCCTTGAGATCACACATGCAGAGATTCTGTCTATTATCAGAGCCTAGCAACTGGAATGAAGGTCAACTTCATAAAAAATTCAGTTATTATCTCCAGGTCCTATAAAAATACTGGCTTCTTGATAAAGCATGCTCCATGTTCTGGACTTTCTAAACATCTTTGGCTAACTTCCTATGTTACTTTGCCTTTGTCACCTGGAATTTGGTGTACAGTCATCCCTTGGTGTCCAGGGGAGATTTGTGCCAGGAATTCCAGCGGATACCAAAATCCACAGATGCTCAAGTCCCTTATGTAAAAGGGTGTAGTGTCGTCTGGCCCTCTGTACCTTCCGGTTCTGCATCCCCAGATCTGCAGATTCACGTATGCAGAACCCATGGGCACTGAGGACCGGACAGTACTACAAAAGGATGTCATCACCATAGTTGTGAAAAATCAGTGTGTAACTTTGTCCAGTGCTTCGAAACAGAAGGGACAGCCAATAGGAGTTTTTGGAATGCCATGCTTTCTTTGGTTGAGCGAGACCTAACCTGTGTGGATATATCCTTGGGGGTGGGTTGTAAGGTGAAGGTTAGGGGTGATGAAGGTACTCTGTATCCTGCACAAGAGGCCGGAGCAAAAGCCGAGCGCATTGTCATTTCACAATGGCAGAGATACCTCAAAGAGAAAAAAGAGTTTTCAGATCCACTCTGCACTGGCAGACTGTCCTCAGAGGTGCTGCTTTAGTGCATAATTTAGACGTCAGGGACAGGTGCGTCTCAGAGATTTTCCTCGTGGGTGAAGTGACAAATCCCAGGGCAAAAGGAGATTTAGGAGGTTGTGTGGAGATCTGAGGGGTGGAGGGTGGATTTAGGAGGGGTGGAGAGGAGGAAATACCCCAGTTCAGGAGAGTAAAGCTAACAGTCAAGTTCACCCTTATGCAGATCCCACGTGAAGGATGTAAGTTTTCTCTTTGTCTTTCCCTTGAACTCAGCACTCGGTCATATTAGGCATCTGGTTTAAAAGTTTTATTTTACATTGCAATTCTCCATAGATGTCTCTGAAACTCCAGTAAAATCTGTTCCCTTACACAGGCAGTGGGGTCACAGAGGTTTGAGCACAGGTACATAAAGGAAGGTGTGGCCTCCCTGCTGGAGCCTCTGTAAGACCCTGGACGGGGCAGCAGATGGGGAAGGGGGAAGGATTCCTACCACTGTCCAGGCTGCTCTCTATAGGACCAGAGGCTCAAGGCAGTGGAAAGAAGAGGACAGAGAAGCTACCACAGGGAGAGACTCAGTGGACATGAGATAATCTGCCTCTGTTTCCCCAAACGTCAAAGGGATGCCAAGGAGGGAGGAGGGTGCACTGAGGCATAATGAGCAGGCAGGCACCTGGGAGACAGGCAGTTGGATGAATATATAGAGGTGTGTATCGGTAGATGAACATGGACGGGTATATACAGGTAGAGCTGTGAATTTATGTGTGGTTACGTAAAGATGGGTAGATATCGATAAAGATCCGTGTAGATAGATACAGAGATGTGTTTATAGATGCGCATAGATAGGTACAGATAGATAGATGCCTTCCACACCAATTGCGACACCACCAACGACTAATACCCTCCCGCCGCCTTGGGAGAACAGATCCACGTATAAGTACGGCTGAGTCGCCTTGCTGTGCACCTGAAACTATCACAACATTGGTAATCGGCTGTACTCCCACAGAAAATAAAAAGTTAAAAAAAAAATACTTTCCCACTGCCTTTAATCTCCCATTCCCCAAAGCATCCCCTGGAGAAAGCAGAAGCAGAGGGAAAAAGGGAAGAGTTAAAGGACAAACCTGTCACAGGCTGGGTTTTCTGGAAGCAGATGCTGAGAGAGAGCGTGGGCGGCAGGCTTTTTGGGGAGATCATCCACTCTGAAACGAGGAGGAAGAAGCAGCTCCCCGCAGAGCTCGAGGCCGGCCCAAGCGAGGCTCTGCCCACCTGAGGGGAGACCCCGCTGGCGCCGCCGGGTTTGGCCCCGCTGGGCCTCCACGCCGTGGGCGGACCAGCGGCCTCCGGAAGGGCAAGGCCCCGGGTGGCTTCCTGCTGCCGACCCTGCTGTCCACACCCCGCAGCTGGGCAGGCGTCCCCCCATCCCGGCTTCCCTGCAGGTCTCGGGACCGGGAACCCTGACACCTGGGGGGCGCTGAACCGGGTGTGAGACTGAAGTTTGCCTCTGGTTGTTTGGAAGAGTCCTGCCTGAAAGTGAGACTTCATTACCCAAATGAGACGTAGGGAGAACTAAAAGTAGAGATACGGGGAAGGGACAGGAGGACGGAGATTCCACAGAACATATTTTAAGGCAATAGCGGGAGAAAAATAAAACTGCTTCCTGTCTGGACTCTTCAAAAGTTTGACCCACGCGAGAGATCGAGTCAATGGCCTCAATTCCCTTCCCCACCGCCCTGCATGCTCTCTTCCCTGTGACTTTCCGTTCTTTGCATTGTAGATTCGAGCTGTCTCTCTCCATCCTTCGCCCGCATGGCTTGCTTTGGGCAATAGAATGAGGCAGAGGTGACGGTGTTGTTCTTCCAACCTCGATCCCAGGAGTCCTCAAAGCTCCTGCCCGGCTTTGCCCGTTTGCCATCGCCGTGAGCAGGGCCCACTGGTGTTTGCCCACTGGTCCCAGCAGGAAAATGGGGCAGAGCCGCAGAGGCTAAGCTGCCCCAGCCAATCCCAGCAAAGAATAATCTACAGTCCTTGCAGACATGTAACTGCAGGTAATTTCCACCAACCTCTAGCCGACCCACAGATGCACGATGCATTATAATAAACTATTGCATTAAGCCTCTTAGTTTTGGGGTGGTCTCTCATATAGCGACAGATAACTGGATACAGCTCATTAGAATAAATCTATTCCTGTTATATTTCTATATGACACATCAGCGTTGGTGCTAGGAGTGGAAATGTTATTTACTCTTTTTTGTGTGTGTGTGTTGAGTAGTTCGTTCACATCTGTGAATTGGTTAGAGCTCTGTGTATTGAGACTGGCTTTGCATTTTGTAATGATAGTGAACAACCTCAAAGATACAGCCTCCAAACATTGAGAAGCCCGGACATTTTCCGCTTATTTTTAAGTTGACTAATTTATTATTCCAATAAAATATTTACACAAATTTTAGTTATTCCCACAGTCATATCTGCTTTGCACGACTTCCTGAAATAATCACAGAAATGTCAGTGTTAGAAGGGAAGTGGAGGGTCGTCTAGGTCAGTGATGATGAATATTTTCTTAGTTCCTTTGACAATTTAATGGAAGCTCTGCACTCTCTTCTCAGAAGGAAAATACATACAGAAAATACTTTGCACACAATTTAAGGGGAAGGATTTCCTGGAGCCCGTGAAGCTCATGTGTGCACCTGGGTTCAAACGCTGTGATGCCTGACCAAAAGCACAGAGTGCCTTTTTCCAGGTGCAGCCAACATTAGCCTGAAGTAGGGAGATTAAACTTAGGCTGTCTTCACAAGCAAAACACCGGAGCAGGCAATGAATTTGAACCAAATAGATCATTGTATTTGATCACTTGGGCTGAACTCTTCTTTCAGTCTGAGTATAATTTCTCCGACTCCCTACTGCACTGTGGTGGTGTAGATAGAGGTTCATTTTAATTCTCTTGGCAAAGGGTCAGCTCATAAAATCAAGTGCTTCTTCACTCTTCAGGACGCTTTTCTCTGGCCCCAATTTTTCTTTCTGACAATTTCCCGGGCAGCAACTTGACGAACACATAGGGCACCACAAACGTGAATGTGGGTGAGAATCGATGCATGGAAATCGCCATCTGTGGCCAGAGGAACAAGCTCCAGAGGACCTGGAACAGTCCAGGCATATTTTATTGGATTTTGTTTTCACAGTCCAACCTGACAGAATAAAATATCAAAGATCTGTTATTTTAATAAAGCTTTTTACTTTGAGATCTTTGATAATATTGCCTTGAACAACTTTTACGTCTTCTTTTATATTTTTAATATCTTGTGGTAAAAAGAAGAGCCTGTAAAAATAGAAATTTTCTTCTTAGAGGAGCAAAGACAGTCTCTAGATAATCATTTCCCAGGGCCACGGCAGTGGTTCACAGGTTTATTACGATTGTTCTCAACGTTAGACTCACCTGGGAACGTCGAGCCATATGTTCAAACTCAGCCCCACACAGACTAAGCTCTAAAGAGCGAGGAAAAAGACCCAGATACTCTTTCTAGAACATCGTGTTCTAGTTCGGAGGAAATAAGGTTAGCAGCCTGGGGGCCAGTTTGGCCTTAAGATGAACAGTATGTTTAGCCCATACAGAGTTGGTCTCCCAAATTCTAAATGACAGCAAATGCTGCTATTCCATTGCACTCCATTACATTAAGCTAATGTACACTAACCAGCGTTAAAGAAACAGACATACAGCAACAATGAGCCCAGATTGCATATGACAACCGTCGGCTGGGCAATGCTGCTCCTTTAGAAGCTGCAGACTCTCAGCTACTTCCACCTGGTTTAGACATTCATGCTGCTTGTGGGACCTTGTCAGCACTTGAGTCTGAGACATGCAGTCAAGTTGAAGGAGAAAAAAGGTAGACCAAGTCAGTAAAGGCACCGTGTGAGAAAGGCTATAATAGATGCATGTGCATGAAGCCATGGAACGTGCGATGCATGTGTGCGTGTGTCTGTGGTGTGTTTTAGAGGAGTATTTCTGAACATTTTTTATTAATATCATACGTTAAGTGACATTTGTTATGAGACTGACTCGTGGGTCATCGAACAACACCTCAAGAACAAAGCCTCACAGCACACTGTGAAGCTGGTCAAGCCTGACTCAGGCACCTTCCCCTTCACGTCGTTAGCCTACAATTCCGCTCGCTGTCCAGAGTTCCTGCCATGTGCCATGCACTCCTGCACACGTTAGGGGCTTGAGGTATGCCAGGGACTGGCTGCAGGGCCAGTCTCTTCTTAGCCCAGGTATCTCTCCGATTCTCCCATTGATAGCCTTACTCAGCGAGGATCACACTTAAAGTGCTGGTAATGATGTTAGCTGCTGTTACCCTCTCAGAGGTCTATGGATTTTACTAGGGATCCTTCAAGTCCGAAACCCCTATGCAACTAACAGGAATGGAGTCCTAACCATAAGAGGCTCTTTATTATGACAAGTCAGGGTTTGAAAGCAGGTGCCAATCAAGTTATGTCCTATAGACTTGCATATCCATCTGACTTTTGAGATGAGTCTTGGCTGGGTGCTTGGAAAGCAATATCGATGACTTGAGGAAGAGAGTAAGGGAAGGGGTGGAATAATTAGAGTATGCAGAGCTTTAGGATGCCCTGGGCCACCTGCCCTAGGTATGTGGCTGTGCAGCCATGACCATGAGGAGAGGAACATACAGGGAAAGGAATTCACAATTCGTACTGGAATTTTAACTAGACCTGACCTTGTTCCCTTGTATTCTCACTTAACAAAAGTGATCTTCTCTGCACATTAGAGCAGTACAGTGACAAACAGGGTGTTTGCTTGTCAACAAGCTCCATGCATGTTCATGTTCTCCAAAAACCCAAGTAGTTAACACTGTTGCTTCAGTCCAGAAGCATCGTTTAAATGACTTGTATTCATCACTCTGCAATGTGATGTGGATGACTCACATGAAATGGAAAAGGCCTAAGGAAAGTGAAAGCCAAAGCGTTTTCTTATTTTTCTTTGACACCAACCAGATTCGTGAAAACAAAATGAAATGACTATTGGAAGTAATAAATTATACAGTTTAAGTTTATTTCCATTAAAGAAAAAAGCGATGTCTCAGAAACCTGAGAGTTGCAGATGGATTGCCCGTTTGAATAAAAATCATTGCATTATTGCTTACTCCTTCACTTCATCATGCCCTGTTGAAAAAGGCAGTGTAGTCACAAAGAGCTACACATTTAATCCCATTTTTCTTTTCTTTGTAATTTATTTTTTCTCTGCAATCACTTGATGTATACCACCACTGAAAGAAAACGTTCATAGTCAAGGAAAGGACGGTACTTAATTTCCTGCGTATACAGGTGGTATTAGTGCCAAAGCTGAATGGCCCTGCAGGAATCAGCTCTAGACTTGGGTTTAACATCCCTATCAATTTACTGGTTATCCTGAAAAAGCGGTATATTACCTGCTAATTTAAAACTGCAGTTACAAAGGATAGTCGATTGGCAATGGGACAACAGAGCTGAGAGCAGCTAAAATGCAAAAGTGCCAAGAATTTCTAGGCATATCCAGAGAGAAAGAAGCTTATACAGCATAAAAAGGTGCAAATTAATTATGGATCTCCACTGCTTAGAAAAATTGAAGAAAAAAATATAAATTTACTTTGTTCATTGTAACGTCCCAAAATAATAATAAATATAATTTACTAATATGAAAGAAAAAAACCCACACACTGAGACGTGTGTCCTTGCCACTGCCCTTCATCTACCCAATAACTAATTGGGATGCTTTAGTTATTAGTCCTGATTTCCCTCTTAAAAAATATTCTCTCTTTTGTTACGATTGATTCTTATGGCAAAGGGATTGTAATTAAAACCTTAAGAAAATACTGCTGAAAGTAAGCGATCATCAACTCCCCACCAACACACACACGCACACAGACCCACCCACACACACCCATGGAGTGGGAGAGGGAGAGAGAGAGAAAGAGAATGAGAGCTCAAGGCAATTGTCTCAGCTTGGTTACCTCCCCAGACAAAGGCTGGGCCGAGAGCTGCATCTTTGGAAACTTGCATGCAGAGTTTGGGTGTCGATTTGAGGTGAGCAGGTTTAACAGTAGGTTGGTCTCCGTGTCACCGTGTAAGGGAGTGGAAGAAATGGCTTTGGACAAACAGAGGGGTTGAACTGTGGTGCATTTGCGGCAGAGGAAACAGTCAGTCCCTCAGTGAGCTCTGAGCCTGAGATGGCCTTGCGGAGTGGTCCCGAACTGGGGCAAGGGGAGAAGCTTCGTGCTCCAGGCCTGGCCAGTCATTGAGTATTAACCGGCCCCAAGAGAGTAGTGTATCCTCGAGTAATGCGGCGCCTCAGTCTCAAGCGATTATCAGAGTCAGCGACGAACAGTAGCTGCAGCCCTGGAACCCGAGGGCCTGCCTTCTCTCGGGTGGGCGGGGCAGAGTGCCCTGTCATCCACTGCAGCTTGCACGAAAGTGATCCACGAGGACAGAGATGGGGTTGGGAGGACTGGGAAGGGTCAGATGGAGAGGGGGAGGCAGCCAGCCGAAGCACTAGTTCACACCGAGCTGGTCGCTGCTCTGGGTACCCGGGGCTCTTGTTGAGAGCCGCCTGGAGAACTTTGCAGAATGCACAAGAGCGTGCATCTCCGACACGGAAAATGGAGCACTTATGCGTTGGCTCCACTGCCCGGTGGACAATGGGGTTGCTCCAGGGACGTTCACTCCCTCACACTTGTAGATCTGTGCTTGTGCTGGAATAGCTGAGCAGACTCCTGCAGGACCCCCACGTAACCGCAGCTAAAGCATTAGAGCCGAAAGCAAGGGCCACGCGCTTAATGTCTCTCAGGCTACACCCCTTGCCAGAGCAGGGGCCAGAGCAAGACAGTGGGCTGGGATGGTATCAGATAAGAAGTAAATCATAGTAGCGTTGCCTTTTCCTTTCATAATAACTGCCTGACAGAAGACCTTCATTGTTTCTTGCTTGATTGGCAGACTCATAACTGGGAATTCAATAGTTATTGGCTTTATGCCCAGTTGTGTTTTCCCACATGTATTGCCACCAAGAATAATGTGTTGTATTTGGGCAAAGCTTGATGAACATCTTTGAAACAATGTTGAACAGAGTCTAAGAACTTTACCCTTTATCTGCTTCAGATCGAAAGAGATTTAGTAAGAGGTATTCAAGCTTTTATATTGGCCTTTATAATGAAGAGTTTGGTAGTGCATGTTTCCTCATTTATCCAGCATCCTCGGGGAAGTATCTAGTGTACATACGTAAGATTTCCAAGTAACTAAACTTTACAGAATTGTAGAAAGGAATGTCATACTCGAGAACATCTAATGAAATTCTCCTTATTTTCAGTTGGGTGAACTGATGCCAACGCAGACTACATCACCTTGACAATGGCACACTGTTGATTAGTGACTGGGCAAAGAGTAGAACCCAGGTTTCACGACTGCGGTTCAGTACGTTTTCCACCCAAGACTTTTATTTCCTTCCGTACTATACTCCCCCGCATATTTTCCTCCTAATCGTGACTAAATGCATACATTATTTCCTAGACGTTTAAAGCAGAGTGCACTAAACATAATTTATCGGTTATGTCCAATATTCTTTTAGTTGCAAGATGGTAAACTGAGCGTCAGCTGGTCTTCCCTCTCTAAACAAAGCTATAGAAACAGTTCTCGTTTTGCAGAAAGTAGATACAAGCTTTGCTCAAAAAGAGGCGTTTTTCCTGTGAAAGACAGAAAGAGTCTTTCATCTCTGGAGCACTGATGTGGGTGGGACTGGGTAGGAGAGGAGAGTGTAGCCAGAGGGGTGGGGGGTGTCACCGGGAGAGAGCCCGGGTCACAGAACAGAGAGGAGAAGGGCCAAGGGACCCTGACGAGGTGACGGGTTGGGATACAAAGCCAGAGCAGCAGGACGGCTCAGCCCCTGCGCACTCACTCAGCCCCGCTTCCCAGCAGAACCGCTGTCTTCCAGAAGGGATATCAGTCCTCAGGGCAGAGGCAGAGGGCTGCCCTTGGGTCCGAAGAAACCTGCCGTCTGGCAAAGGAACGGACAGAACAACTTGCCCATCCAGCCCACGGCTCTAGATGGAAAGATACTTCTTTCTCTGGAGAATTTGTAACCCTGAACAAGTCCTTATATAGATTTAGAATTTAAATTATGTTACCTTTGTAGTCCAATTACAAGCTAAGGATTAAATGAAAATACCCTCACAATAAGAGTGTCCTGGGTTCTTGCGGAAAAAAAAGGGACATAGTGAAATACTCCCAATTCAGCCTCCTTCAGAATTGCCCGCAGTGAGGTTCTGCTGGGCGCGGCCACACGGTCAGAACTACAAAACGCCTGCAGTGGAGGCGATGGCTGCGTGAGACTCCGAGGACACAGACATTGGAATAGCCAGATAGAGAACTTAAAAAAAAGCAGCACTTAAAATCTTAATGAAATGGAGGATGAAATTAAAATATTAGCGAGAAACAAGATACTATCAAATAAGAAAAGGCAGATTTGAAATATGATAGAATAGAAGCTTGAAAAACGAAAAACATAATCTTTGGAATTAAATACTCAGTGGATCATTCAAACAGCAGATTAGACACATCTTAGAGCAAATTAGTAAACCAGAAAAATGGCTTAAAGTACCTGCAATACAGCACTAAGAGATGAGGAAATGGAAAATATGTCAGAGAAGTTAAGAGACCTAGAGAATGATGGTCTAATAGACACTCAACATTTGAGAAGGAAAGAATACAGAACGTGAAGACGGAATATTTAAGGAAAGAATGGCTGAGAAGTTAAAAAACTGTTGGAAGACATACAGACTCATGGTCAAGAGGAACGCAATATTCTCAGCAGGATACTTTTTTCCAAAAAAAAAAAAAAAAGCCTTAGATAATTGTAGTTAAAGAGCTGAAAGAGCAAAGACAAAGATATTAAAAGCAGATGAAGAGCAAAGACAGATTTCTACAAAGCAGTGATACTTGGACCAATAGCTGATGTGATTCAAAGATGGTGGAACCCAGAAACAAGTGTGATAACATCCACAAGCGCTCGCGGAAAAGAACGGTCACTCGAAAATGATGTAGTCAGTCTCTCATTCCAAATAAGTACAAAATGAAGACATTGTCAGACAAACAAAAACTGAGGCTACTCATACCCATCATGCTCTCAGTGAAAGAATTTCGGAAGGAACTTGAGGAAAAAAGACAGTGGCTCACAAGAGAAGGTCTGGGTGCAAAAGGATACCTTTAGAACCAACAACAGAGTAAGAAAGAAACAATGTTTATCTGGGGGGGATTAAAATACACCTAGAATGCAGACGTACTACATAAGTTACAATGGTTGTATTGAATGTGCTCCAGGGTCCCTGTCTTAGCTGAGAGCGTAAAGATGTGGATTTACTTTGGAATGAAAACATGTTTGTGTGCTAGACATCTTTCCCTGAGCTCTCTCTCCATCACCCGACTCTGGGTGTGACCCCTGTGCACTGTTCCACATGCTCTCCTTGCCCTTTATTTATTTATTTTTACATCTTTATTGGGGTATAATTGCTTTACAATGGTGTGTTAGTTTCTGCTTTATAACAAAGTGAATCAGTTATACATATACATATGTCCCCATATCTCCTCCCTCTTGCGTCTCCCTCCCTCCCACCCTCCCTATCCCACCCCTCTCCTTGCCCTTTAGATTTCTGTTGGCTTGCTTGTGAGCGGCACAGAAGGGGAAGAAGAGTGAATAGAGGTACTTATTCCCTGGCTCCCCCCAAGCTGGGTCGCCACAGGTGGGCTGCTTCCCTTTTCCAGAGACAGCATTGATTGGACAGCGCTCTTTCAAAGCTCCTAGAGCCACGTGTGTTCTTTCTGGGCTTGGAAACCACTCTCCCTACCTTGCCCTTTAAAGCCTACATGTGCTAATGACCACTCACTGGTCCTCTGCTAAACCCTGACTACACCTCGGGAAAAATCCCTTACTAAGATGTTCTCATTTGAGCAGTTAATTTCCTGAGAGCACCCTGACTTATGCAGCATGTTAACACTGAGGATAACTACTCAGTAAGTGAGAAAACAGTGTATAATTGGCGAAAGGGTAGAGGCTGAGGAATGAAATTTTAAGCTCCAAGTCAATCTAAAAGAAGAAAGGAAGGAGAAGTACAGACAACGCTGGAAATATAGAAAGAAAAAGAAAATGATAGAAATAAATTCAAACATGTCAGTAATCACAAAATATAAATGGTAAACAGTGAGAAGACACGGAATGTCATTTGTATCGAAAACCAAAATCCACCTCTTAATATGTCCGTACAAGGCATACACCTAAAATGAAAGCTCACAAAAATGTTTCAAGTAAAGGGATTAAAAAAAGAAAGGTGCCTTGTCTCTGCCGAGACTCCTTTGGAACTTTTGTACAACAGGCTTCTCAAAGGCCAGAGAGTGAGAGTCCCACTGAATCACTTGTGAGAGAAGCACTCTCTTACCTGCCGTACCATTCCTGAACTTGAACGCTGGAACGAGCGATGTAATACTTTTCTTCCCCAGAGAAACTAATCATCAGATCAAAATTTGATATTGTTTATAATTTCTATAAAAATGCACAACCAACCAACTGTTGACTTGGGTTATTACCTGTGCACCCACCGAATGGTTTAATCAAACTAAAATGTAATCTTTTGCTTCAGAGCTAAATGGTGCTACTTTCATGGAAGAAATCCCTGAATTCTGATTTGAAATAATTTTCTCCAAATTCTGTCCTATGGGGGAGCTTTAGAAAATCTGTTTTCTAGCATATATATCAATGAAGTTTAACGCTTACAATATATTTATTTGTCTGTCAATTCACAGTACAACTGGAGTTGTGTGTGTCTCCAAATCCCTTTTCTGGTCACATCCTCTCACTTCTGGGCCTCACATAAGGCTGGTCACAGGCAACACTAGTGATAAAGTGCTCAGAGAGAGAAAGAAAAGTGGACTTAATCCTAACGTTAACTGTATTTTAAATTTATTAGAGTCATGATACTGTGTAGCTAAATGGCATCTCTAAAGTGTGAAACCCTGCTTGATTCTGGTTTCTGTGAGGGTAGATGAGGATGGTGAGAAGATAAGGGAATTAAGTATGATTTCTTATTAGACTCGAAGGACTGCATCTTTTTTTCATTTCTTTGGTTACAGTTGTCACGTGACAAATTAGTTATTCTCTAATTCTCTGGAATTAGAGTTATTCTCTGGAAGTGCCCTAGTCATTTAGATTACAAGTGTAGGATCACTTAATTGTGATTCTAAAATGCAAGAAGCTCTGAAAATCAATTTTTTTCCCCAGAAATTAGCAGCAAGTTCGTAAGGAGGCAAAAATCTGGTCTGAAGTGAAGTGAGACGTCTTGTGGTGTTTATCCCACTCTGTTTCACTTCAGAGATATTAATGTTTGATTACAAGAGGACTGCCTCAGACCTAGTGAAGAAGTTATGTAAAACATGGTGTATATACCAGATAATTTTTAAAATATATATATTTATTTAGGCTGTGCTGGGTCTTAGCTGCGGCACACGGGATCCTTTAGTTGCACCATGCGGACTTCTCAGTTGCGACATATGGACACTTAGTTGTGGCATGCGGGATCTAGTTCCCCAAACAGGGATCGAACCGGGGCCCCTGCATCAGGAGCGCGGAGCCTTACCCACTGGACCACCAGGGAAGTCCCCAGATAATCTTTTGAAAATGTGAAAAATTTAAAATTCTAAAGTACATGAGAGCCCAAGGGCTTGGTATGTGGGGCTGTGGGCCTATAATTATAAAATTTGGGCTTATGGTAAGAGGCGGTTTTATGTTACAAATTATATCTACATTCATAAGAGATATTGGTTTGTAGTTTTATTTTCCTGTGATATCTTTAACTACTTTGATATTAGTTAATACTGGCCTCATAGAATGGTTTGGATTTCTTTCTTGTATTTTTGGAAGCGTTTGCAAAGGGTTGGTCATAAGATGTCTCTGGAGATTTATCTTGTTCTTTTGCTTTAGAATATATTACTCTGTTTCTTCATTTTCCTTGACTTTCTGTGTTGGTTTCTGCGCGTTAAAGAAGACAACTGCCTCTCCCAGTCTTTACAGAGTTGTCTCATTTAGCAGATAAACCTGCTCACCCCAGCTCCTAGCTGCTCTCAAACCACTGTGACAGTCCAGCCCGTCTTCTTTGTGCTTAGCGGCTCCCAGTGTCCGAGGTAGTGCCACGATCTATCCGTGTCCCAAAGGGATGGACCACAGTCAGCACCTAGATGTAGGCTGGTTAGAAGCTGGACCTTCAGGCAGCAGCTGGGAAAGTATTTAGTTGAACCCTTTCCAGGGAGAACCTGGGAGATGAACGTTTTTGCTCCCTGTGTGCTGAGCCCAGATGTCCCGCCATGGCAGAGTGCTTCTGCGTCTGTTTAAAAACTGCTTCTTTATTTGCTATAGGCCTGTGGAATTCATGAATGCAAACCCCACTGGCTGTTAGAGCCAGGTGATGTAGGTGTTTATCCTTGGTCAGCAGCCGCAAAAGCTGGGCCGTCAGATGAACGTATGAGCTTGTTCCAAGAGATACTGGTGCCGTGGCTTTATTGTTGAAGCAGACCAGAGGGGAAGATGGGGAAGGTGTTTGCAGGCTTCCTCAGTCTCCAGGGAGGGTTGCAGGCGGCCCTTAGATGCATGCTAACGTTAGAGGCTGGATGATCAGGCAGCATCCTGGAGATGCTTGTAGTTAGACCCCTTTGTGCGAAGGGTGAGCAGATGGGCATTTTGCCTGTTCCTTCCACCCTGAGCCCTGGAGGGACGTTCTCAGTGAGTGCTCGTGTGACTGTTAGGAAACGCTTCTTTGTTTGCTGCGGTCCTGTGGGTCTCATGGAGGCAAGCCTGTTGGCTTTTAGCGCTAGGTGTTTTGGGGGCCCGTCCCTCAGGAGGGAGTCTTGGTGGTTGGGGTGCTAGCTGTGTCTTCTAAATGCTTCAGTCCTCAGGGAGGAGCTGGAATTAGGAGTCTCCTCCCAGTTGTAAGGAGCTGTGCTGAGAGTGGGGACCGCGGTGAGTGTGTCTCAGTGTTTCCTGTCTGTTTCAACATGGGTGTTTTCTCTTTCACCTGATGTGTGGAGTCACTTAGTTTCTGGATTCCTTTCAAAGGGAATTTCTCTGTATGTAGTTGTATTGATAGAATTGGTGCATCCGTAGGAGAGAAGTTCACTAGCCTTCTCTGTTATCTTTTGGTCACTCCTGCAGGCAAGATTTTGATCTCAATGTCACAGGAATAGAAATTAATTTTAAAAATCAGAAAACAAAAAAGATTTTTTCATAGGAACATTTAAGAAAAATCAATCTCATTTAAACAACTCTTCTATCAAAGGGAAAATATGAATCAAAATTAGAATCTCCTGAAAGCACAATAATGAAAACATTTTATTTAAGATCATTTTGAATAAAAAGAAAAGGGCGCTCAGAGGAAAATTTATAGCCCTAAATACTCTTACCTATTTAAAAAAAGGAAAGAAATAAATTATCCACCAAATGGAAAAGTAAGAAGAAAAACAGGTTAACTGAAACAAAAGGAATTAGTAAAGTTAAAAGCCAAAATTATGGAATTAAAAAATAAAAAACAATAGAGTGAATTCAAGTTCATATTGTGAAACAATAACGATAAATATTAAAGTAGGTAAAACACTTGCTAACCTATTTTTGAAGAGGGGAGAAATTTCAAATATAAAAGATAAGAAATCATAAGGAGCGGGGCTTCCCTGGTGGCGCAGTGGTTGAGAGTCCGCCTGCCGATGCAGGGGACGCGGGTTCGTGCCCCGGTCCGGGAAGATCCCACATGCCGCGGAGCGGCTGGGCCCGTGAGCCATGGCCGCTGAGCCTGCACGTCCAGAGCCTGTGCTCTGCAACGGGAGAGGCCACAGCAGTGAGAGGCCCACGTACCGCAAAAAAAAAAAAAAGAAATCATAAGGAGCAAAATGAGAAATTATAGGAAAGTACAGTTTACCAAAACTGACATGTGAAAAGACACTAATTTTTCCAATTATATCCTGGTAAAAATAAGGCCAAATTCTTATTGAACTTATGCAAATAACTACATTGCCATGAAAGGTAAAGAGATTCAATAAAAGAAGTGAATTCTTGGAAAGTGAGAATCCCATATCAGTTAAAAATATTTAATTTCAGTTTATCAAAATAAGGTCTACAGCACTGTTATGGATTATAAATACTTAAAGTCATCAATGAATGGTATGCAAGTAAATGTTTCACAACTGGCTCTCCGGAAGAAGCAGAACAAAAGCCTGGTTTGAGGCATTTGCCGGTTGTGGAGGTGTAGGTACCCCATCAGTACTGATTTCAGCTACTAACCCGTTCCGTGGTTCCCCCATACCGATGCAACAGTCACAGCCTCCAAAGCAGAGGTTATAGTGAAACATAGTACAGTAAGTGGCACGGATTCACTTTTAAGTATTTATTAGCTTTATTTATAATATAATTTATTTAATTGTAAGTTTATGTAATTTAACTTTTAGTAGTATCTGTTTCTAACAGCTGGTCAAAAGATTACCCAGATTCTAACAGGTGATCTCAGTACACCATTCTACCTACTCTCTGATCAAATTGTCCCACCTCTGGGAACTTACCCTACAGATGTACCTGCACACACGCCCAAGGACGTGTAAGCACACTTGCAGCATTGTTTGTGTTAGCAGGAGACAAAAACAATCCAAATTTCTATTTGAGGAGGACTGGTTACGTAAACTCTGACATTTCCACAAAATGAAGTGCTCTGAACAAGTTTAATTATTTTAAAAAGAATGAGAAAACTATCGATATAGAACTGTCTCCAGTATACATTGTTACATGAAAAACGCATAATGCAGAACAATGAATACTTTTGTGTAAAAATGTAGAGAAAGCAATTTAATTGTATTTGCATAAAGAAACACCCCCCAGGGACTTCCCTGGTGGTGCAGTGGTTAAGCATCCACCTGCCAATGCAGGGGACCCGGGTTCGAGCCCTGGTCTAGGAAGATCCCACATGCCGCAGAGCCACAACTACTGAGCCTGTGCCCTAGAGCCCGCGAGCCACAACTACTGAGCCTGCATGCCGCAACTACTGAAGCCCACATGCCACAAGTACTGAAGCCCGTGCACCTAGAGCCCGTGCTCTGCAGCAAGAGAAGCCACCGCAAAGAGAAGCCCACGCACCGCAGTGAAGGGTAGCTCCCGCTCGCCGCAACTAGAGAAAGCCCGTGCGCAGCAACGAACACCCAACGCAGCCAAAAATAAAAAAAATAAAAAAAACAAAAAACGAAACACCCCCCAAATACAAAGGAAACTAAAAAAATAGTTTTCTTATATGAGATGAGGGTTGGATGTGGAAAACAGAGATAAGGCTACTTACAATACCTTTGTAAGTAGTTCTGATTTTGGGCCCATGTGAATGTATGAGCAAAAGTAACAATCTTTTTAAACCAATTAAAAGAAATCACTATCCATTTTGAACTATAAATGATGTTTTCTTAATGTTTACCAACTAAACTTGATAAATTGTACTGTATTACTTTCACATGTGCTATATAATCCTGTTCATATCAATTATTTTCCCCAGAATTAGCCTATTTTCAGTATTCACTTATTTAGTATCTTTCTTTGACTTGACTGTAGAATTGGCCAGTCTTCCCTTCTTGCTTTAGTTGTGTGAACGTACCACCTTTATAGGGGAGTTTAACGTACTAACATCGACGTAATTTTTCAAAATAATTGCCCCTGCGTTAGTCTCTGTTCCATAAAATAGATTAACCACCTCTTGCACGGTAGACAATGAAGCCACGGCTCACGCTTCAGCGTCAAAGCGAACACTTGACATTCTTCTCACATTTTAATTTTACTTGTGTGACTCACCTCTGCTTTCATTCAAGCTACAGCTTTTGTGCAAACTGGGAAGGTGAGAAGATCACTGGGTAGGATTCAAAGGAACAGTTCTATTCCTAGCTCCTCCACTTATTAAATGATCATGGTTACGCAACTTAACCCTCAAAACCTGTTTTTAATTATAAAGTAGAGATAGGGTTATTCTGCATAGAGCGCAAGGAAGTTAACGTGACCAAATGAGATGTTATCGTAGGAAGTACTTTGACAAAATCAGAGGCTCGTACACAGTTTTATATTGTTGTTGCCATCAGCACAAAGCGATCCTTTAATATGCTGCATAGATTTTGAAATCAGAAAAAAAACTGTACCTTTGAAATAAAGCTGGCTTCAAACTTTGCTGTTTTATTGAAACTATTTATGTGTCGGTTGAAATTTTATTTACTTTTATCTCTTTACCTACTCCCTCTGCTGTTCAACCGTCCTGGTTTTCATATTCTGTTAAACTGGGGGCTGGGGGGTAGGGGTCAGGAATAAAATCAAAGAGAATTCACCTCTGTGTCTCCTGAAATATTCCTGTATTGAAGTGATCTATTTCTAAGGGTAGATTATTCAAACATTCTGTAATTTTTTGGGTAGTTGATAGAACTAGGCTTTGATGTTCTTTTAAAACCTCACTCTTTGGGTGCAGAGTCTAAAAGCTTTCAATTTTAATAGCACATGCGTTAAAAACGCTGGAAGTTGAAGGAAGTCTTATAAAACAAAGGAGTCAGTCAGAGACGATGGTACTAGATTCAGGATGTATTGTGGCTTCTCCACTTGGGATGTTTGTTTCTAGACTGAGTGCTAATTGAATAATCATGAAATTTATTGCAAAACAAGAAACATTTTTGGCAAGGACTGCCTCCAAATACAAAGCTTGTTCTGAGTCTGAACTCTCTGGAGTCATGAACTGCTAAGTTTTGTTAAGCTCAGTGACTGTATTGATCTTGAAAGTGCGCGGCGCTACGTAGTATTCAGAGGAATCCACCAGCTCGTGTTCTCTAGAATTATTATCCCTTGAGTGCTGTCCCTTTGCTCATAATCTTGCTTTAAGAAGTATGTGAGAAAAAAGGGAAAGAAAAGGCTTTTAAAGTCGATAAATCAAATACAACTACTGTCTCAAGTTAATGCTACCTTTCAAACACATGCTAACGTTCTATCAGCATCTTTTCTGGTCCCAAGCCCGCCCACCCGCCGTTTGCTTCTTTACTGTGAAATGTGCCGTATTCTTAATTCATTCAGCCAATATATGTGTCGTAGATGCTGGATACTATATGGGGGATATCAGCAGTAATGTCATTATGATTATTTATTAAGTCAAATGCTTTTCACTCTTTGCACACAGAAGGGTGCCTTTGGTGAGGTCGAGTGAGTGAGTGAGGGGGTGACAGGGGTTTGTGTCTGTGAGAGGCCCTGGCCACACTCGGGGGTTCTGCACGGCCTCTTCTGGGCCATTTGAGGACAAGGCAGAAAGCCATTCAGGGACCAGGAGTCCCTCAGTCCCTGGGAAACCAGTTATCCCCCAAACCAGGAGTCCATCGGTTCCTCAATGGACAGTGCCTTTGTAAACCTGCCCTAATGTCCTTGCGTGCTAAGTTGTGCATCAGTGGTCATGGTTATTCCTGAGGATTAAAAGCTCCTGGCCTTTTCGTTCTCCGTTGAAACTCATGTTTTTATACATAAAGTGAAATCCTGTGAACTCTGAGCAATACGTCACACGTCCTCATGTTTTTAAAATGGCTTTTCCGATGTAGTTCTCAGAAGCTGAGGATCTGCAGTCCTTCTGCTACACCCCAAGCCAGTGTTTTCAAGGAGCAAAGACAGGCGTGGAGAGAGGCACGTTCCTCTCCTCCAGACCCGCTCGGGGTGCAGAGTCTCAGAGACGGAGGGATGGGTTTAGAAAATGTCTATGGAAAGGATCTCCAGGGGACCCCCTTCTTACTGTGCCTTTTCTAAGCCACACGAGGAGGATACAAAGACTGGGGGAGAGACGGAAATCCCCAGAGTCTCCGTCTTAGTAGCGATGAAGACGTAAGGCATTGAATGTCTGAGACCCCACTGGTTTGACAGAAAACAAACCAAACAGAAAGAAAGAAAAAATAAATAAAAGAATCCCTTGACATTTTCATACGTTTCTGCAAAAGACTTTAGACAAATGCAATTATGTGAGCTACGATACCACTAGGAACCGCATGGAAAGTTTTGAGTCTCCTCTCTCACGGGCTGAGACACAATGTGTGTGGTGTGTGTGACCCCCTGGACTGGCCGTCTCTCCCCACAGCCAGTGAGGACACTCCTTGGACACTATCCGATCTAGTCATGACCTCCGGTGTGTGGAGCTGTTTGTTTTAACCTCACTGGAAACCTCCTAAGGGTGATGATTGAAAGGGAGCAGGCCCTCTGCTCGGGGCGCCTGTGCGTGTGCATACTGTTCTAGGCACTAATGTTTCACCAGGACACTCCACAGGCAAGCTCTTCCCTCGGACACCAAGGCCGGGCAAGACAGCAACTTTTCAGGTTCAGTCCAGGAGCTGGGAACACAAAGGATCAAACCCAAACGCGTCATCTTCCAAAATGAGCTTAGAGGAAGTCACAACCGCCTTCCTTCTCTGTGGATGCGGGTTAAATGTGCCCCAGGGGACAGATGAGCAGGTCCTGCCCAGAACCGCCTTGCAGATGGCTGAGCTCACCTAGCAGAGTGCGTGAATCAGGCATGGGGGTGTTGAGACCAGAGAGACCAGCACCTTGAACTCCAGAACTGAGAGATTTTAGTAAAAGTCTGTCGATAAGTTGTGGGGAGAGCTGAGTGAACCAGCAAAGGATGAGCTCAGTACCGCAGTGAGGGATGCAGGAGGGAGGAGTTCTGCCACCCCTTGACCTGAAGGGCAGAGGGAGGAGCGAGCCCTGTCGTTCTGAGAGGACGGCCACACAGAGAGGGCCTAGGCGGGAGCTGCCCCTTCGGCGGGGGTCGTAGGCCGACCGTGGTGCCCAGGCTGGAGCGCACCAGGTCACATAGGACCTCACTCTCCACCTGCCCTCCGATCTCTCCCAGGTGCCTTCCAGACCTGGACCCAGCCGAACGCTCCCTTCTCAGAGCAGGTGGAGAGTGATGTGCAGGGGGAACAGAGTATCCACATGGGGAGGGAGAACCGGAAATCTGGTGTCCTTGTGCCCCTGGGCTGAGTCCTTTACCTTCAAACATCACAGGAGCTGAAAGCCTGGGACCTTGTCTAGTACAGATGGACCTCCACCTTCAGAGCGCGCACGTCCCCCACCCAGCAGCCGGCCCAGATGGGTGGGCCTCTCTGTTCCCTGCAGGGCTATACAAAGGGACTTCCCTGGGCTGCAGTGGTTAAGACTTTGGACTTGCAATGCAGGGGGCACGAGTTGGATCCCTGGTGGGGGAACTAAGATCCCGCATGCCACCTGGCACCGCCAAAAAATGAAATGAAGTGAAGTGAAATAAAATAAAATGTGAGGAATCGCCTTGCCACCCGCCACCTGACATAACCTGTCTCCCGGGTAAGACGTCCTTCAACAGAGAACTCAGCAACTTTCGTGATGCTGTATTATCTGTTCATTTCAGTTCTGATGTTCAACTATAAATCACGATCTTAATCCTGTATAATGCCCGGACCCCAGTGACGTTCTCGTCAAATGTCCTACTTCGCATTCCGTGTCATGTGGACACCATTGATTACTTCTCCTTCCTGAATTCTCCATTCTCTTGATTTCTCTGAGTCCGATTCTCCTTCTTCCTCTATGCCTGTCATCAGTCCCTTTGCTGACCCCCTATTAAATGGTGTGGTTTCTGTAGCGTTTTCTCATTAGCGTGGTGTTCTCCCATGCTCACCTTGGTGCCCTTATTCCTGCCCCGGCTCTACCTGCCCCTTATCTCTCCAACACGGGCGCTCCCAGCGGTAGAGGGCCCTACACCACATGCACACACTCACGTCTCACCCGCGCCCCAAACACAGCCTCGCAGAACCTGAGCTCGTGACGTTCTCCCCAAGTTGCTGTGGTTGCTCCTGTGTTTCCTGTTTCAGTTAATGGGACCGTCCTGCCCTTGGTCACCCAAGCACAAGCCTCAAGTAAGTCTAGGCTCATCCTCCTCCCTAACTTCCATGTTTATTCAAACCACGAGCCTTGCCCATCTAATTTCCTAAACGGTTCTCAAAACGATCACCTCCTCGCTCTGTCTCAGCAACCGCCTTGCCTTAGCGTCGGCTCATCCCTCACCTGGACCATGACGACAGCTCTAGCACTGCTCTCTCCCCCAACACGGCCCCCGCGGTCCCACCCCCACCACCTCCATCCTGCAGGCCACTCAAGCCCCAGACCAGCCCCGCCGTCTGGGCACCGGCGGCCTCTTTGCGTCCGTCTCCCTCCAACCTCCCGTGGTTCTCACCTCAGCACCATCGCCCTGGTGACACTGCAGACACACGACCACCACGGCCCAGCTTTCACACCTCGGCATAAGTGTTTCTGTGCCTTTTCTTCCTGGTAAATCTTGTTCAGACGCCGGTCCCTACCTGGACACCCACTTTTCCTCTATGACCGGAGGTAATCCTGACACCTTTGCACTAATTCTGTCCAATTAGTCCTTTGGACTAATCAGTCTTTTATGCCACGTGTTGCTTTGTGTTGCCATACTTTCTCTCACTCCGTAACCTAGGGCCTGACGTGGGAGTGGCACTGAATTTACAAATCCATGGATTCATTTTGATCAAGAGTTTCAGTGCAGGAAGTTTCAGGTTTAAATCCCTGCTCTGTGACCATGGGCAAGTCGTCACTTGCATAACACGCAGGTATGGGGCGCATCAAGATGCCCTTTGGTTATAACAGTGCGTGAGGCTGATTCAGTGTGAAGCTCCCCACATCTGCTCTTGCCTCTCCAATGCATTCTACTCATTAAAGATGAGTGATGTTTCAAAAATCCCAGATCTGAGTATGCCACCCGCCCCCGCCTGATATCCTCCAGTGTCTGTTGCTCTTAGGCTGAAATCCAAGTGTTTGTGAGAGCCCAGCGTGATCTGGGCCTCGGCTGCCCCTTTATCTGGTGTCACACCTCCCTGGTCCCCAGACTCAGGTTCCCTGACACACACACCCCCCCCCCCGCCGCAGGCCCACGTATGTGTCCTCTCCTGCCCATCACGGCCGCCACAGGTGTGGCTCCTGCTGAGGACGGTCCCTTTCTTCCCCTTCACCTGGGGAACTGCCGCACAGTCTTCCAATATCAGCTTCGATGCCACTTCGTACTGAGTCGGGGTCCTTGACGCCCGGTCTTCACGGCCCCTACAGACATGTGCCGCGTGTACACCTGCAATAGCTCACAGGCTTCCTTCATGCCAAAGACAGAAGGGGACCTGAATCCTTAACGTGGCAATTTGCTGACAGACATTAATTAGTAAAGTGTCTCGAGGAAGGGACGCCATTTTTCATCTCGCACAAACTTGCTGCCTTGGCTGTCGGCTTGTCTGTTTTATTAAACACTTTTCCTCTAGAACACTTACCAGGGTTAGCTGTGTTTGTTATTAATTACTCATAAAGGTAAAAAAAATTCGATCTGTCTCTCACACCAGATTGCACATCCTCTTTGGGAAGGGACTGCCTTTGCCCTGTTTATTTTTGGACCCTCAGAATCCTGCCTCTTCATCATCTTCCGCTTGGGGGCATTGGGCAACGTCTGAGGAGTGAAGTGACCTGGAGGGCGCTGCATTCTGGCTTTCTGGAGGCTGCACTGGCTGCACCCAGGGTCTACGCAAATGAAACTGCTCCCTTCAGCGATACACCCATTGCAGGTTTCTGTCTACCGTTGGAGACATGAGAAAGCAAACGGACACAGTTTGCTGGTGGGTTCTCTAGTCTATGTGACAGAAATGCCAGAGCACCCATCACCCAAGATGCTCGTAGCACCAGTCAATAAAAATCACTGAACACACGCTCAGCTTTACAAGAGCTTTACTTGCAGTTATAAACATAGCGTTTGCATCGAGCAGAATGGCAGGTAGGGATAAAGTGCTAGTAAGTTCAATAACCTGTTTCACATCAGCGTATAACAGGGTGCGGAGTGCCAACAGCTTCTTTTTCCTTCCTATTTTATAAGCTTTACTCCAAGAGCATGATAACATTTCATGTCAACCTGACTCCACGGAGTAGGTAGCTTTCCTCTCTCTGTCCAGAGACACAGGCCAGATTCTCCTGGCAACCAGAGCTGTCTAAAGGCTTCTTAACGCTCTGCCCATTTCGGCTTCACTTTATTTGGGCCATTAATTTGGTAAAAAAAAATAGGAGTACTCAGATGAAACAAAACTACTTTTATCATAATTAGTAATTTTTTGCCTTCAAAGACTGTCCCAACTAGTAGAGGTTTCTTACCGACGATCAAAATTAGAACATCATTTTGCAGTCTAAAAGACACGTGCAGCGTACACCTGCAATAGCTCAAAGGCTTCCTTCACCAAAGACAGAAGGGTCTGAGTCCTGCATTCTGTTTCCAGTAGAGAGGTATATTTCCAGGATTCTGTTTTAATTAGAGAGGTATTTTTCCAGCAAAATGCCTCCTAACACACACACTATATATAGTGTGTATATATATATGGGAAGGGGCGATCAAGAATTTGAATTATTGGACTTGTACCAACTTTTGGACACTTCTTTAAAGTTTTTCACTTTAAAACTTTCCTTAGGGCTTCCCTGGTGGCTCAGTGGTTGAGAGTCTGCCTGCCGATGCAGGGGACACGGGTTCGTGCCCCGGTCCAGGAAGATCCCACATGCCGTGGAGCAGCTGGGCCCATGAGCCATGGCCGCTGAGCCTGCGCGTCTGGAGCCTGTGCTCCGCAACGGGAGAGGCCACAACAGTGAGAGGCCTGCGTACCGCAAAAAAACAAAAAACTTTCCTTAAATCTTTTCAAGTAATACCCTTCCCTTTCTTCTTTTTTGTTCTTGCTAAATATCCCCGTCTATATTGTTTTGTCTTTTGGGGAAGAGAGGCTCCTTTACATGAAACCATTCTGTTCAATCAACATATGGCAAGAGACAGAAATACCTGTGTTTGAACCCAGCTCTAACGTTACCAGCTGTGCAAGCCACCTGTGTGTGTGCACAAAAACCAAAACCAAAACAAACAAAACCTCTATGTGATAAATAAGTGCAAGAGGAGGATAGATATTGTCCACATCCTTTCAAAGTGTGTAGCACAGAGGCAGTTGTATCTCAGTGCTGAATTCACAGATAAATAGATAGGTAACAGGATGATAGATGGATAATCACGCCCTTCTCAGTTATTTTCCTTTAATGTATTATTTCGACTTTCTGACATGGTTACTGCTCAGTTTTTGTGAACTTCAAACAAACGTCTTGCTGGGCTGCTCTGGTGGCAGCCTGGGATCCCACCGTCAGGACGTGAGCCCCCAGACATCTGGAGAAGATTCGAGATGTGTCTGCCATTTTCCTGACAGGGACCCTCAGACCCACGGAGGTCACAGCATTCCGATGTTTTGTGAAAGCAGATATCATCTTCTAATGAAAATCTGCAGTCAGACTTAAAAGAAATATAAGATTTATCAAAACTTACTTTCAAGACTCCTAGGGCACCAGGGTTGAAGGGATGCTGCTGGACTCATAGCACGCTTCCCAGAAGAGCCGCCCATTTCCAGGCTGGGGTAAGACCCTGGTGGGCACGTCCCTCTTTGGGGGTCACAGTGTCTTGGAAGAGGTAGGGGTTCCCTTCTGCTGTCAGCCAGCGGATGGAATGACTGTATGGGCCATGATGGTGCCCAGGTGTGGGCACCGATGTGATCTGTAGGAAGCAAGCGAGGGCCCGTGTTTGTCTCAGTAAGTCAGCCAGTCTTAGACAGGAGTCCTCCCAGGAAACTCGGGCATCTTGCCGCCAGTACCCAACTGGGAAAGGGGAACCTCTCCGGTGTCCTTGAGGCCCTCATCTCAGTGGATGAGTCCTGTTTCCCTCCTCCAGCTGACCTCGGCTTTCCTACCTTTTGGTCGCTGTGCTGAGGGTTTCTTTTACCAGCAGAACCTGATCCTGGCACTGGCAGAGTCACCGGAAGGAAGGATGATCGAATTTCTCTGCGGGGCTCAGGCCCTCGGAGGTTTTAGAGAAAAGGTGCTGTAGTTAGGGACCGTGAGGGCTGCAGAGATTAACGTGGGAGAAAGAGACACGGTCACCTACCTGCACCTACACCGAGGCCTGAGTAAGGCGGGGGTCTTGCTTTTCCGCAGGTAGCACCACGAAACGCAGGTGCTGCCTTAAGGTGCGTTCTGTGCATCGTCTCCGACAGAGGAGGCTGAAAGGGACAGAATATTCTATGTATGTATATTCAGTCATTTGAATGTTGTGATTTGGTCTCGTTGCAATTGCATAATTTCGCTACTGTATTTGGACGGGCCACTCAAATAGAATTACGATTTCCCCCTCACCTGAAGGCAGACGTGTCCTGAGAGCTGGGCCTGCAGCAGCTCTAGACACACGGCGAGTACCCCAGCTGCTGACTCGTCCTGGACCGGCGCACCCTTCCCGACGCCCACCTGCTCACTGTCAGGCGGCGGGGGCCGTCGGACCGAGGCTGCGCGCGGGGCCGGGGGCGCCGCAGGCCCAGGCGGGCGGGCCGGCAGGGGCGGGGCGGGGTCCCTGGCGCCAGCGCGTCCTCGCTGCGTCCCGGGGGCTCAGCCGCCTCCGCTCGTGGGAGCCGCGCGCTGAGCGGCGGGGACGCGCTCGGGGGGAGGCGTCCGCAGCCGGAGCGCGGGGCTGCGGGAGCGCGGCGACCCGAGGGCCGAGCGGACCCGGGGACGCGAGGACCCGCGCGGGCCGGCATCACTGCGTCGCCCCGCGCGTCTCTGGGCTCAGAGGTGAGCTTTGGGCTTTCGAGGCGCCGTGCTTGGGAGCGAGGACTGTGCTCCAGGGATCTCGTGTCCCTGGGGGCTCCGGGTCGCGGTCCGGGGACGGTTCCAAGGGTGGCGGATTTCGGGAACCGGGGGAAAGGCGGGCGCGCTCTCCGCCCCTCCTGGCATCCGCGGCGCGTCTGCAGGCGCGGGCGGCAGCCAGAGGCCAGTCCCCCGGGGTGGGCATCAGCGGGCCCTGGGCCCTCGGCGCCGCCGGCCTCGCGCGCTGACTCGGGCGCAGCCAAAGTTTGCCTCCGGGGTCCAGCCGGTTCTCTCGCCCCCGCAGCCCGCAGGTGTCGCCTGTCCTCGCCCCGCAGCTGCAGCCGCCCGACATGGAGCCCCCTGTCCAGATCTTCCGCGGCGAGCCGGGCTCCACCTGCGCCCCAAGCACCTGCCTGCCCCCCAACGGCAGCGGCCGGTTCCCGGGCTGGGCCGAGCCGGACCGCAACAGCAGCGCAGGCTCCGAGGACGCGCCGCCGGAGCCCGAGCACATTTCGCCGGTCATCCCGGTCATCATCACGGCGGTCTATTCCGTGGTGTTCGTCGTGGGCCTGGTGGGCAACTCGCTGGTCATGTTCGTGATCGTCCGGTGAGCTCGGGGTCCGGGCGCCGCAGTGGCCGCAGCAGGGAGGGAAGGTCGGGCCGGCCACCAGGACGCGCGGAGGGACGCCCGCCCGGTAATGGGGATCCCGTTCTGTCGGGCTCCTCAAAGCCTCAGAGCGTGGCCTCCTCGAAGTGAGATTTCCTGGGAGAGTTTTTGGTGCGGGACTTCGAGGTTCGCAGAGGGCGAAGCCGAGCAGCCGGAGGTGTCTTGAAGATTTAGGAGTGACCCTCCCTGACCCCCAAACCCCTACTGAAAACCCTACGGACAGGGAGAGTGCAGGGGGTGTCCCTGCAAGGGGCAAGGTCAGTGTCTCGTGGGAGGGAAACTGGTCCATCTGCCTGGCCTTTTGCCTGCGCCCGTTTGGAGCACTTCGTTTTGCCCTTTGCAAATGTTTCTTTAGATAAAATTCATGCCCACCTAATCCACTGAAGAATTTCCTGTGGCTCGTCAGACTGGTGTTATGGTCTATGAAGCAAAGCCAGCATACTGTTGAGGGTGGTTGGTATCCATACGTGAGCCTTGTTAGTACTGATATGCCGTCTTCTTTGTTTAGAATACCAGTGACCTTTGTACGTAAACCACCTAATATTTATCTGTTAACGTACAGCTGCTGGAGGTTTCCAAAAATTGTTTTGCTTTTTATCTTCCACGGTGAGAACTGAAGGTTTGATTTTATTGTTCTTTTGTGGATACATTGATGTCAACTTCCAGTAATAAATATCCAGATATCCACGTATATGCAAATTTTCTGGTAAGTGAAGTGATTTCTCTTTTGGCCTCTTGCAACATAGGAAACAAGAGGAAAAAAAAATCCTAACATTGTCTGGATGCTCTTTGAGAAGTTTCCCTTTCTGGCAGACTTAATGCTCTGCAGTTGCACCTTTGAGAGTGACTACAAAGCTGAGATTCCTTTGAGAAGTTCCTGTGAAGTAAAGGAAGGCTGCAAGTCACGCTGTTTAGGGACATTGAAAGGGTGAAGAACTAATATCTCTTTATTATGAACTTTAAGAACAATACCTGCAGTAGCATGAATGTTTCAAACACCCCTTTCTCTCTGTCTCTCTGTCTCTCCCTCCCTCCCTCCCCCTCCTTCCTTCCCTCCCCCTCCCTCTCCCTTCCTTCTCCCTCCCTCCTCCCTCTCTCTCTCTCTCTCTCTCTCTCTCTCTCTCTCGGAAATGTCAGGTCTTTTATCCTCATCTGTGCTCTGGAACTGAAAACCATCATTTAAGCTTCCGAATACATATTATAAAGCTCTTTTCACCTACAATTAGCGTCTCTAGCTTGGTAACCTTGCTTTTCATAATTGCTTATTGCATTTTACAGGATTTCTATCAGTGATGAGTACAACATACAGAAGGAGGAATATTTTAAAAGCACTTTGTTTTCCTAAGTCATTAGTAATTTTAGGGCTGCTCTCCATTGGAGGGAAGATTATAGTAACCAAAAGAAAAGAAAAGACAGCTGTATTCTAGACTATAATTAAATTTTTTAGAAGATCTTTGCTACAGCGGCCGTTGTCTTATAATAAAACATTGTTACATGAAAAGAGGATGCTAAAAACAAACCCACTCTGTTCTTTCTCATATCATATTTAAGTGCTTGAGTGAGACAGATACATCTTATTGTCACTTGAATGAGAACTTGAAGTTTTGAGTTTGAGAAGGGCTTCTTAGTTGCTCTACAACTTTTTATATAGCCCTGCAGTCTAGGATTAAAAAGAATAAAGAATCTTAAAATATATGCAAAGGGAACTCCACTGGGAGCATTAGACATGTCAGAAAGAAAGAATCATTGTAGATTGACTAGGATTTTTAATGATAAATATAAAAAAGTATAATTATAAATTGAATATATCTATTCCAAAGATATCCAAGATTAAAATTTGTGTGAAGGGGATAAATTCAGCTAAAAATACAATAGGAGTTAGAGAGTTCACATAACATCATCCTTCCTCCCACCCCACTTGATAGTAAATGAAGAGGGAAGAGTTCTCTTCTCACCCTGTAAAGCCAACCTACTGAAACAATAGTTGGCTTAAATCCATGGCTGAGAGCGTTACGGAGCATTTTGTTCAAGCTGATACAGGGTCAAAGAGTTGAAAAATGAAACCTCAGAAGGAGACTTGATGGACTTGGGTTTATTTTGCTCAGGAGAAAAAAGGGCTGAAGATGGTTTGCAGCAGGCGGTGGTTTGCTCATCAGAACTCAGAGCAGAGCCAGAGTGTGGAATTCAAGTGCAGCTTTGGTGATTGACGTTGAGGGCTGACCAGCATCGCCTGAAAAGATGGGGGATCACTTTTGAGAGGGACATTACATTAGTTTTTTAACGTCTTTATTGGAGTATAATTGCTTTACAATGGTGTGTTAGTTTCTAACAAAGTGAATCAGCTGTATGTATACATACATCCCCATATCCCCTCCCTCTTGCGTCTCCCTCCCACCTTCCCTATCCCACCCCTCTAGGTGGTCACAAAGCACCGAGCTGATCTCCCTGTGCTACGCGGCTGCTTCCCACTAGCTATCTACCTTACATTTGGTAGTGTGTATATGTCAGTGCCACTCTCTCACTTCGTCTCAGCTTACCCTTCCCCCTCCCTGTGTCGACAAGGACGTCCTTTTGAAATATTGTACATGCAAAAGAGTCCTGGTTGAGTTCTCTAGGAAGTCACTCTGGAGATGGAATTTGGACGCTTGGATGGCAGGGCAGGTGCAGGTCTGGGATGGCCAGCTCAGACCTGGGGAGAAAGTGAGGGTTGTGGAAAAAGCTTTGACTGTTTTTAGACCTGCCTTACACATAGCTTTTCCCACCTTGAACACCTGGAATGCTGTCCAGTATCTTCTGAAGATAATCTAGGATTTCAAGGATTTTCATCATTTAATGTGTAGCAACTGCTATAATTGCCTAATGGTAGGGTACTTTAACCTTTCACTTTGAAAACCTTAAAATTTAAGCACTCCAGCCTCCCTCTCCAGGCTTTGGGGTTTGTGGTCCTGGCGTAGGATGTTCTTACCTCAGCCCTTGATCCACGTCCTTGGGTCCTGCCAGCACCTTGGGGGTGCCTGTGATGTGACACTCCTCTCCCAGAGCTGAAGCTCCCACAGTCCGGATGCTCGTTTCGGCCTGGCTGTCCCTTGACTCCCATGGAGATTCGGCATGCTGGACCAGTCTCACCTTCTCCTTGACTTCCTTCCACATCCGCTGGGTTTCTCCTCAGCCTCCATCACAGCCCCCTCTTCCCTGACGTTCCCTAAATGCTCCTCTTTTCCAGAGCGTTCTCAGCTCTCTTTGTCCTCACTTTGCACACCCTCCGTATTAGTCAGGATTCAGCCAGAGGAGCAGAACCAGTAGGGGATGTGTGTGTTGAGGGTTTATTCCAAGGAATTGGCGTACGTGATTGCGGGGCTGGCTAGGCAGGTCTGCTGCCCCGAGCGCAGGCATCAGCAGAGGCAGGCTGCCCTCCCCAGGCAGAATCTCTTCTTGCTCAGGGAAGCCGCAGCCCTGTAGTTAAGGCCTTTCAGCTGATTGGACCAGGCCCACCAGATCATCTAGGGTCATCTTCTTTGCTTAAGGTCAACTGATTATGGACTTTAACCACATCTACAAAACACCTTCACAGCCACACCTTGGTAAGTCCCTGAATATTCAGAGACTGTAGCCTGGCCAAGACGGCTTGTCAAACTGACCATCGCTCTTAGTGGTGTCGTCCATGCTTGTGGCCGTAACTGTCAGGGAAATTCTGACCAGTCCTGAGTCTGTGTATCTCTCTCCCACTTATTCATCCCCAGCTGCAGAGTCAGCTGGCCTCCTTCTGGATGGCTCTATGCGATTATCTCACAGGTAGCTCAGACTTCTAGACATCTGCCTGTATTAGTTTGCTAGGGCTGCCGTAACAAAGTACCACAGACCGGGTGGCTTAAACAACAAAAATGTGTTTTCTCACAGTTCTAGAAGCTGGAAGTTCAAGATCAAGGTGTTGGCAGGTTTGGTTTCTCCTGAGGCCTCTCTCCTTGGCTTGCAGACGGCTGCCTTCTCCCTGTGTCCTCACATGGTCGTCTGTGTAGACGACATCCCTACTCTCTGTGTCCTAATGTCCTCTTGTTATAAGGACACCAGTCATGTGGGATTAGAGCCTACTCTAATGACCCCATTTTACCTCATTTCACCTCTTTAAAGACCCTACTTTTAAACACAGTCACATTCTGAAGTACTGGGGGGTAGAACTTGAACATATGAATTGGAGGGACACAATTCAGCTCTAAACACTGCTTATCCATTTTCTGTTCTCTTTAAGAAGACACTTCAAGCTTCAGTCTTTATGAAGTTACGTACATATATTTTTTCTTTTGTTTAATTTAAAGAAAAGCTTTACTCTTATAAAGGTATGTTTCTTTTTAGATTGAGTGTAAGGATAAGCAAGGAAAATTATTAGGAAAAAAATAACAGAAATCGGAAAATTATCTGGTGCTTGGTCTTAGGTTTTGCCTTTTCCTTTTCTCATTAGTTTCCATTAATACTTTGCTACCATAATAAGGACCTCTAGGGGTCATCATTCTGCTGACTTTGCCCTTGGAGTAGAAGACTTTGGCTTCCCTATAATTCATCTTGGGCGGTGTTGGAATTTGCCGAAACAGGTAACTTTGTAAGGGGCTTAGAAAACAACAGAAGCACAGAAATCCTCTGGAAATCGTTCCATTTCCTGATCTCAGATTTCTTCTCCAAAGGCAGCTAACGCCCCCAAGCTTGCTGGGCATGGAGTTGTTCCTCACGAAGGTACCCGTTCTCTGGCTCATAAATTAGGGGGCAGGGTGTTTCTTCCCCAGGCATGACGGAAGTCCCACGCTCCACTCTGCTGAGAACATCTGACTCACTCAGGCCACCTCTGAGTCAGTGGGGACCCCATGCTTGAGCTTATGCCCGTCCCGCCAAAACTGTGTGGTATAACCAATTTGGGGAAGTATGGAAGGGGGGATGGGGTGAGCCAGTCAGAGTGTCTGCTACACTGCCTGCCTCTTTCCACGACAGGTGTCCTAGCCCCCCCTCCTGCAAGTGTTGCTTGTAATCACTGCAGTTGTATGTGCAGCGTATTCCAGGTTCTGTCAAATGTCAAGGGTGGGCTTCCCTGGTGGCCCAGTGGTTGAGAGTCCGCCTGCTGATGCAGGGGACACGGGTTCGTGCCCCAGTCCAGGAAGATCCCACGTGCCGTGGAGCAGCTGGGCCCGTGAGCCATGGCCGCTGAGCCTGCGCAACCGGAGCCTGTGCTCCGCAATGGGAGAGGCCACGACAGTGACAGGTCCATGTACCGAAAAAAAAAAAAAAAAAAAAAAGTCAAGGGAGCCGACCTTAGATAGTGTCACCAAGGGACACCTAGGGAGGTGTGAGAGGAAAGGCAGAGGGGTGTGGCTATCCAACAGCAGTCGTACCTTAGGCTTTGGTTTAAAAAAATATGTTGTAATTTATCCTGAATCCTCTCTTTGAATCAATACCCAACATTTCCATTAAAGCAAGCATAGTAAAATAACTTCAGAAATTATTTTCAGAAGAGCCTACCATGAATTTCTGGAAGTAATTTTATTGTTTGATAAGCTCTTAAAAAAGAGAATTGGCTTCACTGACACTGTTTATATGGATTAGCTAAATGGAATTATTTTCTTTGCTGTGGGACATCGCAGAAGTCCGAATCCTCATGGAGCTGTTTCAGAGAGCAGAGACTAAATGACTGCTAAGAAAGAAAGAAAGAGAGAGAGAGAGGGAGGGAGGGAGGAAGGAAGGAAGAGAAAAAAACAGGAAAAAAGAAAAGGAAAGAAAGAGAAAAAAAAAAAAAAACCAAGGTGGTGATCAGGTATAGAGCTCTTAAGCTTTAACAGACTTGGGCAAAACTGTAGTCTTCAGAATCCCTTTTGGATTGTGTTGCCTTTACAGTTTTTCCCAGTGCCTGTGTTAGAGTTAGTTTCAGGAGGCACTGACTTCTCGCTGGGAGAAGCTAGCACCTCTCCATTGACCGTGTCTCCAGCTGTGTCTCTGGGGCAGCCAGCAGTGTCTTCGGGAGGACTGGGCAGCAGGCATCTCCTTTACTCCAGGTTAACCTGTGGACACACTCAATTGTCGCTGCCGGGGGTTGGCGGTTGAAGGTGGGAGGGTGACGGGGTGCTCTGTGCTCAGCTAAAACCCTAAAATTCTATGTCCGCAGGACGGTTTCCTCTCTAAGATTTGCCTTAACATGGTTTCAGTGGCGCAAGTTTTACAGGCTTAACAAGATACCGTGTTAACAAAAGATAGTTTCAGAATAACATTCATTTATTCCTTAACAGAAAATCAGCCAATGCTTTTTTGTTTCTTTCTTTCTTTGGAGGGGATGCTGGCTTTTGTCTTAGATAAGGAAGACTAACGTAAGAAGAATAGGTTTTAGGAGTGAAGCTAATATTATAAAAGGCTTATGTCTTTTTTTTTTTCTTTTTAACCCACTCCACTGGCCAAGCAAGTCAGAATTTAAATGAAAAATGAGAAAAACATAAAACGTGATGAATTGAGATACCCCAAAGGAACTGGTCTGCAGTTGAGCGGGGCAGCCTTCAGACTAAGAACGGCTGGAGTTATTGAGGCTTTAACGATCGGCTGTGGCAATAGGAGCGATTTTCCAAGGTTCTGTTGAGTATTAACTCTTTTAACCTCACAATGCAACTCTAAACTGTCTCTGCTTTACTGTGTTGCTTCCACCTACTGTAGGGGCACTTCCTTCCCACGAAAGAGAGAGAGGAGGGTGACCGTGTCACTTCTCTGTGGCACCCTGTGGTTCACCTTAGCTAGGTCAGTTTTCTGTATAAAAACGGAAAAATCACTTAAGAATTCTATGTTCTTCTAGGTATCCAGATAGTTGTACACTAGGAAGCAACATGTCAGTCACTTGAGATTTGTAGTTTTCTACCAGGTGTGGTTGGGCGTGATAAACACTCACCCAGTGTGCACCACCGAACGCACTAGAACATTTCTTCTGGGTCTCAGGGCCGTGAGTGCAGGGAGGATGAGTAGTTTCTGGGGCCCTGGCTATTGCAGTGAAAGCATTACTTCTGCATCGGCCTTCCTCCCCTTCTCCTGCAGCACCCAGTGAGATGCCTGCCCGCCCTTCTGGCTGTCCATCACTAGCAGCCTGGTACCTGCAGTCACAAGAGGCAGGAATGGGAGACACGCCCCACTCCTCTGTCTCATTAAAAGAGCTTTTGCTCTTTGCAGGTAGGAGAGTATCAGGGACCTGATACCTACGTGAATATGACTCCTTTAAAATACTATAGATTGAGGCAATTTCAAAGTCGGATCACTGGAGAAACCATGGCTGAATTTCCCTTCTTTAAAAAAAAATTAATAAGCTACTGCCCTTGAGTAAAGAACCATAATTTCAGTAGTAAATAATCTAAAAGGATGTATAGCAAATTCATTTCATTGAGATGAACCGGAAATATCTGGAGAATTTAATGAAGCAAACTTATTATGTTTTCAAATAAGTTCTCCTGAGAATTCACATCAGTACAGCCATCATGTCTGGTTATTTTAAACATAAAATCTAGAATGCTGTGTATCTGGAAAGCATGCCCAGGAGGATGAATAAATCATGCAGGGAAAAGAGTGCCGAAACCCATCTCTCACTGTGCTGTTCTCCCACCGCTGGTCAAAAAGGGCTGCATCTTCCCAGGTGCTGTAGAGCTGTCCTCCTCCTGAGTCTGGCGTTTGGGGCCTTCAGACTCGTGGTGCGGCTCCAGGCTTGTGGGGTAGTGGCCAGGTTCCCGTGGGGCGGGAGCCTTTGATCACGCTCTTTTTTCCGCCAGACCAGTGTTTCTTCTGGAGCTTTCTATTGGCCGTTAGCTATTTGCTGTATTAAAGGAGTCTCTTCAGAAAAATGGCCAGTAGGGTGTTTGTTTTTTCATGATGTTGGAGCAGTAGTTTGACGACTACTCGGAAGGCTCAGATTTTAATTCCCACTGTCTCTCAAATTTGAGGAAGTCACTTACTACCTCTTTACTGAGTTTCCTCACCTGAAAAAAAAATGGGTATTGCTTATGGAGAACCTGAAACACCGTAACGTGCTGACGGCATTTGTCCATCGAGGGGTGAGATGCTAATATTTTATATTTGCATTCCCTGGACCAGGCCCCGTTTCATCCTGTCACATGTTTTCTGCCCTCATCATGCACACTAAACCACACTTATCAGAATGTTCTTCAACCTTTGGCTGCTAGAAGTAGCAGGATTCACAGAATCCCATTAGTCCTCTGATAAAATTTCTGACTCCTTAAGAAACTTCGGACTATGGTCCTGAATTCCTTTACTGATTAGGGATGGATTCAGAGAAGCCCTGAGAGTCATCTCTAAGGCTGCTTCCTCTTCAGACAAAGTGGGGCTGCTGTATCTTGCAGGATTGTAATAGTTACTAGGACTGCGGTGGGTGATTAACGGTGACACTAACAGCATAATAAGAGTGGCAGCGGGATGGTGACAAGGGGGGCTTGTGTAATCTCTAGGATGGACCTAGAGATTATCATACTAAGCAGAGTAAGTCAGAAAGAGAAAGACGTATATCATATGATATCACTTATATGTGGAATCTAAAAAAATGATATAAATGAACTTATTTACAAAACAGAAATAGAGTCACAGACATAGAAAATAAATGTATGGTTACCAAAGGGGAAGTGGGAGGAGGGATAAATTAAGAGTTTGGGATTAACAGATACACAGTACTGTATATAAAATAGGTAATCAACAAGGACCTACTGTATAGCACAGAGAACTATACTCAATATTTTGTAATAACCTACAATGGCAAAGAATCTGAAAAAGAATACATGTATATGTGTATTGATATATGGATGTAACTGAATCACTTCGCTGTACACCTGAAACCAAGACAATATTGTACATTAACTATACTTCAATTTAAAAAATGGTTTTAAAAAAAAAGAAACATTTGTCTCTGTCTCAGGAAATGCACTTGCTTAGTTATCTGTGCCTTTAAAAGCCTGTGCCCGGAGTCTTGGGCGTATACATTCAATCGCTTTCTAAAACTTATGGGCCATTTAATAATATTTGAGTAAAAAATGTAAAAGCAAAACATACTTTAGAATAAACTCCTCGCTCTCCAGATTAAGGCACTCTTTAGTTAACAGAGCATCAAAACGGAGGCCAAGAGGTACTGACTTGGGTACAAGTGTTCACAATGCTTTCATCCAAGCACAGGCAGGAAGAGGAAACAGGCAAGGAGACTGGTGCCGGGGTGGGACCCTGAGTGCAGTGTGATCCTGTGTGTTGGGTATTTTGAGTCATGTTGTCTCCTGCCTTTATCTCATGTCCTGTCAGTTCGGTTTTATTGTCCTTGCTTCATGGGACCTGAAACTCAGAAAAGTCGTACACTGAGCAGGACTGTCTGACTCCACATCAGACCGCAGGGACTACAAAAGGGGAGACAGAGCTGTTGTGTCACCACCTGTCACGGAAGTGTCACGTGGACGTTTACGGATTGAGCAGCACAGACACAGTGATCAATCAGTACCACTGATGTTGACTTTACAGCCAGAGTAGAAGTCGTTTTCCGTAATTGGCTCCTTACAAAGAAGCTTTTTAATTAAAATCAAGGCCCTAACATTGATGTCTGGCTCCTTGTAGGTACATGGGACCTGGCTGAATTAATTGCGGTTAGGTCCACAAATGTGAGGTGTGTAGAAAGTAATTAATACATGGATTTTCCCAACATATTTTAGCATTTGGCCTCAGAAAACCCGCTGATGTACTTTGGTACATTTCATGCCCTGCAGGTCCCTAAGGAAGCGTTCTCTGAGTAAAACAATCTTCTTAATCTTCTTAATTCAGTTTTAGTAGAAAATGGAATTGTTCTAAGCTTCATGTTAAAACTGAAAGAAATAATTTGGGCTGAAAGGCAATATTTCTGACCTATTTTGAAATTTTTTGTTCCCTCAATTGGAAAATGAAACACATTGTGTGCTTTATAAATCTCTCAAGATGAAAGTAAAGGAAAACAGATTTCTTTCTCACCGACCGTACCAGATTATGTTTTATGCTATACTGTGTACAAGGGCAGAACTCAGCCTGCTTTTTTTACATAATGCATTTAAAATGAAAAGCTAGTGGGACACTGGTAGACAAAAATCAACACTTAGTTGTGTTGTAGTCATTGAAATTGAATGTATTTAAAACTAAAAACCATTTTAAAAGACATAATTACAAAGAGGGATTGCTCAAAGTAAAGTTGGGTAAACCTTCCTCGAGGAAAAGTTGGGTATGTTTTATCTTGTTTCACACAGTGAAACAAAATAAAGCATTAAAAAATGAACAAAGCCAAGCATTTCTGGGTAGGATTAAAATGAATTGTCAGTCACAAAATAAAGACCTGTATCACACGCAAGTCTGTTGAAAAGATCTATATGTATGCTCATCTGTCTGTCTATACTCGTTTCTTTACCCTTTTAAAATTAAATAGATTTTGGAACAAAGCACTAGAATAAAAGCTAAATAAAGTCAGAAATGTTTGCCCATTTTTCTACTACCCCTAATGTCTAGAATAGTCCTTTTACATGTTAGATGATAAATACGTAAAGAATAAGTGAATGAAAAACAAACTCAAAAACCCAGCGGCACATTTACATCATGGGTATGACAGGAAGATGGAGAGAAATAATCTTGTGTCTTGTCTCTTAGATACACAAAGATGAAGACGGCAACCAACATCTATATATTTAACCTGGCTTTAGCAGATGCTTTGGTTACCACGACCATGCCCTTCCAGAGCACGGTCTATCTGATGAACTCCTGGCCCTTTGGGGACGTGCTGTGCAAGATCGTCATCTCCATCGACTACTACAACATGTTCACCAGCATCTTCACCTTGACCATGATGAGCGTGGACCGGTACATCGCTGTGTGCCACCCAGTCAAGGCTCTCGACTTCCGCACGCCCCTGAAGGCAAAGGTCATCAACATCTGTATTTGGATCCTGTCTTCATCTGTTGGCATCTCTGCCATAGTCCTTGGAGGAACCAGAGTCAGGGAAGGTAAGGGCGACTTTTTAAATTTCATTTAAAAATTGTTGATTTTATCATTGTTCATAAAACAAATAATTTTTTATTGAAGTAGAGTTGATTTACAATGTTGTGTCAGTTTCAGGTGTTCAGCAAAGTGATTTGGTTAAATCGTTTCATTTTTTAGAATATAACTTCTAATTACACAAACTCTTAATGTGGGAGTGAGTAGGCCACATAGCTAGAAGAAAAGCCAAATGCCAACGGAAATATAATGCTAAATCCACGGAAGATGAGAAATAAAACAGTTTTGTGTTCCTTTCCACATCTAAACACAGGATGGGTTAATGGCATGACCGGAACACAGGCACCCAACCTATCCCTTATTCAGAAAGCGCTTACTGGAATCTGGAGGGGTGGGGATGAAATAAGGAACCACAGTCATGTGGGTTTTTAAAATACAATTTGTTGCATCCTGGCAATTCTAAGATACACCTCCTTGCTCCGCTCCTTCCTCCCCAAAAGCACCCTGAGTCATCAGAGTCGTGCTGGCTGTTTACTCTTTTTCCCTAGGGGTTAACCTCCGGGCCACTATCGTGGCAGCTTCATGTGGGCGTAGGCCATTCAAAATTAGGTTCACAGATGGATGGTAGTACAGAGAAGCAAAAGCATCAGATTTTGGACTCGTTACTTTCTACCCCATGCAAACAGGACATTTGATGTTTTTCCTGTATTTCTTGGACAGTGGTCCTGACCCTGGGATGTGTGTTGGAATCACCTGGGTACGTTAGAAAATACTGCTGCCTGGTCCCACTCCGGAGGGTCCGGTTTAATTGACCTGAGGCACAGTTTGGGTGTCAAGATGTTTAAGATCTCCCCAGGTGACTCTGACCTGTAACCAAGGTGAGAACTACCGCTCTAGGAGCTTAGCTTTACTTGTAGAAGGTAAAGCTGTGAAAATATCTTTGGTCTTAATAGAAGTTCACTGGGGTGGGGGAGCAGAATGATCACTCTGGACTTTATAAATGCTGTTTATCGCTTCAGCAGTTGTCTGAATGCTCCAGTTTATTTTGCGGGCTCACGACACCTGTGAGTACAGGTCGCCGTGGAAAGGCAGGTGCTAAAATCGTAGCTTGTCCTGCCTGGCACACGTTTTTAAACGAAGCATAATCTGTTTCCTCTTAAACTACAAAATGAGTTTACAGCATAAGCACTGCAAGTGTCAAGCTATAATACTTGGTAAATTTTAAGAAAAGCCAAACTTTACCAGAGAAGCACTTTAAAATATGATGAGTTACACTCAGGATTTTGTTTCTTCATACACACAACACATGAAATAAAATTGCAGGAAACTCTTCTGAGCCCTAGGGGTTGGTGCGTAATAACTTAGATTCAAGAGGAGGTGCTGCACGTGCACTGGGAGGGTGAGAACGGTGGGCTAAGTAACATAAGAAGATGGGTGATTTTTTCCCAGGGCAAACAAAGAATTGATTTTTACAGTTATACTTGTAAATAGTTTTGTTATACTTGTCGACTTAACCACAACTCCTGTAATCATTGTCAGAAAATGACATTCTAGAAGAAATGGATTTCAGTTAGGTTTTTGAAAGGAAATGAAGATAGATGTGGGTTTTCCAGGAAGGAGGTGCTGGACGAGTGCAGATGCAACGGCAGAAAAGAGTCCCCAGTGTCAGCAGAAGATTAGTTTGTGTGGCAAAACTAATAGAGGAGGAAATGAGAGAAGAGTAGTCTTGTAGGAGGGCTCCATCCTTTCCGTGTGTCTTTTATTTTGTGAAGCATGCTTTGTTTATGTGATGAAAGATTGTCTCCAGACCAGCTAGCATGCTTCACACTGCAAGTCAAGACTCCTGGGTGACCAAGAAGAGTACTTTAGGTGATCTCCACACACTGTATCAGAGCTGATTGGCATTGGCATTTTTTTTTTTTTGGCCGCGTTGGGTCTTCGTTGCTGCGTGTGGGCTTTCTCTAGTTGTGGCGAGCAGGGGCTGCTCTTCGTTGTGGCGCGTGGGCTTCTCATTGTGGTGGCTTCTCTTGTTGCGGAGCATGGCCCTAGGCACACTGGCTCAGTAGTTGTGGCTCGCGGGCTCAGTAGTTGTGGCTCGCGGGCTCTAGAGCGCAGGCTCAGCAGTTGTGGCACACGGGCCTAGCTGCTCTGTGGCATGTGGGATCTTCCCGGACCAGGGCTCGAACCCATGTCCCCTGCATTGGCAGGCGGATTCTTAACCACTGCACCACCAGGGAAGCCCCTGTTCTGCTGCTCTTGAGTGAAATGTCTTGTGTATATCTGTTGAGTTCAAGTCTGCCATTTCTTTACTGATTTTCTATGTGGTTAATCTACCCATTGTTGAAAGTGGGATGTTGTAGTCCCCTACTATTATTGTATCGCTGTCTATGCCTCCCTTCAGTTCCGTTTATATATACTTTATATATTTAGGTGCTCCAGTGTTGGGTGCATATATATTTACAATTGTTTATCCTCTTGTTGAATTGACCCTTTTATCGTTATATAAAATCGCCTCTTGTGACAGTTTTTAACTCGAAGGCTGTTTTGTCTGATGTAAGTATAGCTAGCTACTCCTCTGCTCTCTTTTGGTTTCCATTTTCAGTGAATATCTTTTTCTGTCCCTGCACTTTCAGCCTAGATATGTCTTTAAAGATAAAGATGCACTCTGTTTTCCTGAAATCAAACATTTAATAAGAACGGGTGCTTGGACTTGGATCTCCTTGGTGGCCGCCTCCGTACTCTCCTTTCCCCTTGTAGGTACAAGTTCAGCTTCATGGACGTTCCCGAGGATATTTACGGCTCTATCACTGGATGTTTTCCAAAGTCTTGCAGTTGATTATTTCACCCATTCATTAAACGTTTTTTGAGCTCCTGCTACATGCGAGAGGAAGCTGGTCCTCAGAGCTAAAAGATGTCTCCAAATTATAAACGTCAGCCCTTACGTTGCCTTGCTCATCTTAACAGGTTACTCTTCCACAGTAACTACTGTGCTGAGTCCATATTTTCATTCAAGGGTTTCCTTGTGGGATTAGTTTGTTTATTTAGCAAATTATTCTCCTCAAACACCGTGTATTCCTGCCTCCCTATGTGGCAGGGACTGAATATTATTCAGGGTGGATAGTTACCTACCCTCAGGTAGTTTACATTCTGGATGGAGAGAGAAACGTTAGGAAAGGCAACACATTATTACTGAAGAGCTTCTGTCTGGTTTCTGTTCTAGCTTCTGTTATTATGCAACGATAAAAGTAGAATAAGTATAATATATAGAAAATATAAATTGCAGGGAAGAGGTCTGTTCACATGGGTCAGCCTCTGTATAAATGTCTCTAAGGTGACATCTACGCTGAGGCCAGCCACAAGAAGGCGGCACTGTTGGAACACACAGAAGTTAAGCAGGAAAGAAACAACCTTCAAGGAAGCCAGGCAGCAACGTGCCACCCTAAAAAGGTGTTGAATAAATGCATTTCTTCTATGGTGATAGTGATGATTTTTAAAAAATGACTTTGGTCTTATTTCCATAAACACTAGAGCCAAAAATAAGAGAGATCCTTGTTTGTTTCTTGGAGTCTTCCTAGTAATGGTACTTTGGACAATGGCTTTTTTAGGGAATCAAAAATTACAAGTTCTTCTGGGAGCTTTCATTTACTATTGAAAGGTTTGATATGGTATTTAGTTGATAGAAAATGACTCTAAGATAGTCACCTCTATTAATTGGCCAAAATGATTATACTCTCTGTGTTTTAAAGTATGTCTAAACGAAATTCTAAGATCTTGTTTTACTAAGGGATATACGATTAAGGGCGCATGAAGATGTTTTAGAAAACACCACTATTAGAGCTCTTTCACTATTTGAAAAATATTCTTATACTATTTTCGAAGCGGATTTTCCAGTGTCAGAAGAAAATATTTTCATTCTAAAAATTACAACTTAGTATTGTTCATGATTCTTTTATCTAAAGAAGAATCAGGACAAAGAGAGTTTAGCCTGCTCCGTGCTCAGTGGCTGATGCCCGGGGAAAAGGGAGCCTGGGAGGGGTAAGCGGGCCCCCAGTGGGAGTTCTGTATTATAAAATGTTCTTATCCTGGGTCTCTGCTCTTTCTAATATTATGGTCACTCCAAAGAGAATACTGTCCAGCAAAGAGAAGCAGAGCAAATAAAGCCATTTTCTAAGCTATCCTATAAACATAGTCGTTTTACCTGTTACATAGTCAACGTTGGCAAAAGTAAAAAACGTGTCTGATTTATGAACTTCCTTGATGACGGTGATGACGGTGACTCTCTTCCTCCTTTCTCTCCCCCCCCCCTTCCATTTTCTCCTCCTCCTTTTCGTCCTCCTCCGTCTCTTTCTTCTTCAAAAGTTTACTCATGTTTCAACAATGCTCTCAATCACAGTGACCACCACTGGTTCCATTAAATCACAACAGCTGGGTCATATTTAGACAAATGTTGTTTAAATTTTTATCGACCCACATAGTGATTTCTTGTAAGCCACTTAATGTTTTTTGGACAAGTTGGCTTTTATTAAATCGAATGGCTAGGTTTGAAATATTTAATCATTTATTACAAATAGATACTAGCTTTTATTGTCAGAGCCTTTGATCTGGGAGAATTGTTAATGTATGGAAATGCAAATAAGTACTCATGCGTTAAATGAACAGTTTAGCTCTTCTGAGAATCATCCCGCGTCAGCCCATTCCACAGCGAGATAATTCGTATTGCTGGCTAATCGTATTTATTCTGTAGCATTGTGTTTGTTAGCAGTGGATGGTGACCTTCCAGCTCCATTGTTCTACGTGCAGAGATAGCACGGTTAATATGCACGGCATTCATTCCTAACTGGTGATCTGCTTCAGGTAATAGCGTCTCACCATGATTGGACCTTTGCAACCGAAGGCGCTATATAAATTGCAGGGGAGAGCTAACCACTGATGTTCCTCTCGTGGCTTTGCTTTGTCACCTCCTGCAGACATGGACGTCGTCGAGTGCTCCTTGCAGTTCCCGGATGACGACTACTCCTGGTGGGACCTCGTCATGAAGATCTGTGTCTTCGTCTTTGCCTTCGTGATCCCCGTCTTCATCATCATCGTCTGCTACACCCTCATGATCCTGCGCTTAAAAAGCGTCCGGCTCCTTTCCGGCTCCCGAGAGAAAGACCGCAACCTCCGTCGCATCACCAGGCTTGTCCTGGTGGTGGTGGCGGTCTTCGTCATCTGCTGGACCCCCATCCACATCTTCATCCTCGTGGAGGCCCTGGGCAGCAGCTCCTACAGCATGGCTGCGCTCTCCAGCTATTACTTCTGTATCGCCTTAGGCTACACCAACAGCAGCCTAAACCCCATTCTCTATGCGTTTCTCGATGAAAACTTCAAGCGGTGTTTCAGGGACTTCTGCTTTCCAATTAAGATGAGGATGGAGCGCCAGGGCACTGACAGAGTCAGAAACACCGTTCAGGATCCTGCCCACCTGAGGGATGCTGATGGGATAAATAAACCAGTATGACTAGTCGTGGAGATGTCGTCCTGCAGTTCTCCGGGTAGAGAGGAGTTCAACGATCTAGGTTTAACTCAGATTACTACTGCAGTCTGAGCTGGAAGGGCAGCAGTTTTAACAAACTTTCAGAAATCTCATGGTCCGAGGTGGTGAGATGCAGGCTGCATTAGCGACCCAGGTCAGTGGAGACATCAAGGCTGTGGGGACAGAGCGCAAGAGGTCTGAGCAAGGAGATGCAGCCCCTGTCTAGGGATGGGAAGCGAGGCCGACTCCCAGTTCCTTTGAGGGACCAAGAAACGAGCCTTTTCCTTCTGGTTGCCTAGATCTCGTTCAGGACCCATCTGCTGTGACCTTCCTATGCAACGTGGAGTCCAAAGCTCTGTTTAGGAAAAAAGAAAAGAAAAGAAAAGTGGTTTCAGAGCTTAGCGGGCATCCAATCCGGACGCTTAACACTGACAGCAGCAACGTCATTAAGAAGGAAAACCGTGTCCAGGGCCCGTGGCCAGCTCGCTTACCGCCGTGTGGACACGCATCTCCTGTGGCTGCATGGTGAGGAGTTCCGCTTAAGACACCCACACCTGGGGCGTCTGCTGTTCACGTGTAGTAGGAAACTGTCCTGATGTTTACAAAGTCATTTAAACATGCAAGAGGTGGTTATCGTTTAACCTCTTGAAAACTATGGTTTCTTTGTTTTTAGCATGCTATTCAGATAAATAACCTCATGATAAAGCGTGTCCTGGTGTCAAGAGACACAAAGTGGTTTAAATACCACCAACTATACATAGAGCTTCCTCTGTAAATAACAGTGTACGTACAAATAAGGAATGGGCTTGCCTCCCCGCCAGATGGTTTCCCGAGGGCACACTGATGAGATCCCAAGTTGTTCAGGGTTGATGCCGAGATATTTTGCTGCTGCATAAGCTTCCGTCTGGGGATCAGTCACGGCGCCATGACTCCCTGAGCGCCCGTTAGCCCTGTAATGGGTGTTCTGAGCCCAGAACTCATGTGTTAAGGAATCAGGAAATGCTTAACTCGCTCCCAGGTTGTAGCCTCGGCAGAGTCTAGCTCCTAAGCAGCGTCTCTGTATGAATATATCGCTGCTACCAGCTTCTCTCTATTCATGGAAGGAGGGCGTCCTGCTCATGTAAATCCTGAGGTACTATTTTGTGGCTTTCAGCGAGAAGTAAAATTGATCCTAATTGTGGGCTGAATGAGGACATCATGTCGCTCGTGGGCTTGGACATACCTGGCACCATGCTGCATGAGGAGCACACCTGCTGAGGATAATGCCAACGGGCAGCACATTTAGGGTGATTTTGCTAAAACTTCCAGATGACATATACATTCCTCTATCTTTCCCCTGAAACGTATGGTTTCAAGGTAATGGCTTTTTCTGCAATTTGCCTGGGCAGAAGAAAGGGCTAATTTAGAAATAACACCCATCTCTTCTTTAAGCCTGTATGTATGTTAGGGCAGCATCCTGTGGAATTTATAGGAAAATCAAATGTATAGACTATATAACTCCCGTCATCACTACATCGATAAGTTCTGTTCACTGAGTACCTTCTCTCCTGTGTGTGTACTCTCTCCTTTGGAAACATACCCTGCATGGAAGAGTTTGTACGTGGTTTCAGAATTTTACTGTGATGTTGTTTGTCTACTTTGCAGGTTTTCATGGCACGTAGCACAGCTGAGTGAAGGCAGTGGGGCAAGGTTTTCCCTGATGAAAATGAACTGTTCTTTCGAGCATTTCCTACATTTCATTGATTTTCTTAGGTGTCCTTGTATTCTTATAGCTAAAAGTACATAGGAATGGCTTAAATACTGGTTGACATTCACCCCGTGGTTAAAAATTTTGGCCATCATATGAGAGGGATATTTAAATGGAGGGTTCCAGGAACAAACCCTGCTGAGGTGGGAAATATGACAATCTCTTTAAATTCACACTCCACATACCCTTACAGCATCTTGCCATTATTGCAGCCTAAAGGTTAGCCTGAGCGTCCTGCGTCTCTTCGTGTCTAAGTTTGCAGCCCCAGGAGAGAGAGAAACAGCTCTCAGTGCCCGTGAGGTCATGGTGTTCCAAGCTTCTCCATTGTTGGAAGCACCAGAGTCCCCAAACCAGAAGAGGAGAGGACGGCTATGTCATTTTAGGGCAGTACTTTAAAGGATGTTGAAGTGAATCATGTATGTTAGGAAAAATATCTCTTACACCAATATATTTCTTTGTCAAAAGTGTGTATGCGTGTGTGTGAGAGTTGAGTGTATGTGTGCGTGCATTGTGTGTGTGTGTGTGCATGTGTGGATACTGTGTGCATGCACAGTGTGTGAGAGTGTGTGTCTGTGTCCCATCTCGTCATGTTCCTGTTCTCCAATCACGGCAAGGAGTGTACTGTCCACTGTGTCTCTTTGGGACCAGAACTGCACGTATCTAACCTTGAATTCAGCTTCATCCGTGAGCCCCTTCTCCCCTCCCTGGCAAGAACTGGAAGACAGGACCTAGTGAGGGGTCAGAAAAATGCAGAGAAATAAAACTGTGCAGGAGGCGGCAATGAGGATGAAAAGCCATGATTCCGACTGGAAGAAGAGTAGAAGTCAGTGTCTTGTGTTACTCTGTGAATCTGGATGCATCCCCTATGCAGAGTGTAAGTCAAAACTCCAGGCTTAATACTAAAAAGGAAGCATAGTTTGGAAAGATAGTTTTGAAAAAAATCAAGGAAAATTCACAGAAGTCTTAAGAACATGGTTTCATCCTATGATGCATTACTGAGAAATAAAGTTCTTAAATCTGTACAACTGTTAATCAGGCAATTTATAGGTGTTTCATCTAGTACTGGGACATAAGAATAACTGGAATAAAAGGAATAATACATTGGCTGGCTTTAAATTAGAGCTTTTTCAGGAGAAAACTGTGACAAGATTATATGTCCACTCAGTAGATTTATTTTCTAAGCAAGAGCTGCCTGGAAGATTCAGCATAAATATGAAAATGTCTTCCCCAAAGGGCATGAACCTGCTTGCCCTAAGGCGGTTTTCTTCTCTGAAACAGAAGCATATCCATATGGTCTTTACTCTAATGTATATTCTTTATATCTTGTACTTAGAAGGTGATAATTATGCATTGTATATATGATTGTGTGCCTTGCAATAAAATAAAAACTGTACCTAAAATCACATCAGTCCATTACTGTGCTCAATCAGTCATTTATTCTTTAATGGCTTCAATGATGCTGCACTTCGGCAAGAATGATGCTCACTGTTTCTCAAAAATATAAACTGTTGCTTTAATTTTCCATCCACGACAATGTTGTTGTTGATTAATGGAAAGGAACGGAACATGTAGGAATCTAAACCGTGTATGATTTAAATTCCCAAACCTATCAATCACTTAGGAAAATGCACTTGTTTCCAGAGTAATGCTACCAAGATCCCAGAATCAATGGTACATACTGCCTTCCCTATGAAAAGCCACTTTTTCACTATTAAAAATATGCAAAATTCAAAATCGAACTGTTCCACCAATAAAAACATGAAAAAATCAAACTCTTCTGGAAACAACAAGCAGCCTTCCGCCCTGCTCCCAATAAAATACAACCACATCGCTGCCGTGAACTGTTTCTAAACCTCAGGGTATTTGAACACTCATAGAACAATTTAAAAAACAGTATCTTGACAAAAGAAAGATTTTTTGTAAATAAAAACAAAAACTTAGGAAAGGGAAGTGAAAAGGGGAACTCCTTTTACTAATTGGGGACAACACACTAGCAAGTCCTATTCTCATTTAAAACTGCAAATTTCTTACTACTATTTATCTTTAATTGCGAACTCAATTTTTCATTAGTGATTGGAGCTCAAGTATGTTTTAAGACTCCATTTTTGGTGGATCCTTCCAAATAGAATTGGAAAAAGCCTAAGGAAGCAAATAGTTATTCATTTGAAACAAGGTCCTTTCCTTGGGCTGGATGCTATATATTTGGTTGTAAAAATGTTGGACTATGCTGAACATGATTAGAAATTTAGTTTTTAAGGAAATTGTTAACATACTTGACTGGAGGGAAAACTCAGTATGCAGCAAGTTGTAGGCATTATGACATCTTTTCCTCTCAGTAATTAGTTTACAGCACTACACATTCTGGTGGACAGTGTCCACGTTTGTGGAAACTAGTGATAACAATAACAGATGAACATTATAATTAATTTTTTTCAATAACTGGTGCTTGAAAGGGTGTTCATTCAGATTTATGCCAGGAGTCATATTAGATTCTGGATAGACAGGTGAACAAAACAGATACACTTTTGAGGCTTACAGTCTAAGAAAAACAAGCAACTAAAGAATTAATTATGATGTATTGCACTGGAGGCACGAATTAGTGGAATGGAGCCTATTCCGAAAGGTCTATCTGTCCGTCAACCTAGATATATTTTTACAATTGCTCTATCCATGTCTTTATGATACACTTAAAACTACTAGAAAATTTAAAATAACAGTATTCCAATAATTGGAGATAACTAACATGGCAACTACTAAACAATATGTGACTTATTTGAGTTTCAAATAGTCAAGGAAGCCAATATGTTGGAAATCAACTAATTTAGCAACAGTATAGTCTTGGGATTATACCAGAGGATGAGACGTTGATAATTATGAGGCGTGCTATAAAGATGTATATAAAACACAGACCAAACTACAGGGTCTAATGTAGTTGCTTTTCATATTTTTAGTGGAACTGGAGAGTACAGATTTGAAACAGCTGGTCTGCAGTCAAGGCACTGCTCATGTGGAGGGAGTGGGGAGAGTGAAGCCAGGTGACTCTGCCTAATGTCCTTCTCAGCGGGACCTCTGGATCTCTGCTAACTAATGATTTTTGCTCCGTGGGAGAGACCTTGTCTACAGAATGCCCTTAGCAGGATGTCCCTGGCTAGAGAATTACTTGGAATAGACCTATAATCTATAGGTTTATGGTTTGGGGTGGGGTATAAAATGGTATGTTTCATAACTTATACACTTTCCATGCTGTTCGAGGTGATCTAAATAATAATATTATTTAGGGGAAGAGAGTCCATGTCTGATGTAAAAAGAAGGACCAGGGAAGCACACTGAAGTCTCAGTTGTCTCTCCATCACAGTTGTAGATTTCCTATATTCTTGAAATTACCAATAAAACTTGATATTTCTATGGCATAACGCACCTCAACCTGAAATTCAGGCTGAAAATATGCAGCTTAAGCCTGAGAGATGGGGAATTCCCTGGCGGTCCAGCTGTCAGTGGCGCTCTCACTGCCGGGGTTTCATCTCTGGTCAGGGAGCTAAGATCCTACAAGCTTCGTGTCAAAAAAAAAAACAACAAAAGGCTGAGAGTTACTAAAGGAAAAGATGGGTTAATTTTTGATTTAAAAAGAACAATGCTTCTATGGCAATATATAGTATTAATCATTATAAAACCTTACATTTTTTGCTATACTAACTGCTTTACAGGTCCTGAGTTAATACTCTCAACAGACCTATGAGTTACTTGTGTGAAACAGAGATGTCACGAAAATTTGCCCATGTCACATGTTAGTAAGTGTCAGAGGTGGGAGAAAATGTGATTATTACATGCAAAGCGATGGGCTCTTTTAGGGTCAGAGTTCACGGGAGGTTGGTAAGTTGCAACAGATGCAAGTGGGAGGATAAAAACTAGTACAGACTTGGGAATTGGATTACCTTGCTTTAAATCCCAGCTCCAGGTGAGATTTGTGTGGTCTTGTGCAAGATGTTATCTTTTCTGCACTGCAGCATCCTCTATAAGACATTGACAGAAAGAATATCTACCACCTGGAATTATTGGGCTCATACAATACTGCAGTCAATACTCAGCAAGTGTTAGTTAATATAATAATTATTATTCTCCATTAGCTTCACTGCGAACGCATTGTATTCCATTATTTCTATGGTTTCTTCCAATTCTAAAGTCGTACAACTCTGAGATCCCCGTGGGCTGCATCACATCACCACGTGACAAATCTGGACACGTGGTATCTAGCAGGTAGTGAGGACACGACTCACATCTACTGTCACCTCCTTCCCATCAGTCGTTGCAAAATAAAACGTGGACACAGCTGTGTCCTGGGGAGGGGTCTGAGTATTCCAGCATGATGAAAACAGGGCTTTGTCTTCCAGCATCGTGAGAGGCCCAGTCCAAGGGCTTTGTTTCCTTCTCCAAACTTAGAAGGTATTCATTCCTGAGAAACGAACTGCCTTATCCTCATTGGGTGATCCGTCCTGTAAGTGAGCGTTTGTTTGTACTGGGAACAGGAAAGGACTGACCTGGTTACTTTCTAACCTGAAGGGACCACCGCAGCTGGTGCATAAGGCACAGGGGCTCTGTTTGCCACGTAGCTCAGGGATGCTGAGTGTCTCGGATGATAGACATGAATGGATTCAACGCTCAAATGATGATGTCAGGGCTTTGTTTTGCTCCTCATATCTTTGTTCTTCTGTGTTGCCTTCATTTTCGGGAAATCTCTCTCTGTGGTACTGGCAGCTCCAGGCTCATATGGTCCTTATCGCTCATGATACCCAAGAAACAGAGGGACCCTCTTTTTTCCAGCACCCACACATCCAAGGAAGGGATTCCAACTGCCCCATCCCTGCGTCAATCACTGTTACCGAGGGATGCAGTACTCCAACTGGCCGGACCTGGTTTATGTGCCCCCCATCCAGCCCCATGTGTGTACTAGCAGGGAGGGGCTGGGGAAGGGTAGTTTGCCTTGAACCTCATAGAGTGGATTTCCATTAGAAGGAGGAATCTATTACCAGAGACAGGAAATGGACCCTGGGAAGAGAAATACAACAGCTGTCCACCAGTGTATCCATCTGGTCAAACTTTCGCCCTTTCCTCAAGGGCTCTACAGGAAGAAAGGGGAAGAAACTGGCGGGAAGAGAAAAATGGAGACAGCAGCTTTGAAAGGAATGTACCTGTAAAAGGTATCTGCAGGTGGAGAGCAGCAGTATAGTCCAGTATATAGCACAGGACCCAGGAACATGGCACTCCGACAAACTACCTCACTTCTCTCCTTCTGTTCTGGGAACTGGGCTCTGGATTTATGGTTAACCAAGAAGAAAACCCACACTAAAAATATTTATATTCCTGAGTGTTAATAGCAATTAGTATTCAAATTTACACATTTTGGATTAATAAAAAAGAATCGGGTGCTCTTAAAATTAGTAAGTAAAATTTAGCACATAAGCCACAGAACAATACTTTTGAAGAGTTCTAACACTGACATTATTTTATAAATAATACAAGGTGACATTTGTTAGGAAAAAAATTAATATTTTCAGATGTTGGAATAACACTAAAAATGGCACTGCCAATACAGAACATGGTGTACAGTTGCTTATCACTGCCGACTAAATTAATGCTTTCCTGCACCTGCCATACCTTCCGTGTCTTACAACTTTTTATATCTTCCATAAAGATGACACTTGGTCATATGGTGGGTATTTATACTTATGTTTATCCTGCAATTATCAGGTCTAAATTAGACATCATTTCAAGGAGGATGGAGCCAGGCATTACATTGCCATGGAGAAGAGATTATGATACAGGGGCAGTGAGGGGAAAATTCATCAGACGATGTGTTTTCCATCAGTATACAGAGAAGAGGGCTCTGCCGTTCTTCTGGTAACTGCACACAAGACTGTGACACATGCCTGCAGGAGCATGTTTCCATCTGACTGAAAATTAAGAGCGTTTGTATGCTGAGATAATTTGAGGAATAATGACCAATAGATGCTGACTTGATTTGGTTTTTTAGTGCTGACTTTTTTTTTTGTAAACTAAAATATTTTTTTTCCGTAGCCTGTTTTCATTTTTGAGTTCTGCTTACATGAACAAACTGTGATAAGATGACCCTCTCAAGGTCATTTGTCTTGCTCTTTCTGACTTACTTCACTCTGTATGACAGACTCCAGGTCCATCCACCTCACTAGAATAACTCAATTTCGTTTCTTTTCATGGCCGAGTAATATTCCATTGTATATATGTGCCACATCTCCTTTATCCATTCATACGATGCTGATCTTAAACTGTCCTCTTTTAGAAACATTTGGGAACATGTCCCAATCCCCTTCCCATCAGCCACCTCCCAACGGCTACAGGCGCTCTGAATCCAGCTGCAGAACCTTACAGGTAATTTGTATTTTCTCAGAGGCTAGCACAGTGCTTTGTATATGGTAAGATCAACTAAGTATGTGGAACAGATGTGTAAATGTTTCCACTTTCTACTTATAAGCTACAGAATCCTGAACAGTATGCAATGATCTTAAATTAGGAACTCGGCTCTGATGTTAACTAGCTGTGTATCCACGTATTGTTTCCACTGTAAACAAGAAGGTGTGAAAAAAAGTCACAAATATTTTATTCTGTGAGTTAGTTAGCCTAATCCTTGCCTCTAACTTCATGTCTGTCGGATTTACTGTGACCCAGTTGGTTGGGGGTAGGGGGGTGTTGAAGGGCAGCGGGGAGAAGGAAGGGTCGTCATGAAAGGGTTTCTCCTTGAGGCATTAGAGTCCTCATGATAACAGGTATGTTTGTCACCCCAAAGCTTAGCTGAAAATGGTGCAGCAGGAGATGGTGTTATGGCCTTGACTGGGAGAAATGGTGGCTGTCCTACTTGGCCCTTCTGAGTGCTTTCTTAAAAAAAGCTCATCTCCTGAGAGCTACTTTTTTTTAATAAAGCTTTTCCCCTTCACTCCTGTGTATCGCCTATACTGAATTTGTGATAAATGTTCATTTGAAATTTGAGAGTCAAATATTAACGCACATATTATGAGCTAAACTGTGTCCCCCCCCAGAAGTTCATATGGTGAAGTCCTAACCCCCAGAACTTCAGGATGTGACTGTATTTGGAGATAAGGCCTTTAAAGAGGTCCTCGAGTTAAAATGAAGTCATTAGGGTGGGTCTTAATCCAATGGAACTGGTATCCTTATAAAAAGAGATTAGGACACAGACACACACAGAGGAAAGTGAGGACACAGGGAGAAGGTGGCCATCTGCAAGCCAAGGAGACAGCCAACTCTGGTGACACCTGATCTCGGACTTCTAGCCTGCAAAATTGTGAGAAAATAAATTTCTGTTGTTTAAGCCACTCAATCCGTGGTACTTTGTTATGGCTGCCCTAGCAAACTAATTCTACGTAATAGAGCAGTTGCTCTGGGTCCATTTCAGAGTGGCTACCTTCCCCTCCTCCTTTCCCTGCCTCCTTCTCTCTGCCTCTGTCTCTCTCATCCACAACACACACATGTACACACACAGTCACATTCACACACGCAGAGAAGCAAAAGCATCTTGCTAGTTTACAAGCTAAATGTCATTTGTTGCCTCCTGTGGTTGCAAATGGCCTTTTAAAGGTTGTTAACTGCGCCCTAAAACACGGCTCTTCTGAAAACTTTGAGGAGCTTCTTGCTCTCTGAAAAGGAAGCTTCCTTCTCCACAACGTTGCACTTCGGAATAGTGAGAGTCTGAGATGCACTGCCTCAGCCTAGCGGTTTGAAGCCCTCGTGGGGAAACGTTTATTTTAGGTGCTAGTCATTTCTTTGACAGCTTGTCTCATGGGGAGCCATTATCAACATATTTTAAAATTCTGTAGCCATTTACATTTATTTCAGAACCCTTTAATTGAATAATAAATAACTTTGAGGTATTGGGTTAAGGCTGGGTTGACTTCAGAGGCGACAGATTTTCTACAGAACTAATCAAGGAGTGTTTAAAAATCTATTCTGGGTTAACATAAATCCTAAGACAGAAGAATAATTTTAAAGGGTGGTTTAAAAGAGTATCATGAAACAGTAGTATATGAGCTGTAAATTTTAAGGAATTGAAATTATGAAAAAAGATGAACTCTTACATATTAAGTCAACCCTTTGATCACTATTCATAGAAAGCAAATGTGACTGAAGTGGGTGCAAACTTGGACAGAACATAGTCTTTCCTTCTGCTCTTCCCCTGAGTTCACGGGTTCTAATCAAATACTTTTCTCAGAAGTAATACGTGAAGTATTCAAAGGAACAGATGCAAATTGTGCTTACTTTGATGTTGTTGACAATATGAAGGTAACTCAAGGACATTCGTGCCATTCAAAAATAGGGAGCTTAGATTTACAATACTGTAGAAAGCTTTTTGAAAAACGCGTCTAAACTGAAGCACTGGGTCTCTCGCATGAACCCAGAACCACAGAACTTCTTGGCAGTGACGGCTCCTTCAGACCCCAGGCTGCAGACTGGACCAGACTTTAAACTGGCCTCCAGCAGCTTAAGGTAGTGCTTCTGGGGAGACCCAGCCCATTCTGAGTTCCTGTCTGGAGTTGCTCAGGGCTGTCTATTGCTTGTTCTAGTTAACACCAAGGGATGGGCCCTTGACCTCCGTTTCTTAGAGCTTTTCCTGAAAAGGGTTTACCATTGTGAATCCTTCCTCTCTGCCCTTGAGATGTGCGTGTATCTCCTACAACTCAGGAGTGCCTTTCTCAAAGACCTGAAAGCCACTCTTTGAAAGAATCAGGAAGCATAGGGCCTCCGTCTTCCAGTCTCTATGGGAGAATAAAATCCTAACTTTCTTAGCTGTCAGCCAGCAGACACAGCTGCCTGGTTGCATTTACACTGACCAAGACTCTGTGGTTTTTCCCTTCCCTGAGTCTACTGAGGCCCTGCTTGCCCCTCTCACTCCCTCACCCTCCCGTTATAACATCCCGTCACTCAGCACAAATCGGAATGGGGCTCCATTCTCTCCCAGCTGTCGGTAGTGACAATAAAGTATTCTCACCACCTTAACAAACGTCCGCTTGGTTTATCTTTGACAAAACCACCTCTGGGCTCCAGAGAGATCCCTTCTGTAACCATAAGTCATGAAACCTCCCCCCAGCAAGAGCTTTTTAAACAGTTTTCTTGTGCTACTTCCAGTTCATCAAATTTCAGAACAAGATGTAAGAATAAGAGTCGAAAATCAACCCCGAGAGATCCAGGTTTGGCTTATAATGATTTGCACGTAAAGATTCTGCAGCCAGTTTGCAAAACAAATGTTATTGGCAAGCAATCATGCAGTCGATTTGAAAGGAAAGAAGGAGAAGCTGTCTACGGTCTTTGGGATTTTTTCCTTGAACAGCACGTTAATTGGAGGGAAAAAGACTGAGAGCAAAGCCCTCTTAACATCTTGACCTGGCACTTGCAAGAGCGCAGCGTTCCCATGAGCTTGTAAGCTGAGTTTTCCGTCCCAGGCAAATGTAGAAAAGCATCCCACTCATCAGGAATGAAGTGAGATATTATGAAAATGGAAAAGGGTGATAAAGCACTGGATTTAAAGTAACATTTAAAGCTTTTAAAAAGCTTTTGTCAAATACAACCCAACGGGTTTCCTTGGTGGTGCAGTGATTAAGAATCCGCTTGTCAATGCAGGGGACACGGGTTCGAGCCCTGGTCCGGGAAGATCCCACATGCCACGGAGCAACTAAGCCCATGCGTCACAACTACGGAGCCTGCGCTCTAGAGCCCGCGAGCCACAACTACTGAGCCCGTGTGCCACAACTACTGAAGCCCACTTGCCTAGAGCCCGAGCTCTGCAACAAGAGAAGCCCGTGCACCGCAGCGAAGAGTAACCCCCGCTCGCTGCAACTAGAGAAAGTCCGTGCCCAGCAACGAAGACCCAACGCAGCCAAAAAAAAAAAAAAAAAAAATATATATATATATATATAAAACCCAACATTTTGAAACTTTTCTCCTTTCATCTGCTAAATGTGTATGAAATCTACAGTATGGGACTAAGAAAATATCTTCTAACATAGTAAATTTTCACTTATCCACAAAAGTTTAAAAGCTGACACAACCAGGTATTTATTTACAATAGTATATGTTGGTAAAAGATTTTTAAAAAGCCGGCTCATATTAACTCAGTAAGACTGGATTTGTCATCACTCAGGACGTGCACGAGGCAGCCCAGATCACGTGTCTCTCGGCAGTTCTTTCTGGTTTAGAGAGGAGCCTGAGAGGGAGAAACAACCTTGCTGTCTTGTGAGCTCACTTCTGCTCAGCCCTGTCTACTCCCTGGGTTATGAGGCTTCTCTAGACCCTCTGTTCCCATGAGATTAGCATTTTCCAGAAGGAACCTTGAAAATGTAAGCAAAGGAAAATAAAGAAAATTCCATGAGTGCAAAGACATGGACGTGTTTGTACAGTACAGGCAATTGGGACGGCAGAGCAGGTGGAGAACACAGCCCTTATTATCTTTTCCTCAACATTATCTGGCTGAGCTGAGCTACTATCTTTCAGTTTAAATTGATTCGAACTTTGAGTCTGAGCTGATAACATCTTAAAACCAAGTGGAATCCTTGACCCTTCCTGCATCGGTTTATCTTTAGTTGTGGATAAACGAGTTGTCCTTCTGGGCTCCTGGCTGTTTTGCTCTTCTATCCTGGAGCCTTTTTGTTCTCTTTAGCCTAGCTCTTGCCACTCCAATAATAAAAGTAACGTAAAAATAATAACATCAAGTATTTAGTGCTGACTTTGTGCCAGGAATCATCCTCACTTTCCGGATAAAGAAAGGAAGGCTTACTTAACTTGCTTCAGGTCAAAATCTGCCGAGTGGTAGAACGAGATGCAACCTAGATCTGACTGCGAGCAAAGTGCATGCACTTAACTCACTAGAGAACCCCAACTTCCTTGGCTTTGAGGTTGTCTGGCAACCCCTCCCCCTCCTAGCAGGATCTGTGGTTCTCTGCAGGAGGCCTCACCCTAACCTCCGCCCTGCGCTGCTGACTTAGCAGCTGCGAAGGCCAGCAGTGTCTAATTATGGAGGGTGCTCAGCAAGGTCTCTATTACAAGGTAGACTCTTGCCCTTAAAAGGGGGGTGTAGAAGTGATCTCAGAGGTCTTGCTACCTAGAGCTCTTCAACGAGGCTCAGCTGAAAACCTTCTTTGTGCTTTGAAAGCAGCTCTGTCTGGGCCACCACTAAGCTACTCTTGCTGGAATGTTTCCAGCACTTGTTCATTTCCAGAGTAAGGAATAACCAGACAAGGCTTTCCCTTGCTCGCCACTGACAGCTCTTCTCACTCAAATCCTTTCTCTCATCTGGAGGCATCTTTTACTTTTATTCTTACAACACGTGGAATTTTAAATACATCTCCATATAACACCATGTGCACACACGAGCCCCTCAAATTATCCTACCCTACCATAAGGTGAAAGTTATTTCATTTACAATATTTAAACAACACTTGATATATACCAGGTACCATATTCTAGGTGTCAGAAATATAATAATGAATAAGAAACATACCTACATGTGAGGAATTAATAGTCTAATGGTGAGGTAGGTCTGAAAACAGCTTGATATGATTTAAGATAGAATGACAGCAATGCTATAATAGAGACAAAAATAAAAGTCTTTTGTGGTGCACAGAAGGGGGGATTTACTTCTATTAAATGCAATGCAGAGTGAAAATGCAGTATGTTTTAGGCCAATTATTTGGGAAACTAGTTGTCTTCACGTAGCTGGCAGCTTCCAGCACAAGTGAAGTACAATTACTGGTGTAGATGGCGGGAAGTTGGGCAGAGTGCCTGGTGAGAGGCCAGCAACCATCACGAACAATTCATGATTAAAGACCACCAAGCGCCACTGAAGCTTCAGTTCCAAGGAAAAAGCACTTCTATTGATTGCATGTAAAAGCATTACTCGAAAATGTTCTAGGATCTGTGGGTCAGGGCTTTGAAATGTCGATCCTCAGATAAATAACCAGGAGGGAAAACTATTACTCCTGTCTGGGGCTTGTCAAATCACCTCTTGAGAGGTAGATTTCGTGTTCCAGAAAAGAACGTGTTCATTTTGCAAACAATGTTCATGGGCAAAGTGGGAAGGTGACAACTGTGGCATAATTTGAGCAGTCCTCCTAAAAGCCCTCTGCCTCGCCGGGCCTCTCTTGCAGGGAAGTACCCTTTCTACCTTCTGAAACCCCACTGAAATTGAGGGCAGGGCTACGCTGGCATATTTTGAAGTACATGCCGGTGCCTGAGGGGCCGTGGGAGGAACACGTGGAAAGGAAACATTTTTGGAGCACTGTTAAAAGTCTCAGCTCCCCCAAATGTCTACCCTTTATACCAGAGCACCAAAACTCCTTCCAATGAATGTGCACTTGACCACAAGCGCGGCTGCAGCATTTGGAGGATGTAACGCCAAAAGATTTTGTAAGCCAACGTTATTGTAGCGTACTTCTATTTTTAAGCTCTTTTGGTTGAATAAGTATTTTTCATAAAAATTTTAAGATGCCCCCTACATAGAGGCACTTCTTCACCTCTGGGGAGAAATAGCAAAGTAAGCAAACACAAAAGGAAGCATAATAATAGGTAAATGTCATTTCATAGAGTTAGGATTAATGTTAGGCTAAGGGTAGGTATTATGATCAATGTTAGGGTCCAAACTAATTTAAATGCATTTTTATAAAATCAAAATATGCCACCCCAAAATACACCACTTTGGCATAAGGACTATTTTTAGCTGAAGACATTTGAGAGTCAATAGATGCAGAAAGATACCTTTTTTGAGCTTCCCTTATTCGACCAAAAGCAGAAACTTCTGAGAAATCAGGACTGCCATATATCCCCTCTGCAGGGATTTTTTTTTTTTTTATAGCCACATGGAGGACAGATGAGGTGCAGAGGTGCACCTGCACAAACATACTTTACTCCATAATTTCCCCCATGTTTACCTACCCACAGTTTGTCACCCTTGGAAGCCTCTTCCTTTGTCTTGTCACTTCTCTACAAACGTATAGGTCTTTGGTAAGATGCTATAGATAGAAGCTCAAGTTCTAACCACCCTTTTACTCATCGCTCACCTGTATGTATGCGTGCTGCACATGTTAGTAAACTTCTGTTTGCTTCTCTCTGATGAATGTGTCTTTTGTCAGTCTGATTTGCAGGGCCCCAGCTGAAGAACCTAGGAGGGTAAAACGCAAAACCTTTTCTTCCCCCACACATTCTAATCATGTAAGAATTAATTTTTCCCCAGGTTTCAAGTTCGTAAGATCATTGTTTGGCTTGATTATTTTTAAAACTTTATTATTTTTCCTTTGAATTTTAAAACTGAATCCTTCAGTATATTTATCAAGCAGATTTGTGTACATTGAAAAACAGTAGTTTTCTTATGCTATTCTGGGAATGTTTATCGACCAAAATCCTCACATCTAAATATATTTTACTGCTTTCATATTTATTCTAATAATTTATGCTATGCCAGCCAGCATGTCCTGACACTGAAATTACACTGTCTTAAAGTTTTTTCCTCCCCGTGTATTTATTAACCCACCTGAGAGAAAGCCTCACAGCAACCTTGGTTGGGATGACAGCCAACTCCAGAAAGATGATCTTTCAAACTAAAATATGTTTAAATGCTGTATAAATATCAATGTTACAAACTGATAAATTGCAAAGAAGATCTGAATAATGCATGTGAACATATTATATATCTTGCATTGAAATGTTCAAATACTAATTTATTAAATGCTACATGCAGTAAAAGGAGAAGGACACAATAATTTTTTTTTCTCTGACATTGCTCAAAAAGAGCTTTTTCAATAAATTCTTAAAGTAAGCTGTAAATTTCCACTTTTATGGAAAAACCATTTTTAGATAATGATCTTAACTCGAATTCATTCTGAAAAGCAATGAATTCACTGCTTTTAAACATTTAGTCATTAAGAAATATCTAAAATGTTCCATACTTACAAGAATTACAGTCTAATGGTCAAAATTCAAGCACTGAAAATCGGGGATATTTAGGTCTTGTTTTGCTCTGATCTATTACATCAAGATGAGTCATCAATTCACCCAAATAATTTTGCTTAACAGCAACACCAACAAAAATAATAACAAAATTACCTCTTCCCTGAAATATTCTTTCTCTTCTAAAGTTACTTCTCTATGTCCCCAACTATTAAATTTATCTTTTTTTATAAATTTATTTATTTTTGGCTGCATTGGGTCTTCGTTGCTGCGTGCGGGGTTTCTCTAGTTGCGGCGAGCGGGGGCTACTCTTCGTTGCGGTGCGCGGGCTTCTCATTGTGGTGGCTTCTCTTGTTGCAGAGCACGGGTTCTAGGCACGTGGGCTGCAGTAGTTGTGGCACGTGGTCTCAGTAGTTGTGGCTCGCGGGCCCTAGAGCGCAGGCTCAGTAGCTGTGGCGCACGGGCTTAGTTGCTCCGTAGCATGTGGGATCTTCCCAGACCAGGGCTCGAACCCGTGTCTCCTGCATTGGCAGGTGGACGCTTAACCACCGTGCCACCAGGGAAGCCCTAACCTAATAACATTTATATGTTGATTTTATATATAACTTTTGAGTGTTTCTGATTAGAATCAAAAAAGATTACATTTTACTTTTTTTTGTTTTAACTTGGTAGATTGTTATTTGCAAGGAGAGGACAGAGAAAAGAGACACTGGAATTCCTGTAACAACCAGGTCAGTTTTTTAATTTATTTTTTATTTTTTAAAATTATATTTTTGGCTGCGTTGGGTCTTCATTGCTGCGTGCGGGGTTTCTCTAGTTGCGGTGAGCGGGGGCTACTCTTCATTGTGGTGCACGGGCTTCTCATTGCGGTGGCTTCTCTTTGTTGTGGAGCCCAGGCTTTAGGCACGTGGGCTCAGTAGTTGTGGCATGTGGGCTCAGTTGTGGCTCACGGGCTCTAGAGCTCAGGCTCAGTAGTTGTGGTGCACGGGCTTCGTTGCTCCGCGGCATGTGGGATCTTCCCGGACCAGGGCTTGAACCCGTGTGCCCTGCATTGGCAGCCATATTCTTAACCACTGCACCACCAGGGAAGTTCCTAAACTTATCTTTTAGAATTCTCCCAGGGCTTTTCTATTCTAGTGAGCAGGTGCTTCAAATTCATCACTCTTACCTAGACCCACCACTCTCCTCATCTCCTTTGGGACAGAGAACAGAAACACAAAGGGGGTTTTGGATTTAAGTGTGCATATTAAAAGGAAGAATCTATTAACTTCTAACTGGAATAAGCACTTATTGAAGCTTGGAATGAAGGAAATATTAACTAGGAAGTTTTGCAGGAGAGAAAGGTATAATGATGTTGGATGACTTAGTGTTTGGGCATGAGCCCAAACACTTATTTTATTAGTAGTATATTTTTCAGATATATAGAAATATAATATAATATATATTAAATTATACACACCCAGACTTAACATTTTACCATATTTGACTTCAATTTTTAAGATATAAATAGTATCTAAATAATCGAATCCCAACCCTATATCTCTTTCCTCTCCCTACCTATAGTTTACCACTATCCTAAAGTTAGTTTGCATCTTTTTTATGTATGTTTTTAAAACTTTGTACTATATTTGTATATATTCATATTGTTTACACCTTACATTTTTCTAAATAATTGGTGTCAGACTGTGCATCCTTGCATTACTAAGTTTCATTCACATAATGTTATGTTTTTAAGGTTCACACATGTTGATAAAAGTAAGTCGAGCACATTCACACCAAATGCAATGACTGTATTTGTTTGTCCATTCCCTCCTGATGGGCATGTATATTATTTCTAATTTTGAACAACTGCAAATGATGTCACAATGAACATGGAGTATTTGTCATCCCTTTACTTTCATCTTTTCTGTGTAATTATGTTTTGTGTGATTTCCTTGTAAAAAGCATATAGCTGGATTCTCCAATTTATCCAATATGAGAATCTCTTTTATTTAGTAAGTTTTATCTCTTTACATTAGTGTACTTAGAGATGTATTCTGATTTTTTCTACCGTTTTAGTTTGTGTTTTCCACTTAGCGTGCACTAACTCCTTTTCATTGGCTCGATCAGATTTTCACTGGTCTTACTTCTCCCCCTGCGATTTGGGAGTTATAAACTATATTTCTGTATCTATCATTGATACCCTTGACATTTAACATGGATAGTTGATTTAACAAGTTCTAGTATCGTAACTCTTGTTCTTCGTGAATGTCCACTTCAGACGTGACCAAGGAAGATGGTGGAGAAGGAAGAACTTCCCAGAGGCTGGACCCAGGGGACACATTAGACAAGAGCATGTACCCCAGAGAGCAGACCCCAGCCAGGGCACAGGAGAGTCCTGACACCCACCCAGGAGAATCCCATTACTTCTGTGAACCTGGGACTGCCCTGCGATACTATTTGTCCTTTTACTGCATAGAGTTTTTGCTTCACTTACCTTGTCCTTGCTCTACCATCACATATTATGGGATGGGAGATGGCAGGTGGAGCACAGACCACCTGCCTTTTAGTTCATAAGTGCCAGGCTATGGGGAACTACATCAGGACCTAACAAAGAAGACGGCACAGAGATCCAGAGTTGAGCTGAGTGCAGCAGTCGGATGGGATTTGAGTTGTCTCTTAAGAGGAGGGTGAGGGTTTCACATGTGTGCAGTGGAGGGCATGATGGGTACTGGGGGGGTCTCTGGAGTGGAAACCGTCAGCTGCTCACCAAAATCCACACCAATAGTTCTGCAGTTAAACATGGTCCAGTGACTGCATTCTGTATATTGGACTGTGACCTCAAGGAATGTGGCCCAGAAGGTTCTTCTTTCTGTGCTCCCCCCACCCCCGCTTTTTCCCCTTCTACCTGTCTGGGGAGTGGCTGAGCCCCTGGTCACTGCACGGAAGAAAGTTGTTCCTGGCTATGGAAATGCCACGTGAGGCCACAGCAAGAAGGTGACCACCTGTGAGCCAGGAAGAGCGCTGTCACCAGAAGCCTCCCAGCCTCCAGAATTGTCAGGATATTCACTTCTGTTGTTGAGGCCACCCAGCCTACGGTGTTCGTTACGGCAGCTTGAGTTAACTCATCGACTGAGGGATAGTCTCCTGAGCATTCTGCTGTGTCCATGTTTTACCAAGTTGATTCCCTGTAGCTGGTGTGAACATGAACTACGTCCAGTCCAGTGGGAGCGCCGCGTGCTCTCCGACTGGCATTATTGGGTGGTTCCTGCGATACTTGCCAGAGACTCAGGGGGGCCCGTCTGCAGCTCTCAGAGCCTCCCCCCAGAATACTCCTAAGGCCCTTCTTGTCTCAATTAACATTTGATGATTTCATGACAGCCACATATGTGTTTATCCATTTGTGTATTTAATGGACAACTAAGAGATTCTAGGTGATCAGTTGTGTCTGATCTTGAAATTCACATTGATTTTCCTGCTAATCAGTAGCAAATTCAGGGAGAATTAAATTTTCCAATTCAAATTATCTGCCCACCCATAAGCCAGGGTGGCTCAGTCTGCTTCATTATCTATGACTCACATCCGGTGTTGCCTGATAAAACATCTCTACTATGATATTGCACACACCGAGAGCCTGAACACTTTAAAGTATCTCAGGCCAGCAGTTCTGCTGTCGACATCCCACGGATGGTTGTGAGGAAGGAGAGGCCACATCAGTACAAATACTTCTTGTGTGCTTCTCGTGGGATCGCGCCATGGAATCTAGGGCGTGCATGCACCGTTAATCTGAGTTCCTTAGTCTCTTCCCTTCAGTGAAATCAGCATTTTGCGTCTGGCATTCCAGTTTTAGGGTAAACAAGGAAGACCAGATTCAATTGAGGATTTCCACGAGTCACTGAGCTGCTTGCAAGTTCCAGCACTGTGGGAAGTCAAGAGCCCACCAGGAACCAGCCCAGATTCCTCCTGGGTGTGGGCAGAAGGTGATGTTTCAAGGGCAAGAAAGCTTGTAGAAGCATTCCACTTAACCTTCAGCCGTCAGGAGGAAAGCAACTGACACTCGGAGTCTAGGCCACTTACTTCAGAAATAATAGGCGTTTATAAGGGATTTCCCTGGCGGTCCAGTGGTTAAGACTGTGCTTCCACTGCAGAGTTCCGTCCCTGGTCAGGGAACTAAGACCCCACATGGTGCGCTGAGCAGCCAAAGAGAAAATAATGATAATTATAGTAACAATAATAGGCATTTATAAGCTACGAGGACACTGCATTCCCTTGGTAACTGTAAGATTTATACTCCTGAAAACTTAACATGAAAATCACCACTATAGGAAGAGAATTAGTGGTTTGGGGAAAAATAAGCCTCAAGTGGACGTAAGAAATGAGGCAAAGCGATAAATGCAACACACGGAACAAAAAGGACATCAACAGCATTTTGCACCTTTGAAAACAATAATGAAGGATGCAGTGCAGTTAATTTCCATTGACCTTCTCTTGTTAATTAGAAATTTGAAGGATCACTCGTCCCCAGAGTGTCATCTGGAGGCAGACAACAGGAACGCTAAGAACATCCTTGACTGTCAATCGAGTGCGTTAAAACATCACGACTTAGCTGTCGACTTCCGCTTTCCAGATCTCGCTGTGAGTCCAAGGACGCGCAATAACTTGAGTGGAGGAGGCTGGGACTTTGGGTTCTTTCTATTTAACAAGCACTACCGAGTCCCAGGGGGATAAACCTCTCCTCTGCCCCCTCCCAATACTTTCCTCCCTGGCTTCATCTTTGACCCATTTGTGCCAGAGGACTTGGACATAAACCCCCAGAACCTCTCAGTCCCTCCTTCCTCTCCAAGGCATGGGGAACGCATTCAAATTTTACCTCCTTCTTCCCCAAAGCCAAATTTAGAAAAACCCTCTACTTCTGCTCTGCCATTCACCAGATTTATCTTTTAAAATTTTTCTCAGTTGTTCCCTGGCGGCCCAGTGGTAAGGACTCGGTGCTTTCACTGCTGAGGCCCGGGTTCAATCCCTGGTTGGGGAACTAAGATCCTGCAAGGTGTGCGGTGCTGCAGCAAAAATAAAAATGAAGTTTTCTCTCCCCTGAGAACAAGGAAAATAAAGGGAACAGTGAACAGGCTGGAGAAGAAGCATAACCTGGCCTGAAAGTTAATCACTTCTTGTTTTACTTTGTCACTCATTTGTAGTAACTAGATTTTTACTTTACAAAGCTAACCTCACTCCCTGACACGATGTAACTTACATTCGGCACCAGTCACCCCTGACTCTGTGTGAGTTACCTCCCGTGCCTCTCACTCCTTAGCCTTATTATGTCCCCAGCACTTACATTCTATACACCCCTCGTAACAAATCACCCCCTATAGTTTTTGCATTTCAAGGTCACCGGTGGATAAACCAGAGGCAAAGGACACAATTACCAGACTGCCGGACCCCAATTACCGGGCAGCCTGACGCCACCTCTGACTGTTTTGAAATAACGTAAAGGAAAGGAAGAATGCAAGGCTTTGGATCATTACTTTGATTCTTATCATAGACCCTGGCCTGCGAGCCCCACATATAAAATCTTCCCTGATTCCCAAGGAGGGGGGGCACAGTTCTTGAGGCGCTAACCTGCTGTGTCTTCCTTTCTGCCTGGCAGAAAAATAAAGCCATCTCTCTCTGCCTCCAAAATCCCTGTCTCCGTATTTCTGTTCGGCCTCGGTGCCCAGGGAAGCCAATATTTCAGCAACAGCAGCACAGCCAAAAAAATAAAATAAATAAAGTTTGCCTTTCCAACTTAGTTTTCTTCTAATTTTATTTTTAAATTATTTTTATCATTCTTCTTTTTTAAATTTATTTCTTTTATTTTTGGCTGTGTTGGGTCTTCGTTGCTGTGAGCGGCTTTTCTCTAGTTGTGGCGAGTGGGGGCTACTCTTCGTTGCGGTGCATGGGTTTCTCATTGCGGTGGCCTCTCCGGTTGTGGAGCACAGGGTCCGGACGCGCAGGCTCAGCGGCCATGGCTCACGGGTCCAGCCGCTCCGTGGCATGTGGGATCTTCCCGGACCGGGGCATGAACCCGTGTCCCCTGCATCGGCAGGTGGACTCTCAACCACTGTGCCACCAGGGAAGCCCAAGGTCCCAACTTCTGAACTGAAGAGCGTAGAGAAAAAAAGTTTTTCCTCCTCTACAAAAAGAAGGGAGAGAGAAGGGGAGGAAGGAAGGAAGGAAGGAAGGCAGGGAGGAGAGAGGGAAGAAAGGAGAGGATTCCAGTGAATTAAACTTTCATATTCTCCTAATAACCAAAAAGGGAAATAGTTACTAATATAGAGACAAACAGGAGAAGATGCGTGAAACACAGTGAACTGAGAATGACATTTATGAGAAAGAGCCCCATGGTCGGGAGGCTACGTCTCTGCAGGTGTTTCCAATTTACACTCAGCTCCTCTTCCCGAAGTTCCCTTCTACTGAGATTTTAGGGAGCTTTAAATGCATTTTCCCATAGAAACAATGTTATAAATGAACTTGGATATGCAGGCTGGCCGTAGTAAGTGTAGCTGTTTCTAAGAATGAGAATATTTTGGTTTTCTATGTCAACACTGGAGAGCTACCTGTCTGGGAAAAAAAAAAATAAAGACACTCTCTACTTCCTCTGAATAGGGGAAGAAGAGCACACCCCAAATCCCAAAAGAGGAAGTTAAAAATACCAGCCTCAGGGCTTCCCTGGTGGCGCAGTGGTTGAGAGTCCGCCTGCCGATGCAGGGAATGCGGGTTCGAGCCCCGGTCCGGGAAGATCCCACATGCCGCGGAGCGGCTGGGCCCGTGAGCCATGGCCGCTGAGCCTGCGAGTCCGGAGCCTGTGCTCTGCCACGGGAGAGGCCACAACAGTGAGAGGCCCGCGTACCACAAAAAAAAAAAGGGGGGATTTCTAGTTCTGGCAAAGACCCTATTCCTACCAGTTCCTCCCTTTTCCAACTAAAAAACCCAGATATAATAAACAAACAAGCACAGGAAGACTCTGGAAGGTAGAAGGAAGGAGGGCAGCCCAGGGACCTTGGATTGAGGACAGCGCAGCAGCGGGTCCCCTGGGTCCCTTATCACCCAGACATGGCGCTCCAGAGCCTCTGGTCCAGAACTGTCAACAGCACAGACTCAAAAGGCTCTGAGAAAAGCCTGCTCCCCTGGCCGAAGGACTGGGATGGTCTAACACTGGAAAACCTTTCCGGCAATACCCACCCTACTTCGGGCAGACACCAGCAGGAACACTGCACCCCTTCCAAACTGCTCCACACCTGTGGTTCCCGCAGGGCTGAGCAGGGGGCTATCTTCTGCCCCACACCCGTGCCCGTGGAAGCTGAGGGCAGCGCCCTGTCCTTTCATGGTGCTGTGTGTGCAGCCAGGAGAGGGCTCATCCTCCACCCTTGACTCCCCTGCCAGGGCGTCCTCAGTGGGGCTGCACGGGAGCCGCTGAAATTGTATGGCTCCCGCCACAGTTACCAGCCACAAACTGAAAGACGTAAGGCATATTTTATATACTCTCGCTAAGCCTTAAACTAGAGTCATAACAATGCAATCATGTAGATAAGACAGTCTATTTCTAATTAAATGGGCAATCCTCGTCAAGGATCTCTCATGTACTTAGAACCTGGAGGTACCCTATAAATGCTAGTATCTTTCACAAGACCCTCGTCTAGTATGTAGCTGTTAGAATTAGGATTTTGCCATTTGGGATGGGAAAACATCCACAGTATTTTCTAAGAAAAGATATAAAATGCAGACTTCCAGAAAACAGCCTTTTGATCATAAACAAGCAATTTGCACTTTATCCTTGAGGATAGATCTCAGCCTCTTGAAGTAAAAGTGCTCTTTCCGATGAGTGGCAAGTTCTCAGAAAAATGTATCATTTATAAACATTAAAAGGCCTCTGTTGTTTGTTCCTCATGCTTGTAAACAGTGAGAGAAAGTGGTGGCCACAACTCATCATTCCCTTCCCTGTAAGTTTTTTGAAGGCAGTCAAATAGCACTGAGCCAGAGAGACGCTTTTTCACTCTTCATCTTTTCTTTGATCTAAAATTTAAAACTTAACACTAAAAGCGTGAGCAACAAAGAAAAAAGAAATAAACTGTACTTCATCAAAATTAAAAATTTCTGTGCATTAAAGGACACTATCAGGAAAATTAAAAGACAACCCGCAGAAGGGAAACCATTTTTGCAAATCATATACCTGATAAGGGTCTAGGATCCAGAATATGCAATGTTTACTACTCAACAACAAAAAGACAAATGATCCAATTTAAAAATGGGCGCACTTTTAGATCCATGGTGCAGTCTATTTCTATGACCACCTTCTTTCAATGAAAATCTTTCTATTAATCTGCTACTCAGCTTCAGACTTCCCACATAAACGAAAATTTAGTAAATTACTCAATGCAAGTTTTAGGACTTCAAAAATGTATGTCACCGTTGAGCCTGACGGTGACATCAGGTGTAAATAGTACATACATACATACATAAAAGTGGGCAAAGGACTTGAACAGACATTTCTCCAAAGAAGATGTGCAAACGGCCAACAAGCACATGAAATCGGGCTCAATGTCATTAGGGAAACACAAATCAAAGCTGCAATGTGATACCACTTCATCCCCACTAGGAGGCTGTGATTTTTTAAAAGGAGATAATAACAAGTGTTGGTGAGAAGGTGGATAGATTAGAACTGTTAGACTCTACCATTAGGATGTAAAATGGTACCGCCGCTTTGGAAGAGTCTGACAATTCCTCAAAGGGTTAAATATAGAGTCACCATATGACCCAGTGACTCCATTCATTTTCACTCAAGAGAAATGAAAGTCATGTCCACATAAAAACTTGTACCTGAATGTTCATAGTAGCATTATTCATAACAGCCAAAGGTAGCAAGTGTAGAAATCAAATGTCCATCAACTGAAGAATGCGTAAATACAACACGGAACAGTGGAATATTTCTCAGCCATAGAAAGGAATAGAGTACTAATACATATTACAATGTGGATGAACCTTGAAAACGTTATATTGAGTGAAATATGTTACGTATTATATGATTCCCTTTGTATGTGACCCAAAAGTCACATATTGTATGATTCCCTTTATATGAAATGTCCGGAATAGTTAACTCGTTAGAGACAGAAAGCAGGCTGGTGGTGGCCGGGGGCTGGGGAAGAGGGGTGAAGGAAGACGGCTTAGTGGGTACAGAGTTTACTCTGGGAGATGAAAATGTTTGCAACTGGATGGAAGTGGTGTTTGCACAACTTTGTGAATGTACTAAATACCACCAAATTGTTCATTTTTAGGTTACATTTTTGTTACGAGGATTTCACCTCAATTTTAAAAAAGAATTCTAAATTAAATTGAGACTAAATTATGGTGAACTTTAAATGACATGATAAAGGTTTTAGATTGGATCCTGTAAATAATATAGACAACTCCTTAAAATATTTTTTAAATCGAAGTTCACATTTCAGAATGATTAATTTCTATGTCTGTACTGTTTACCCAAGACCAAGGCATCCAGTTCAGAAGCAGAGCGTTCAGTCAGCTTTGCTGTTCTGTCTAAACGAGGCTCCCCAGTTGTCAGGACTGATTTTTCTCCCATTTTTTCCCCCCATTAATGAAACCGATAAACAAGGAGGCTAGTTCTGTATTCAGTTATATGTGATCACAGAGGCTCTTTCAATCTTTAAAAAAGAATCATTTCATGAGCACCTAAGATAAAAATGGGGTTTGGAAACAGTAATTTGTGATGACCTGGAGAGAGGATGAAGACATAGATGCAATTAGTGAGAAGCATAAAACTCAGGCCAGTGAGTCCACAGAGACGTGTGGGAACAGAGAGGGGAGCTGGCTGGAGTCAGAAATGAGTCAGAGGGACCCAGGGGACAGCCTGTAAGTCCTGACAGCTGCGGCCTGCAGGGAAGTGGGTGGGGCTCTGCCCCTTGAACATCCAACTGAGGGACCTTGCTTCCGTAGGTCTCAGGCAATCGTAGCCATAACTCAAGACAAAAGCAGGTTTCTGGCTACTCGGCCAACAGTAGGCACTGAATCCTTTAGGTTTGCCTGGGTTTACACAGTTCTCTACAGCTGTGCAGTTTATGTCTCAAATTATTCACGTTCTTGTCCTCACACTGAGCGGAGGAAGAGGAAAAAAATTCCAAGGTGAGGTCCCGAGTAACTGTGGCTGGTGACCACAGTCAAACCCCAGCCTCCAACAGTGGCCCAGGGACGTGATGGGCTCCAATGTAGGGAACCTGTTTTTTTTTACCTCGAACTCTTGTTTTTGAGTCAGAAGCCACATCCATTGTCATTTATTTCTGTATTTGTTTCTCTTATCATTTTCTTTAACGTATTCATTTCTATAAAGCCCCATAGGCTCTCAGTGGTAAACTCTCATCTCCAAGACAAATGGTGATGTGTGCTGTAAACCCACAGATCGATAGTAAATACCCAGCTTAATGCTCTAATGTGGCTTCTTTGTGATCGAGTGACACAGCGTTTCAGCAGCTATTGAGATAAAACATGGTTACAGGTCTAGTTCCTAACCATCTCCACAGCACCTCTTACCTATCTCGATGACATGGCATTTCATCTGCACTTGGACGTGGCCCTCTCCACCATTAGACCATGAGCTCTCTGGAAGTAGGAAACCTTTCCTATATTTCTTCCTATATTGGTCAGCCTGGTGCAGAGGGGCAGAGAGGATGCTCAGTCAGTGAATATGAACCCCACGTGTGGTTCATGCGGACGGGGACCCTTCCTGCCTTCCTGCCTGCTGTATCTTCCATATGAGTTCAGACCTTGCCCACAGCAAGACCTCAGATACGTATTTGTTGAATGAATGAATATGTTAATTAAGGGATGCATACATTCAGCTTTTTTCACTCATTTAAGCTTATTGTCAGTATTCAAATATCCAAATAGAAATCTAACAAAATAAATGGCCCCTTGGGTATTCTGCCCACGGATTGCCAAACATCTGCATGGTGGATATGTCTAGATATTTGCTATTATGAACGAGAATGACTGAACGGTAGACCTCCCTGGCTATCTTGATGTGGGTAGGTACAATCTTTTCCTTTGTGAGCAGTATTTGTTAGCCCTCCTCTACATAAAACTAAAAAAAAAAAAAAAAAAAAGGATTTCTAATCTAGCTCCTTTCTAGATGAGAGCTCTTCTGTGCTGGGGAAATCAGCATGCTGAATGCACATGATTTCTCTGCTTTCCTTTCTTAGCTAAACTATCCTTCTACGCTGGGAAATGACCTGAAATTTCAGCTCATAATTCGCCTCTCAGAACTTTGTGTCACCAGGGGTGACTGTGGCCTGGTTTCATGCCTTTAAAGTACTTTTGATCAGAAATGTTCATATGCTCTTTTGTACCACTGCAAAAGCAACGTGCTTTCACCCTTGGGAAACAATAACAAAAGTAAGTGGGAAAAAGTAGAGTCTCTTCAGCTATAAAAACATGCATTTCACATGTTCATATAGTAAAAACTTGCTTATTAGATACTAGAGCAGGTATATTTTATTAACTAGCAGGTCAATAGAAGCACTATAAAGCAATGACAGATATTCAAACCTGTAATAGACTAGAGACATTAAGAAATTTAAAGTACCTTAGAATCATAGAAAAATATGTTATTATAAAAGTGTTCGGGCAAACACTGTCTTAGCCAAAGCCTCAAGTTTCTCAAATGATTTATAGTAAACACTACTGCATATGTGTGTATAATGCCAACCAAAACGCCTTTGTCTTATGCCAGGAATCTGTTTTCTGGTCTGCCAGAATGTTCTGATGAATAAAGTGTATAATACTAGTATATACAGATAATCAAAATTGGTTTTATGTGTGGTAAATGCTAAAATGTTTGGGTTCTGGTGAAAAAAAAATCCTGTGTTCATCTTGCCAAGAAGTTCTTTACCCATCAGGAATGTTTCAGGAAAATCTAGAGCCTAGATCTCTTATTCCTTTGCATTTAGTTACTGACTATTTTGGATAAGAGCCTTTTGACTCTGAGCTTGCTTTATGGAGCTGTTCCAAAACTGTTCTCTTTACAAGGGAAATTTTCCTTTGCCAACATTAAACCAAATCTAGATGTTAGCTTGGTTACTATCTTATATATTTGGACAGAGGATTATAATTGGGACCAAAAGCAAAGGCATCTACAGATACTGTTTCCAAATATACAGTTTCCAGCATCAGTACTCTGAGCTAAACGAAACAAAGAAACAGTGGTTGCTTCATTGCTAGGGCAAAGGAGTTGTAACAACCTGGTGGGTTTGTTACTGTTGTTGCTTTTTTCTCCTAAACCTCCTTCCATGAGAATTAAACAAAAAAACACTTACGTCATCAGGGTTGTTCAAATGTCAACAAATGTTTAACATGTCCTATCTTCATACTTAACTTCCAGTTGTTAAGTATAAGTCATCAAAGAAAACCAAATGGTTCTACAGATGTTACAGATTAGGGTCCTAGATGTACAACCCAGCTCAGATTCATGGGGAGATTTCTTGACTCCCTAACTCTCAGAGTTGAGATTCACAGCTTACTAAAGTATTGCCAGACTGCGCTGCGTCGAGTATAATTGTCAAACGTATGAAATCATTACTCTGGTGCAGATATAAAATGAAAGGTTCTTTTAACATAGTAATCAGTGAAGGAGCCAGTAAGATGGTAGGTCAGGTCCAAAGCGCTTGAGCACCTATGTGTATATACGCTATTGGATAAGAAAATGTTAGAATAAGATTGCTACGTTACATATAAAACCGGTGTCCGCCCAATGAAACCATAGACCACAACCTCTGAGTTAACTGAACGAACAGAAATTACTTGTGTCTCTACCAGGAAAAATCTACAAGCTAATCTTTGCTTCTGCAGAGGAAAATTGTCCAGACGATAAAATCAAGTCCAGCTCTGCACTGAAAGAGTAGCCAGATCTTTTGTTTATTCCCAAGTTTCAGATAAGTTTTCTGACTACTTATTTGTAGAGATTGTGTGTCTGGGTTTTTAAAATATTCGACTAACTTATTTTACCACGTTCCTAACCCTATGCACCAAAGGATGAGAAGTGTCCACATCACAGCGACATCAAAAACCCAAAATGATAAGTGTTGCTTTCAGAGAATTTAATCAAGATTCATTCATTCAACACATGTTTCTTAATAATAATAATAATAACAATACTAGTAACAGGTAACTTTTTTAAGCTTTATTTAATATCCGAGGACAGTTGATTTACAATGTTGTGTTGGTTTCAGCTGTACAGCCAAGTCCTGCAGATCCTCCTGTGTTCCAGATGCCATGCTTCACCTCTGTTATCTCATTTGCCAATCTCTATGGAAGAGCTACTCTTGTGATCTTCACGGATTTTATTCATACCCGGTAAGCGGTGGAGCTGAAACACAAACCAACATCTGTGGGTGGGGGGGAGCAGAATCCACATCCCTAAAACCCACAGAGCGTCTCCTACGTACAAGGATGGTGATGGATAAGACACAGCTCCTGCCTCCAAGGAGCTGCAAGTCAAGTGCAGGAGGTGAACGAACTGTGAATAGAAGATGCAAGCGCTATGATGTGCTGAGTACAGATAAGAGGGTGCGAGCGTCTATTGGAAGGACACTTTGTAAGGGGAAGGCTTTGTAAGGGGATGTCGTTATAAGTATCATTTAGTTTGGTACTGGGACTTGATTTTATTGCTGTTTGTTTTCTACACTCATCAAGCCCACCATAACTAAACCCCAAATTGCAACCCGTTACCAGCTTATCTCCTTTATTTATCCCTTAACTGGAAAAGAAGAGAAGAGGGACTTCTCTGGTGGTCCAGTGGTTAAGACTCCACGCTCCCAATGCAGGGGGCACGGGTTCCATCCCTGGTGGGGAACTAAGATCCCGCATGCCATGAGGCTCAGTCAAAAAAGAACAATGTGAATAAGCACCCGGGTCTTGTAAAGGACCATTATTTTCATGTTATAATATAAAACCTTTTAATTTTTCAAATAAAAATTGATCATTGTAATACTTTGAATTTTAACCTCTAACACGATTTGGAAATGGATTATTAGACATTCCGTTTATATACTAATATCATCTTAAATTTCATAATATGGACCAGTATACCTTAGATTTTTAAAAGGAGAGAGATATCAGTTCAGAAATCACATTCAGCCCAAATGTGCACCTAAGGTACCCACCCAGCAAGATTTTCTAATCTCTCTAGATCCTAATACTTTCAATTCAGAGTTTTCCTTGAGATTCTTTTCACAGAACCTTCATGATAACACTTAAGCCTTCCCAGCATCTGTTAAAGTACTGGTCTCTCTGCATTTCTCCTGGTCTCTCTGTATTCCTGGCCTCTTTGTGCCACCTAGTGAACATTTACAAAGTTTTCATAGAGAAGGAAATCCAGGAAGCTTCCGCTGAAGATATGAAATTTAATAATATTTAAGGCATATAATCTTTTTAAAAAGCCATTTATCTTTGCTATTACTGAATAAATATGCCCTTTCCGTAAAATTCATAGTCTCACAAATAAAGGTTTTATGAAACCTAAATAAACAGAAAATAATGTTGAAGTATTACAAAGGGGTTTTACCTTTATGAAAGAGCATTTCCATTACTTTTTACTTTTCTTCTTAAAGAGTTTTCTTAATATTCACACTCCATGTTTTTGTCTGTCATTCCCTTTACATGAATGCATAGCAATTTCAAATAAGATAAATTTCAGTTCTTTGCTTAACTGGGGAAGAATTTCTCATTTAGATTTTTCTCACGTTCCTAGTATTTACCCAAATGAGTTGAAAACTTTTACTCACACGAAAACCTGCACACAGATATTTACAGCAGTTTTATTCATAATTGCTAAAACCTGGAAGCAACCAAGAGGTCGACAGTTCAGTAGGTGAATGGAGTAACGAACTATGGCACATCTAGGCACTGGAATATCGTTCAGCACAGAAAGAAGTCAGCTTTCGGGGGAAATCGTGGTGGTCCAGTGTTCAGAACTCGGCAGTTCCACTGTTGGAACCAGGGTTCAATCTCTGGTCAGGGAATTGAGATCCCGCAAGCCACGTGGCACGGCCATGGAGGAAACTTAAATGCACGTTACTAACTGAAGGAAGCCGGTATAAAAAGGCGACACACTGTGTGATTTTTACCTATATGACATTCTAAAAAGGCAAAACTACGGAGACAGTAGAAAGATCAGTGGTTGCCAGTGTTTGGGGGAATAGGGGATGAGTAGGTAGAGCACCGGGAACATGGTGGGGGCGGGGGGGATGAAGCTATTTAGTAGGATTCTATAATGGTGGAAACATGTCATTACACATTTGTCCAAACCCATAAAATGGATACCACCAAGAGTGAACCATATGTAATGTCAGTGATGTGTATGTAAGTGCAGATCCTTCGGGGATCTCCAGGGAAATTGTTGCTTTCTCAGTACAGGTGCGACCTCTTCCTCTTTCTCTTTTCTTTCGTCCTGAAAGGAAGAAAGAAAAGAGGACGGCATTGGGGCAGCCACCTTGTGACGATGAAGTGGCAAGACAACAGCATATGTTAGGAATGGTGCAGGGAAGGGTTTAAAGGACCCCGGGACATTCACAGCATCATGGAATCATTGCATCAACTCTGAACTGCCGACTCCAGACTTATCAGAAAAATTGCCGTCCATAAAAGGAGTTATATGGAGACAAATGTTACTCACTTAGTTATCACTTATTAATTACTAATAGGCTAATCTATCTTATGGTTAATTACCAGGTTTATCAACATTCACATAGCAGAACTAAGAAGGTTATGTTTAAATTGATTGTATTTGGAAAAATCCAAATGTTTGAGATAACATAAAAATGATATCCAAGTATAGCTATTGTTAAATAAAAATCCTGGTGTTCAAATCCTGTAGACATAAGCATAGAATGAAAATTTAAATTCCCTAGTAATTGTATCCAAACATATTCTCCAACTCCAAAGTATACAGAAGATTAACATAATGACTTGAACTTTTCAAGCCAGAGTTATCTTAATTGTGGATATCTAAGAATAACTCTGTGACTATCAACATTTTTAATTTGGGGGGTTGAACTTTGTAATTTTTGATTTACTGTATCAGACATAGTTCCATAGTCCTAAGAAAATTTTCTGTTCTGAAAGAAACCTGGTGAAATTTCTTATATAAAAGATCCAATGGACTTGAAAAATTCTTTATTTTTTTTCTTACAAAAATTATCTCAGTGCTCCCTCTGGTGGCTTTTCTCAAAAATAGACTTTCATCTACTCTGAATTTAAATTGTTTTCAGGACTCAAACTTTCAAAGAAAATTTACCAGAACTCTAAACGATTGGTATGAAAATGGGTATGAATGATAAAAGATGCAGTGAAGCTCCCCGAACCCTAACTGCCTGGATTTAAAGCTACTCAGTCATTTATCCCTCCATTCAAAAACCTTCATTGAGTACCTGCTGTTAAAGATAAACTGAGGCATATTAAAAAATGTAAGAGTTTATCTGAGAAAAATCCACTAGCATCAGGCAGCACCAAACCAGGAGTGGTTAGGACCCTCCCACCCACAGAAAAGACACGGAAACAAAGCAAGGAAGTTACTTGTTTGGTTGTGTAAGAGGCTACCTTATCGGGAAAGGTGAGCTGTGATTGTCTTTAGGGTTTGATTTCAAAACCTTGAGGCATTTACAGGCTTAGGTTTGGGTTTGCTCCCTTTAGGATGCTAAGGTACCAGAGCCATCCCAGTCTCATGGCCTCGTTTGTTTAATTTAACCCCATTATGTGACAGATTCCATTTTACGTGTATCACAGATTCAGGTAACTGGGCAGCACAAGCCTGCCCTCAGGGTGCTCTCATTCCAGTGGGGATGGCAGACAACAGTCAGGGAAATAAAGAAATAAAATACCTAGAAACTGTAACAGAAACAAACAGGGAGTCGAAATAGAGAACAGCAGTAAGTAGTAGGGCAAGATCTTCTGAGGGGACAAAGTCTGAGGACGAGGAGGAATTGGCCAGGTGAGAGCTGGCTGACATCGCTGGCGAGCAAAGATCAGGTGCAAAGGCACCGCACGGAGAAGGGCTGTGGGGTGAGGGCAGCGCTGCAGGGCTGGGGGGTGAGGGCAGCGCTGCAGGGCTGGGTGAGCAGAGTGGAACCATGCGGTCCCCCAGAACACAGCAAGGAATCTGGATTTCATCCGAACTGTGATGAAAATCTACTTAAGAGGCATATTCAGGGCAGCGAATGGAACAATTTACCTTTTCATAGAATCAGTCTTGCTGCTACGTGGATGGAAAGTGAATCAGAGAGAAGTCAGAGTGAAGGCAGGACATTGGTTACAGGGTGTTTCAGGAAAGGGTAGTGGCTTGTGCTAGGGTGACTTCAGGGAGGAGGGAGAGAGAGCGGGAGGGAGAGAGGAAGAGGGAAAAAGAGAGGGAGAGAGACAGGGGGCAAGTGCAGAGCCCTGAGTCCTTATTCAAGATCTACTTTAAAGGCAGAACCAAAGCTGATAAACTGGACACAGATGCAGGAAAAGGGAAGGAAACTGAGAACAAACCTCCAGAAGGGGCGAGGTGTTGATTGGGGGGGCGGGGCAGAGTTTTGGGTGAAGCACAAATGTTCTCCTGGGGCTTGTTCCCATAAGGCTGCTCTGAGACATCTGAGTACAGTCGGTGGGGAGCAGTTAGACAAACAAGTCTGAAGATCAGAGGAAATGTTTCCTGGACAGGAAATCTGATCATTGTCTCCTGTAGACAGCGTATATATGGGTCTTGTTTTTGTATCCATTCAGCGAGCCTGTGTCTTTTGATTGGAACATTTAGTCCATTCACATTTAAGGTAATTATCGATATGTATGTTTCTATGACCATTTTCTGAATTGTTATGGGTTTGTTTTTGTAAGTCCTTTTCTTCTCTTGTGTTTCCCACTTAGAGAAGTTCCTTCAGCATTTGTTGTAGAGCTGGTTTGGTGGTGCTGAATTCTCTTAGCTTTTGCTTGTCTGTAAAGCTTTTGATTTCTCCATCGAATCTGAATGAGATCCTTGCTGGCTAGAGTAATGTTGGTTGTAGGTTCTTCCCTTTCATCACTTTAAGTATATCATGCCACTCCCTTCTGGCTTGTAGAGTTTCTGCTGTGAAATCAGCTGTTAACCTTATGGGAGTTCCCTTGTATGTTATTTGTCGTTTTTCCCTTGTTGCTTTCAATAATTTTTCCTTGTCTTTAATCTGTCAGTTTGATTACTACGTGTCTCGGCATGCTTCTCCTTGGGTTTATCCTGCCTGGGACTCTCTGTGCTTCCTGGACTTGGGTGGCTATTTCCTTTCCCATGGTAGGGAAGTTTTCTACTATAATCTCTTCAAATATTTTCTTGGGTCCTTTCTTGGTTTTTCTCTGTTAACCAGAAGTTAGTCAAATGTCTGATTAAATTACAGTTAAACATGCCACAGTGATGCTGTGTACAGTATGTGTGTATGCATACATGTATATATGTTAGAGTGCACAGTATATGTGTATGCACACATGTATGTATATGTTATAGTGTACATTATGTGTGAATGCAATATGTGTGTATATGTTATAGTACACGGTATGTATGTATGCATACATGTATATATGTGTGTGTTGGAGTGCACAGTATGTGTGTATGCATACATGTATGTATAAGTTACAGTGCACAGTATCACACAGCACTTAATGTCAGGTTGTCCTGTCATTAGTCATGCTAAATTTGATTCCTTGATAATACCACCAGATTCCTCCTTTATACATGTATATCTTCTATCCTTGAAATTAGCAAGTAATCTTTGGAGCGATATTTTGGCATCACACAAATATCCTTGTTCCCAATAAATCTTCCACCTGATAATTTTGTTATCTATTGATAAACCTTGCTTGAGTCAATTATTACAAAGTGGTTCATATTCTAACCGTAAAATGTGATTTTTTTCTAATTCTGTCCTTTCTTCTGCATTTATTAGCTGTTGTTCTCTGCACAGAAGAGTTTATGGCAGCTCTTTTCTTCATCATTGCAGAATGATTGAGTGCCATAAACACTGTAAGTAGAAGGTGAATGTAGCGAATTCAGGAATGAAGGGAACAGCCTTTGAGAAGGTGGAAGGAAGGGATCGGCAGCAATGGGACACGCTCCTTCACGTGACGGGACGGAGGAGGGAAGGTGTGGGGCTTAGAGGCTTGGATGTGAGGTCAGAAAATAAGTCCACTCCTAGCCACACCCTAAGGAAATGATAAAAGAAGATAAAACATACACGAACATGAAAATACCATATAGTAATAAAAAATTATTTAAAATAAGAATAGTAGGGCTTCCCTGGTGGCGCAGTGGTTGAGAGTCCGCCTGCCAATGCAGGGGACGCGGGTTCATGTCCCGGTCCAGGAAGATCCCACATGTTGCGGAGCGGATGTGCCCGTGAGCCATGGCTGCTGAGCCTGCGCGTCCGCAGCCTGTGCTCCGCAATGGGAGAGGCCACAACAGTGAGAGGCCCGCGTACCGCAAAAAAAAAAAAAAAGAAAAAGAGTAGTAAAGGAACAGCAATAGAGGAATGGCAAAGACTATTATATTTTCACTCTCTATAGAATATTGTCATTAAAAATTATAATTAGGAGACCTATAGGAAGATAGGAACCCAGCAAGTAAAAAAAAAAAAAAAAAATCAATATTTTTTGCTTGAAGTTTTCTGATTTAAAAAAAAAAACTAGTACAGCTGCCACTGCAAAGCCTGATGTTCTGCATAAATCATCCTTAAGGGGACAGGCAAGTCCTCTCTTTACAAATGCTTTAAACAAGTAGGTTTATTTTATCAATGTGGCTCCTCCCACTGAGAAAAACAAATAAAATTCATAAACTATTACTCATAAAGAGAATGTTTATTTTGAAGAATGTTATATTTCAATATACTAATGGCAGGGGGGGAAAAAAGCACTTTGAAGTATGCCAGCAGGCCAAATAAATAATTCTTATATGACTTTTTTTAAAAGCTCTACTGTCAAGAGATGTCTCTGCCCTGGGAAGCTGAAATAATCAATACTTTGATATTTTAAAACTATTATTAGTTACTCAAATGATTCTAGTTTACTATTGTAAAATACAACTTAAACAATGATCCGCCAAGAAAAAGTGAAAGCTTCTGAGTGAGGTCAATTAAAAGCAGGCCCAGATCAGTTATTTATGTAATGACAGGTGAGCAAACAAAATCTTGTCTGGTGTGTCAGCTTTCACCTCAATAAGGTCACATATCCCAGTGATATAGGACGACAAGCATTTGTTCTCCATGGGGACATGTCAGCTGAGGGGCGTGCTGTTGCCAGGAGCCCCTCAGGGAACCTAGTTTCATGGGTCTCAAAGGCAGCCTGGCAGTATCTGAATAATCCTGCCACGTCAGCTGTGCTGGGCACGTGGGTGGTGCTGACTTACACAGAGATTCAGTTCTGCTTCAAGTGGGTTATGCTTTCTCGACAGGCTGCACGTAGGTATCCCCAGATACCAGAATGCTTGTTGTCAGAGAAACTAGGATTTTCGATTGCTTTTCATTCCAGACGTCCTATGACATTTGGATGACATATCTACTTTTATACACTAAGCTTCTTCCAAGGAACTGATTTCTGACTGAGTTCCTCTCGAGAAGTAGGTTTACTAAAATTTCATCAACCTGTTATACACACACACACACACACACGTGTGTGTGTGTATACATACCCATAGGACACATATGTCTACACACACAGAGTGCAGTTTAAGGCGATGGCTTCATACGTATTCTTGTGATTTTCTCTTAAGCCCCTGTTACGACAGTAGGGGAGTAATTTTTAAATGCACAAAGAGAGCTGGATCAAGGGCGGCAGAGACGAGACGTCAGCAGGTTGGAAAGGGCAGGTTCCAGGCAGCAGACGGGAGAAGTGCTAACGGGGGCGACGCGGGCTCCATCCCAGCTGATCTGCCTCCAAAGCCCCCGAGAGGCCCCAAGCCCCTGGGAGCCGGGGCAGCTGCAGGGTCCCACACAGGGGCTGGAAGCGTACAAGGAGAGCTGGGGTGCCACATCTGACCCCCGCAGCTGGGTGACTCCCCTCTCCCACCCCATGGGGGGCAGAAGTTCTTGCTCTGGAGAAACTGGACCCAGGTGTGTGCTGCACACAGGGAAACAGGCAGAAGTCAGGAACCAAGTGTGGGAACAAAAAATAGGGAGATGGAGTAAAGTCTGAAAAGAGAATGAGGGAAGAGACCCTTTGAACACAACTAGCGTCCAGAAGCGCCAACAGCGCCCCTCCCCCCAAATCTCATAATCATCATGTCTAAGAGCAACGAATTAAACCACTGAGGTGTAAACCTGGCAACCTCTGTCCCTGCCAGGAGAGATTTCCCAAAAGAGAAATCCTGTTCTGGCGGGTGGGAGACATGCAGCTCATCCACGCTGACGTTTCTCAGAGATGCCATGTTCACTTTCCCTCCCTTTCCCCATCTTTTTTTTTCATTTAATTGATGTGATATGATGTCTTTGTGTAACCTTGTGAGATACGGTACAAATAAATGTACCTTGCCCTAATTTTAAGGACAGTATCATCCATTGCAAAACTCTGTTCTGTATAAATAGAAGTGCTGATAGCATTCTGTTCTACTTAAACGGCGCACCTGGGCCGCAGGTCCTTATGCACAAAGCATGCAGGTTACAACGTACCTGGTGCATTTGCAGTTGAACTCTACGTGCAGCCAGCCCTGGCCAAGGAAATGTTATTCTCATATAAACTTTAACAACACCATACACTTCAAAGACTCTGAGTTAGGATTCAAGTTTTATTATTAAAACTTGTCTTCCCTTTTACCACATGATGGAGTACTAGTAGGTATATCTTGCTTGATCCATGTTTTCTATGGTCTAACAATTTCAAATTATACATTGCAACCAATTTCATCTCTGCTGGAATGGGATGAGACAATGCCTAGAATAGGAACCAGATGGGCTCTGATTGGTCTTGATTGGTCTTTGTGGTCCTCGCCAAAACGACCCACTTCCTGTACCTCACTTTGTATATAAAATGGGAACCAAAGTACCAGACCCGAAGCCATCCTAGTACAAGAGCATTAAGGGGAGCGTTCTTCGATGTCTTCCTTAGGTGGATAAGCAGAGGTCACGGCCATCTAGGAGGAACATTGTTTGCTCTTGTTTTCCCAGCATGCTGCTGAGGAAGGGAGAGCTTTCTGGAAGTCGAGGGTCTTTTTGGTGAGACTCTCTACCTTGCACACGTCTGTGCCACATCTGTGCATTCTGTTAGCTGAAATAGTAATGTGTGTGCCGGCAACTTAAGCAATTTCTCTTCCCTTCTCACTCTCCACACAAGCTGCTCAAATTTTCAAGAAATGAATACGATGAAAAGCTTATTATCCTTTCTCCGCCCAGCGCATGTACTAGGGTTCTTGTGCTAATCAGCAGTTTGACATCATTTCCACAATCAACCAAAATAAGGGGGGGGATTTCATTCTTAACCTTATCCTATCAAGTACTTCTATTTATGCATTGCTTACCCATTAGATAAGTTTTCCCTGAAGGCAGTATTTTTAAAATTAATGATGCATTGGGACTTCTCTGGTGGTGCAGTGGTTAAGAATTCACCTGCCAATGCAGAGGACACGGGTTCGAGCCCTGGTCCGGGAAGATCCCACATGCCGTGGAGCAATGAAGCCCGTGCGACACAACTACTGAGCCTGTGCTCTAGAGCCTGCGAGCCACAACTACTGAGCCCACGTGCCACAACTACTGAAGCCCGCGCACTTAGAGCAAGTGCTCTGTGACAAGAGAAGCCACCGCAATGAGAAGCCCATGCACCGCAACGAAGAGTAGCCCCCGCTTGCCACAACTAGAGAAAGCCCGTGCGCAGCAACGAAGACCCAACGCAGCCAAAAATAAATAAATAAAATGAATAAATTTATAATAAAATAAAAGTAATGATGCATAAATACTAAGGTGACTGAATTATGGATCCCATGTTCTCAGGAAATAGAATATTCACTCTTCATACAGACTGTTTCAGCTTTTATTTTAAACAGAGCTTCTGTGCAAGGGACTAGCAGGGTTTCTGCATTTCTCAAGAGAACGCCTAAGCACATACATTATATAACTGTACTAAGTTAAGTAAAACCAAATGGACATTTAAAAATATCAGAAGTGGTATAACCAAACAACACGGTTTACAGGAAGACTGCAAAAATCAAACACAGAGTTAAAAGCTTTGCAATGCAACGATGTAAGTAAATTCTACTTTGGCATGGCTGTCGGCATATTTATTCTACCTAGGACCCAAGTCCTAAAAAGGAAGTCTGAGACGTACAATCTGGGTTTCTACATGCTAATAAGAAGGCAACAACCTAGAAGTAATGATACAACATTCTATCCAATAATTTAGAAAGCCAGGAGGAAACTGAAGTACTGGGTCCCATTTAATCACACACGCACACTAGGATGCCAGTCCACGCCTTGCTGTGTGGACAGCGCAGCCATGTCAGTCCTGTGTTTTTCCAGCAGTCTTCTTGGTAGATTCCAAGACAGCCAGGCTGACCTGTGGGAGGGATGATGCCGTGGACAGGTGGATCACATGGCTCTCCCCCGATCTGTGTTCAGAAGATGTCAAAGCACAGCCACAGAGTTTACGAAGGCAGATGAGGTTTCAAATCCAGATTATCACACTCGTCTGTGTTTGCGGCAAATATCCACTTAACTCTCTGTCTGTTACCTTAGAGAATGTGGTAGTTACGCTAAGCTTACATTTTTTCTTTTGAAAATAAACGGAGGATTCACAAAATAATTTTGTGAGTCATAAAGAAAATCAATAGAACGTTTCCAAGAAATTGGAAGATACTAAAACGAATTCCAAGAGGCCTCTGAAGCCCACCAGCAGAGGACTGTGCAAATGCCATGATGTACATCATTCAAAATGCACTGGAGATGGAAAAGCATGTTTTGGAAATTTTACTATTATTTGTCACCCAAGGTGGGTTTCTAAATTTACATTTTCTAAACTGATAGCTATGAAGTATCGCATTGTTCCTAATTACTCTGAGAGCTAAGGAAGCAATTCTTATTCATGAAAATCAGCAAGGGAGTTAGCTTCTTCCTTGGGAAAAACCCAAGGGAGAGATTTCCTTTTCATTTATTTTGTTAGAAGTATTTTGAAGATAAGTAATTGAGAATGTGGTTAATGGCCATCAAACTAAGTAAACAAATTCTGCCAGCAACACTCATAATTTTTATCACATATAACACTGACCCTGGGAAACAAATACTTTTAGAAATTTTCATTCCTGTTTGGAATTCATCCCAAAGGGAAAAAAATATCTTTTAAAACACTCATTAATGACTGTAGTCTGGTTAAAGCTCTGCCCTCAGGTCTGAAGTGTAAACTGCAGATGGCTGGGCAAAGCCAATGTCAGTCCTCTCTCTTAATCCACTTTTGTCTCCCAGAAGTAGAGATAAAATATAGGGTGCTGTCTGGTCTCCCTGTGAGACCAGACATCTCCCAGTTGCCGTCTGGGACGAAGAAATAAAGTACAAATAATCCACAGTTCCCTGTGGAAAGGGAACCAGGAGAGGTTATCATGAGGGCGTCGGTCATTTCAGCTCCCTGGGTCCCCTGAGGCGAACAGCAAGAGGAATATGAGGAAGAGGGGAACGGAGGATGGATACGCATCTCCTCATCTCATTAACTCGCCCAAAACGTGAGATTAGGGCACACATAAAGTTCTCGGTCTTCAAAAGCAATTGCACACTAAGAATTGCAACGAACTGCTCCAAGCTGTACTAGGTCGACGGGGGCACAGGGGCGTTGGTGTGTGTGGAGGGGAGTGGAGCCCTCTGGAGAGAGAAGCGATGACAAGTAACCCAGCCACGGAAAGAGCGGTTTCGCAGGTGCGCTCACCTGCACATCCAGCGCTGTTTTTGGATGCTCGGCTCCCGCAGCTGGCTCCGCCAGGGGACGCCGCAACCCGGCCGGGGATCCGACTCCAGGCCCTTCCCGAGCCCGGCGGCCGGGTCCCCGCAGGGACAGCGTGGGTGGGAAAGCGGAAAGGCAAAGAAAGAAGAGGCTGGGACAGGAAGGGGGTTGTCACCATTCTTATCACTGCTGTGTAGGCATCACAGCCAATTTCCATCCCCCTGCATCCAAAGCCCCGGCCTCTGCTAGACGCGCGCACGCATAGACGCGCGCGTACACACACACACACACTCACACACACACACACTTAACACACTCACTCCTGACCCGCCACCCGAGCTGTCTTCCCCGTCAAAGGCCCGGGCGGCCTTAGCATCTCTCCCCTCGCACCTCCGCGGCGAGGGAGCGCCGAGGGCTCCACGAAGAGCCGGCCTGCGCACGGCTGGGGCGGGAGGCGGGGGGAACCGGAAGAGGGTCTCTGCAGTATTGCCCCCTTTTCTCCCCTTCCTCCCCTCCGTGTCAAGCTCGGGGGTCGCCTCGGCGCCCTTGGGCCTTAGGGAGAGGGAGAGGTCCGTGCGCTCTCCGCCGCCTCGGCCGGTCCCCATGTCCTGCGCGCCTCCGCACCACCTGGAGGGCTTGGCACACTGAAAGGGCGGGCGCAGCCAAAGCGCGTCCGAGTCCGCGGGGCCTGGGCAGGGGCCCGAGAACCTGCATCTCTAGAGAGCTGGTGGGCGGGGGCCGAAGCTGCGGCTCAGGGACCACCCTGAGCGCCGGGCCGCTGGCTCCCGGCGCGCCGGCTCAGGCGGCGGCGGCGCGACACGCCAGCAGCTGGCGGAGGCTCCTTCGGAAGCTGTCGTCCAGGAAGGCGTAGAGGAAGGGGTTGAGGCAGCTGTTGGCGTAGCTCAGGCTGGTGATGAAGTAGGAGACGGCGATGACCACCGGCGTCTGCGGGACGTCGGTGGTGAGCGCCACCACGGTGCTCAGGTGGTAGGGCGTCCAGCAAAGGAGGCACACGGCCAGGATCGCCACCACCAGCACGGTCACCCGCTTCTTGGCGCGCTCCAGGGCCCTGGCGTGGTTGTCGAGGCGTATGGCGCGCAGCCGGCACAGCAGCGTGGTGTAGAGGACGCAGATGGTGGACACGGGGATGGCGAAGCCGAGCACCAGCGTGTAGAGGCGGCTTGCGCGCCACCAGAAGGCCTCGGGCTGCGGGAAGACCAGCACGCACTGGCGCCGGCCCTGCTCGTCGTCCAGCCGGGCGAAGATGGCGAAGGGCAGCACGACCAGCGTCACGACTCCCCACACGGCCAGGCTCACGGCGCGCGCGGCGCCGTACGTGCGGCCGGCCACCCGGCGCGACTCGGCCGTGGCCAGCACCACCAGGTAGCGGTCGGCGCTCATGACCGTGAGGAAGTACAGGCTGGAGAAGGTGTTGTACTGGTCGATGGCCACGATGAGCTTGCACATGAGCTCCCCGAAGGGCCAGCGCCGAAGCAGGAAGTCGGCGATGTTGATGGGCAGCACGAGCGTGAAGAGCTCGTCGGCCACGGCCAGGTTGAGGATAAACAGGTTGGTGACGGTCTTCATGCGGGGCGCCCGCAGCAGCACGAACAGCACGGCCGAGTTGCCCGCCAACCCCACGGCGCAGATCACCGCGTACACGACGGGCACGGCCACGGCCAGAGGCGGCGGCAGCGGCGGCAGCGGGCCGGACGCGTTGGGGCAGCCGAGCGCGGGCGCGGGGCACGACGTGTTGGCGTGCTCCGGGCCCCAGGACGACGCGTTGTGCATCCTGGCCGGGGCCAGGGCCTCGGTCCCCTCGGCCGCCTCCCTGCGGGGCTCCGCGGTCCCGGGGACCCGACCCGCGCCAGGGCGCTCGCGGCCGCGCTCCGAGCCCGTCTCCGGCCTTCCCGGGGCGGCGCGCTCCCGCCGGCCTCTCAGCGCACGGGCGCCGCGGACGCCGGAGCCGCAGAGCGGAGCGGAGAACGCCGGCTAGGCTCGTCGACGACGGGCAGCACCGAAGGGCGGTTCCGAGGCGAGGGGGCGGCTCGCCGCCCAACCTGCCCCCACGTGATCGCTCTCTGCCACCTGTTTTTTGTTTTGTTTTGCTTTGTCTTTTCCCGAGGTGGTAGATTCTTTTATTAATCTTCCATGGGAATCAACCTCCATCACCTCTCCTTCTTGGGCTTTAGATTCCCCATGTCTGAAATGAAGAGATTAGACCAAGTCAATTCTCAGTCCCTTCCAACTTGAACAACATCTAATCCTGTAACTATCTCGGTATCTCAGTTCCTGGTCAACACCTTTCTAGTTGAGGGCGGGGATTTAGGGTCCAGAGCTTGGAGGAGGCAGGGTTTTGTTCAAACAACCACTTTCTGCCACCTGTTGAACTCTTATTCTGACCCGCTGGCTCCAGCAAACGTTACCCTCAGGGGAAAAATACAAACCCACTGGCCCAGCTCTGGCCCCCGCCCGGTCCCCGGAAGCCCCGGTCACCCCAGCGAGCCCGGCAGCGGCCAGCTTCGGGGACCCGCGGTTCCGTGCGCCCCGGGTAAGAGCGGGCCCAACAGCAACCGCTGCCTCCCCCGTCCGGTCCCGGCACGGTCGGTCCTGCGGCTCCCGGAGCGCTCCGGGGGCGGGGAAGGCAGCGGCGCCCGCGGGCCGCGCGGCCCCGCCCCTTGCGCGCGCCGGGAGCCGGCCTCCCGCGCCTCGGCTCGTCCCGCCCCCAGCGCCCCGCCCCAAGCAGAGCAGCCGGGAACAGCCTCACCCGGAAATTAAGGACTAACTTTCTTCGTTCCGCCAGTGTGACCTCACTCCGTCTGAATTCATGAAAAGCGCTCCTGTTAATTAAATGAAAGGAAAGCAAAGGTAAGGTGTTGCCGGGTCTATTTGAAAAGGAGCGCAAGGCAGTTAAGGCTCCCGTTCCAGTTTTTTTTAACACCGTACCCCCAGTGGGCTTATGTAATTTAAAATGTTAAGTTACATTCATATTGCAAGGCTATACAGAGGGAACGTGCACGCAGTCTTCAAATGCAACCCATTTTCTATGACTCTGGCCTCCACAAGTTTATAAGGTTGTTAGGAACACGTCATGGTCGACAATCTGAGATACTTAAGGCTTGCTTTCTGGAAAAAAAAATATATTTATTTATAAATATATACATAAAAATAAAGTGTTTCCGATTCTGCCCTGAAGAGAACTACCCCGCGGTCGCAGCAGTGTTGCCAAGGCCCCGCTCCGGGAGCCTCCAAGTCTTCCTCATTTAAGAGGACCTCACCTTGGGCACCTCATCTCTGAGGACCGTGTGAAATCAGCTCAGTGTTATTTCCCTCGAATTCCTGTTTTCGTCCTCCGCTTTCCTTTGGGAGAGCCAGCAAATTAAAGCACGGGGTTCTATCCTGCTTCCCTCTAAGAAATTTCCCTTTCATGAGAGCAGGCAAAAGTCCAGATAAAGTGCATGTTTGATCCTTTATGAAGCCTTGGAAAAGGAGAGGGCTTGAGACACCGAGAAAGAGACCCAAAGGAGCCAGTGGAAGAAGCCTGGAAGGGGCAGCGGTACAAATGCTTTCCTTTACCCACTCAATCCTCCTTTTACTAGGATCTGTATAATTTTGGCTTCCCTGCAGTTTCATGCGTCGTGTGAATAACATGTCAAGAGAGTCAATGTCCATGAGCAAAAATATGTGAGAAAACACCATACGATGTTAAGTGAAACCAAAAGGAAAGATATATACACACATATAATATATATAATGTATATATAATACACACATGTATATACATATGCATATATCTGTGTGTATGTATGTGTATATACGTATATATGTGTATATATACATATGTATGTAGTTGCTTAATTAGCAAACATTTGGAGACTTTCTAGCTTTTTAATTATTGATTTCTAGCTTAATTGCACGTGGACACAGTACAGATAGTATGATTTCAGTTCATTGGCGTTTGTTGAAACATTGCCCAATAAATAGTTCTCTAATTATTTTATGTTTACTTGAAAATAATGTGTGTTCTGCATTTGTTGGGTGCAGTTGTTGGGTGTAGACTATTGCACCCTACAAACGTCAGCTAGTCAAATTTATTATTGTGTTGTTTAAATCTTCTCTCTGTCAGTATTTTTTATCTGATTGTTTTATCAATTTTTGAGATAGATGTGTTAAAAAATATCAATCAATGATTGTGGATTTCTCTATGCTTCTAGTTTTGTCAATTTTTACTACATAAGTTGATGCTGTTTTATTCGATGCACACAGATTTAAGATTGTCATATTTTTCCATGAAGTGGACTCTTTCACCATTGTAAAATATTCTTCTTTAACTGGGCTACAAATACTTCTTGTACGTCGCCTCCTTTGTTTGATATTATTACAGCTACACCAGTTGTGTCTCTTAGTATTATCATGGAATACGTTTGGGATCTGAACTACTGTCCATCCATCAGTGAGTTGATTGTGACAGTTTATAATACAAATTTTGCAGTTGGAATTATTTGTATGTACTTTATGGATTACCCTTTCATTAATGGTCTTGATTTTTTCTAAAGTCAGTTTTATATAGCTGTCATATACTGGGCATCATCTATCTATGTGTCATAAATTATACTAGATGCAAGTAAAAGATGTAGAAAGAGGAACTTGCAGGCCAAAAGATACTTAAAGGATATATAAGGTTATCGTGATGTGTAAAACGTAAGTACTCTCTAAATACTTGAAAAGATTAAGAATTGTTTGTTGTTGAGACTTTTTAGAGCTAATGGTACTTTTAGTTTAGTTTGTTCTCCCCTTCAACAACAAAAATTTGGCATCCATCCGTAAGCAGAAGTGCCTCTGTGGAATTTGCGGAACCAAGCACCATACACCAAGGGACCCAGAAGGAATCTCACCCACCAGTGCATCAGGTGATAGGCAGACAGACTGTGGCACCAGCTGTGGAACCTACAGGACACTGTGAGCTGGTTCCAGCCCCTCTTGGCCGCTGCCTGGGAGCTTCTGCACAACACTGACGTGGGTGGTCACCTTCAGGCAAGAGAGCTTTTGCGGAAGTCAAGGTTTCCAGAGAAGCTCCAGCACTGCATTGGAGGGAAAAAACCCCACAAGCTTGGACACATTAGAGGGTAAAAGGAACAGCTTATCTTTGCTGGCATCACCCAAGGCCGCACAGCTTAGGGCTAAACTAGATGGCCTGTGATTTCTCCCATCAGGGAAAGGGAGAGCCAGTGAGTGAACTCCTGGCTCCCTGAGCTGTGCAGGATGCTGCCAGAGAGACTCATTTCTCTCTTGCAGCATTCAGAACACTGAAGAGGGAGAGCCATGATGGAGGAAGGAGCAGATAGAGAGTGGGGTACGAGGTTCCCTGCTGACTCCATTCTGGACTCAGGAAGCCTGCCCACGAGATGCAGGGGAAATACCACCCACAGATCCCCACTCCCCAAGTGACCCTCAGGCAGCCCCACGGCTCCTAGCACTCTGCAGTGGGCTCCCTGTGCATACAGTGGGCTGAGCAAGCTCTGGTAGGTGGGGAGCACAGGCAGAAGGCAGGCCAGGGTCTGCAGGCAAAGGAGAAATCACAGACGTGGTCTGTGTGCCACCTTCGGGGAAACGGCAGAGGCTACCAGCAACCTGTCTGGTGCTTAGTAGGATTGAGAGAAGACACAGAAGCTTAAGACTTCTGCCATAAGAGGGGAGGGATCAAGAAATGAGAAGCAGGGGTATCCATCCAAGGTCAGAGGAAGCCTCAGAATCTACAGCAGGACTGATGAAAGGAATTGCTGCCCTGAAGGCCATTTAGTAAAAGCTGGAGGAGGTGACTGCTACTTCAAATTTGAATCCAACAACGCAGAACTCCAAAGAACATGAAAAATCAAAGAAACATGAAGTCACAAAAGATCATGATAATCTTCTAGTAACTGAACCCAAAGACGTGGAGATCTGTGATTTACTTGATAAAGAACTCAGAATAGCTGTTTTAAGTAAACTCAGTGCCCTACAAGACAACAGAGAAAGACGAATGAAATCAAGTCAACAATATGCAATCAAAAGTGAACAAAAAGATTGAAATTTAACAAAGAGATAAAAAGCAATCAACAGAAATTCTGGAGCTGAAAAATTCATGAGTGGAATGAAAAATGGAATAGAGGACACTAAATAGAAGAATCAGTGAGATAGAGGATAGGAACTTTGAAATAACCCAGTCTGAGGAGAAAACTAAGAATGAAAGAGAGTAAAGAAAGCCAACATGATCTGTGGGACACCATCAGAAAAACTAGTATCTGAATTATTGAAGTTCCAGAAGAAAAGAGAATGAAGGGAGCAGAAAGGTTATTTACAGAAAGAATGGCGGAGAACTTCCCAAACCTGGGGAGAGATTTGGACGTTGCAGTCCACGAAGCTAATAGACCACCCCATTATTTTAATCCAAACAGACTTTCCTCAAGACACATTATAATAAAACTGCTGAAATTCAAAGACAAAGACCTTAACCAAGGAGGTGGAAGATCTTGAAAACTACAAGACATTGATGAACGAATTTGAAGAAGACACAAATAAATGAATGTCTCGTGTTCATATTCTAGAAGAATTAATTTTATTAAAATGTCCATACTACCCAAAGCCATCAATAGATTCAATGGAGTCTCTATCAAGATTCCAATGGCATTTTTTACACACATGGAAAAAGCAATCCTAACGTTCATATGGAATCACAAAGACCTCAAATAGCCAAAGCAATCCTGGGAAAGAAGAGGAAAGCAGGAGGTACTATACTTCTGGATTTCAAGCTATGTTACAAAACTGTATAATCAAAACAGTATGGTACTGGCATAAAAACAGACACATAGGCCAATAGAACAGAATTGAGAGCTTGGGCTCTCACACATATATGGTCAACTAATAATGGACAAGGGAACATAGACACTCAGTGGAAAAAAGATAGTTTCTTCAATAAATGGTGCTGAGAAAATTGAATAGTCACATGTAAAAGAATAAAACTAGGTCCCTATTTTACACCACAAACAAAAATTAACTCAAAATGGATTAAACACTTAAATGTAAGATGTGAAGCTGTAAAAATCCTAGAAGAAAACATAAGAAAAGGCTCCTTGACATGGGTCTTAACAATGATTTTTTTGGATATGACACCTAAAGCACAAACACATTATATATATATAATGAAGTATTATTCAGCATGAGAAAGACAAAAATCCCATGATTTGCGAACACACGATGGACCTTGAGTGTACTGGGCTAAGTGAAATTAGATGGAGAAAATTAAACACTGTGTGTTCTCACTTATAAGGAGAATCTAAAAAAGCTGAAGTCATAGAAGCAGAGAGTAGAATGGTGGTTACCAGGAGCTGTGCAAAGGGGGAAATGGGGAGATGTTGGTCAAAAAGTACAAACTTCCAGTTAGAAGATAATAAGTTCTGGGGATAGATAGTATTGTTATCAACTGATCATAGATTCTGCACTATATACTTAAAAGTTGCTAAGAGAATAAATGTCAGTGCTCTCAACACAAAAGATACAGTAATTGTATGACATAATGGAGGTGTTAGCTAACATTATGCCGGTAATCACATTGCCATATATGTGTAACGAATCAACATGTTGTATACCTTTAAGTTACAGAATGTGATATGTCAATTATACCTCAATAACACTGGAAAAAATTTAAAACCGTGGCTACAAAAAAAAAAAGGTTTTGAAATAGATAATGATGATGGTTGCACTATGTTGTGAATATAATTAATGTCTCTGAATTGGTCACTTAAAATGGTTAAAATGTCATATTTAGGGAATTCCTTGGTGGTCCAGTGGTTAGGGCTCTGTGTTTCCACTGCTGAGGGTGTGGCTTCGATCCCTAGTGGGGGAACTAAGATCCCACCAGCCGCACAGCACAGCCAAAAAAGAAAGAAAGAAAATGTCATGTTTATATAATACATATTTTACCACAATAAAAAAAATTTAAGTAAAGGGATGGGGAAAGATATACCAAAAGAAATCTGGAATAGCAATGGTAATTTCAGGCGTGGCAGATTTCAGACCCAGCTAGATTGTCAGGAATAAGAAACGGCATTATATAAAGATAGAGGAGGGCTTCCCTGGTGGCGCAGTGGTTGAGAGTCCGCCTGCCAATGCAGGGGACACGGGTTCGTGCCCCGGTCCAGGAAGATCCCACATGCCGCGGAGCGGCTGGGCCCGTGAGCCATGGCCGCTGAGCCTGTGCATCCAGAGCCTGTGCTCCGCAACGGGAGAGGCCACAACAGTGAGAGGCCCGTGTACCACAAAACAAACAAACAAACAAAACAAAACAAAACAAAAAACCCATAAAGATAGAGGAGACCGCGCTCTCGAAGGAGACAGACCCATCCTGGATGTGTAGCATTTAACAATAGAGTCAAAATACATGAAGCAAAGACTAATAGAACCACAATGAGAAATAGGCTAACCCACTATTGTACTTGGAGACTTCAACACCCCTGTGTCAGTAATTGACAGAAGAACCAACAAGCAGAAAATCAGTAAAGACATAGTTGAACTGAACAGCACCATTCATCACCTAGATCTAATCAGCACTTACAGAGAACTTACTCCAATAACAGGAGAATACATATTCTTCTCAAGCTCATGGTATATTCCCCCAAACAGAAAACATGTGGGGCCGTAAGACATACCTTAACTAATTTAAAAGAACAGAAACAATATAAAGTTTTCTCTTGGACCAAAATGGAATTATACTAGAAATCAATAACAGATTGCTGGAAAATCCCAAAATATTTGGAGATTAAACAACACACTTTTAAGTAACACATGGGGCAAAGAAGAAGTCTCAAGAGAAATTTTAAAATATTTTAAGCTAAATGAAAATACAGCTTATCAAAATTTGTAGTATGCAGCGAAAGCAGTGCTGAGAGGGAAATTGCATGGAATGCGTATATTCGAAAGAAAAGAAAAAAGATCTAAAATCAATAATCTAAACTTCCACTGTAGGAAAGTAGAAAAAAAATAAAAAGGAACATATTAAATCCAAAGTAAGCGGAACAAAAGAAACAATAAAAGTCAGAGTCAAAATCAATGAAACTGAAAACACAAAAACAATAGAAAGAAGTGATACCAATTCTCTACCACCTCTTTCAGAAAATAGAAACAAAGAAAACGCTTCAGAACTCATCCTGTGAGAATAGCATCACCCTAATACCAAACCCAGGAAAAGACATTATAAGGAAGGAAAACAACAGATCAGTGTGTCTCACAAACATAGATGAAAATTCTCAACAAAATATTAGCAAATTGAATCCAACAATGTATAAAGAGTATTGTACAACATGACCATGTCAGATTTATCCCAGGTATACAAGCTTGGTTCAACATTTGAAAATCAGTTAATGTACTCTATCACATCAACAGACTAATGAGGAAAAATCAAATATCTTATCGATAGAAACGTCGAAAATATTTGACCAAATCCAACACCCATTCATGCTGATAAAACTCTCAGCAGGAATAGTGGAGGACGTCAACTTGATAAGGAACATTTATCCAAAAACAACCTCCCTCCAGGTAACATCATATTTAATGATGAGAAGCTACATGCTTTCCCCCTAAGACTGGGAACAAAACAAGGATTCCCCTCTCACCACTCTCTCTTTCAATATTGTACTGGAAATCCTAGGCAATACAATAGGAAGTCTGTCTTCTTACCTGCCCCTTAACGGCCTAAAGAACTCAGACAAAGGCCCTGGTCCAGGAAGGGCACTGTCACCGGAGATCTACAAAGAACACGGGTCGGCGCTGGGGGGAGCTGCACAGGGCCGGGAGACCAGAGTCCTCTGTGTGTCCCACTGTCCCTGCGGGCCCAGCAAGCATCTGTCACCAAACATCTGCTTTCCCACCTCCATGTGAACTGCCTTCTCCCCGCTGAAGTCCCCCCGCCCGCACCCCCTTCTCCTCTCAGGCGCCACATCTGCGGCCTCATATTACGGGGCCCCTGTACATACGTAATTACATCTGGTTTTCTCCTGTTAATCTGTCTCACGTCAATTTAATTCTTAGACCAGCCAGAACAACCTAGAAAGGGTAGAGGGAAATGCTTTTCTTCTCAAATACCACTCTTGGTATCAGTTTGCTTTTATAGCTTAGGAAGATAAGATAATAAACATAAATTGGTCAAAATGTGTCTTCCTGTTGGAGCCCTGTGTGCAAGAGCATCACTGAGACTGAGTGACGGGTGATGAAGATCTGACGCCTCAAGTCTGAGGGCATAAGTGTCTGCACAATGCGGGTTTGTGTACACAGATGTTCTTTGGAAGATATTTCCCATCATAAAATAAGTTGCAACATTTTACTGTGTTCATTTTTTGGGGATAAATCTTCTTAGAGCGGCTTGGTTTTTACTGTTTTAAAATGAAATGCTGTTGATTATACTAAACACATGACTAAACATATGACATCTGATTTCTGTGCGTCACGCTGCTGAGAAATTCACGAAAGGAAACAGTCATCAGGGCGAAGTGGTCACCGAGTTTATTAATCAAGTCTTGGGGGGAAAAGCAGATGAAGAGTGAAGCCTAATGTAAATTATGGACTTTAATAATGATTTATCGATACTGGTTCCTCAGTTGTAACAAATGTACCACGCTAATTCAGTATGTCAGTAACAGGATGATTCCTCATAATCATATTGGAAGGCAGGTCAGTAGCACACAGACTCACATGACAATAGAATTAAAGTCCTGGAATATGGTACCTACATGGACAAGGCACTTACCCGCCAACTCATGGCCAATTAGGCATTATCCCAGGTTGGCGTGTGAATCCACCAGCCACAGGAGGCTGGGTGCTTCTCTGACCTGGCTGACTCATCGGCACTTTATCCAATAGAACGAATGCTCTAATGCTTAGTGTGAATAGTGAATCTTAAAGTTTTTATGTCTTCTTTCATCCAAGGTTTATAATTGTTCCATTTAAAATCCTGTGGTGTTATTTATTCATCTTCCTCTCTTCTCTCACTAATAGTGGCCCCAAGCAGTCCTAATTTCTCAGTCAGCTCCCTCTGGTTATAGCTGAATAATTTATTTCCTTTACTTCCTGATGGCCTGGTTCCAGTTCTAGCAGAGTTTGCTGGAAGAAAATACCACCAAAATGTTGTCTGAGATTTGTCTGCCTCCGAGTGTGGAGGAATGCACAGCATATACAACAATCACTGAGGAACCGTAATGCATGAGACGATGTATAGGATACTGGGAAATAGGACAGCGAGAAAGCAGCTATTGTACAAGGCAAAAGAGTTCTGCAAGTTTGTCGTAGATCATAAGTGAAAAACAGTAGAACAAGGAAGTGAAGGCCGAATAAGTTTCTTATTGCAGGTCCTCTCGGAATCCTTAGTATGCTAACGTAAATCAGGAACTCCAATTCAAACAGCAGTAGGCAGAATTCTATAGACTTTCATTACCTGAAAACACTTTTTTATGTGGATGCTTCCAAGAGACAAGCATTCTACAGAACACACCTAAGAAAATTCAGCGAAGAATAAAGTACCAAAATAAAGACCAAGTAGTGCTGAGGCAAAGTCTGGTGGAAGTCCATGAGAAGAATTGTTCTTGCCGACCAGGGGAAATCAGGGGAGGCGTCACTGAGGAGGTGGCATTGTAGCTGGTTTCCGAAGGATATAATGAGGATAAGATGTGGATATGGACAGTCCTGGTCAAAGAGCACAAACAAACAAAAGAATGAGGCGTGAACGTGCGTGGTGTTCCTTGAGGAGAGAGAATTTTGACATTCCTAGTCCAGAAGACCAGGAGCTTGGTGCACCATTTACCAACGATAGGGAAAAAGAAAAATAAAACTTCTGACCAGAAAGAACTAGAAGACGAAGGAAGTGGCATGTGAGAGATGACGGTAAGGGATTATTTTGAACTTGTTAAATTTGTGATGAAGAGGTTCTTGGTGAAGTTTTCACGAGACAATTCCTGGAGATTAGGACAGAGCCCTAAGGAGACAATAAGGTTTTGAGGGATCTTCTCCTATCCAACATCCAGAAATATGCGACTAGCTACAGTAACCTCTTAGGGATTAACCCTTGTGACATTAATCCGTATATCTGAGAAAACAAATGACTTGATGAAGATATCAAAATCACGTCCATCTTTACGGTGGCAGAGAATGAGTTCTGATCAGCCTCTTACAGATGAAATAAACTTTCATCTTTAAGGTCGTTATATGTCAGCCTCTTAAGGATGAAATGACCTTGTTTGTATCTCACAATTTGCAGCACAGTCAGTCAGTAGGGTTTCAGCAAAATTATAGCAAAATTTAATCCTAACTCTGACATCTCTGTCACCTTTCATGTTATTTGAAAGAAAATTGGTCTGCCTTCTCTGGCCTGACAGATGATGGGAAATATTCATCTACATCAGTTCATGAGCAGTAGCTAATGGATTGGCTGAATGCATGGTAAGGGATACAGAAAGGACAGGATTGGAGGACTAGTGATGGGGAAGTTTGGGGTATCCACATACCTCTGTAGATAGATCTCTCAAATGGGGTTTGTGTCTGTATTAGTTCTGTGTTGCTATCTAACAAATTACCCTCCAAAACTTAGAGGCTCAGAACAACAATTCAGTAATGGCTTAGCCGGTCCCCTGCTTCACGGGCTGGCAAGGTTGCAATCAGGGGTCAGAGCTGCTGGCTCAAGTGATGGCTCTTCTGGGACAGGATCCACCTCCAGGGAACATGGTTGTGGGCAAGACTCAGCCTCTGAATCTGGAAGCCTCAGTCCCTCACGGGCTGCTGGCCGTGGCCCACGCTTCGCCACGTGACAGGTCATCCTCTCCGTCGGGGCACGTGTGCAGGCGGAGTTCCTCGTCATGTCGGTGGCACGTCACCGGTTTCCCACATTTCGTTTCCTCGAAGCACGTCACTGGGTCCAGTCCCCACTCAAGGGGAGGGCGTCACACGAGGACGTACACGCCCAGAGGCAGGACCCCCAGGAACCATCCTAGGAGGCTGCCCACCACACTCTCGTGTGAAGACTCGTCCAAGGGTATCCACTGCCGTGGAGGCGCTCCGTGGCTTCAGTCAGCATCCTTCCACAGCCCCGCAGGACCTTTCTGTGGACGAGAGGAAAGTATCCATGGTGATAAGGTTGCCATTCGTGGGCTCAGCAACACACACTCCTCCTCGCCAAGGCTGACCCCTCTCTCTGCGGCCTTATCTGCCAACAGCAGAGAGAAATAGTTTAGCCCAAAACAGGGAACAGTTCTCCCGGAGGAACAACCAGCTGCCTGGTTGCAGGTTGGTCACTGGTTCGGTTCCATCATGGAGGAGGAGAGATTCATCCTCACCGGATGTTGACTTTACAGTCAGTCTTTAGGGAGCAGAATTTGTGGCGGCAGACGACTGAATGTAAGGAATTGTTCATATGGTCTGTGACAGGTACAGTTACCTTTGGGACTGTTTGGGGCCGATTCAGAGAGGTGAACGTAGACTTCATCTCTGTACTTTGACTGTCAAGCGCCCAGGAGGTGCTCAGTAAATGTTTAATGGAAGATCAATAAACTCAAATTACTGTCTCAAAGGGTGCTACTGAGTGAATCACGAACCTTCTCAGGTGATGCTTGTCATCTCAGATATTTCAAAGAAGATGTTTCAACACGAGGGAAGTCTTCAGATTTTCGGTTACTGAGCTGGGTAGTGGAGAAAACTCTGAAGCAAGGATGCCCTCAGATCAAACCATTTGTGTGCTGCCTGTACGGCACGCACTCAGAGGAGGTCCTGGCTGTTCATCGTTATCTGTTTCTCCATGGTTACCCTCGGCCGGCCTAGTAACACGCAAGGCTGCCTGTAGGATTGGCCATTGTTACGGCTTCATTGTCAGCTCGGCTTGCAGGCAATGTAGGCGTGGCTGGAGTTTCTGTAACTTAAAGGTCACGGAACTTTAATAAAAGACCAAAGGCTGTTCTCATTCATCTGCTTTCTTTTATGGCCCTGTGTGAGAAGCACAGAGGTAATATTGATAATTCGTGGAGGTTCTTATTTAGCTACTTAGAATATAATGCTGAGAACTGGAAAAGGTGTACGATGGCATGATAACCCTTGTATATGGATGGTAACCTACTACTCAGAACTTACCATCTCTAAGCAACGTGAGTGTTTTTTCCCTCTTTGCTGTGATTTGAAAGAGTTCTGCTGCCATGCTCTCTAGGTAGGCTCTCCTCAGATGACCTGCCCCTTCCCAGCATTGCACAGGTCTGAAGAATCAGAGGCGGTGCCAGGCACACACCTCAGCTGCCCCTGGAAAAGCTCTGGGCACCGCGGCATGATGCCCTGAGACCACACTGCACGAGAAGTTCTGAGAAGCCAGCGCTCTTGGCGACAGCTTCATTGGGAAAGCATCATGTGCGTGGAGGATCTCCCCCACCCCCATTTCCCGCCTGCGTTGTAGGTGCCCGAGGGAAACAATCAAGAAATCCTGCAAAATGTTTTTTCTAAAGTTCGACTTGTTTCAAGACTAGCTTGTGTTAAAAAATGGTCAAGAAGTCTTACATTTTTTTAACTTTTTATTTTATATTGGAGTCTAGTTGATTAACAATGTTGTGTTAGTTTCAGGTGTGCAGCAAAGTGACTCAGTTATACATATACACGTATCTATTCTTTTCCCATTTGGGTTGTTACATAATACTGAGCAGAGTTCCCTGTGCTCTACAGTAGGTCCTTGTTGGGTATCCATTTTAAATACAGCCGTGTGTACATGTCAATCCCAAACTCCCTAACTATCCCTCCCCCCGACCCTTCCCAGCTGGTAACCAGAAGTTGGTTCTCGAAGTCTGTGAGTCTGTTTCTGTTTTGTAAATAAGTTCATTTGTATCATTTTTTTTTTAGATTCGGCATATAAGCAATATCATACGATATTTGTCTTTCTCTGTCTGACAAGAAGTCTTACATTTTTGACGATTAAAACCAAGATGGATATTTTCATATCACTGCCTGTGATAGCCGGAAGGAAAGTGGGCGTGCTTGGAGGGACGGCGGCAGAAAACTCATTGTGGTAAGACACTCAGGTTGATTGGATGTTTGTGTAGTGCCGGGTTTGCCTGTGTCAGCTCGTCTGAGTCTCAGCTTGGTGCTGTGATTACCTCCCATCCTCCCGATGAGGACGCTGTGGTGTAGAGAGCATGGGTTGAAGGTCACAAGGTGGTAAGCGGATGTGGGAGAGTCCAGACCACACCAGCCCTTGCTCCTAATTACTCTCCCAGACTGCTTTCCCCCTTCAGTTATTGCCGTAGAAGGCCAGGAAGCAAAATATGATATCCAGGGACCCTTTTAAATAAGTCATACATGGGGAAATTCTTAGAACTAAAAAATTATAGATCATGCAAGAAAGCATTGAAGTTACATTCAGTAAAGCTGTCCAACTTGCCAAATAGTTTTCCAAACTGCAGACACTTCGGTTTACCAGCTAACACTTAAAATTTCAGTTCCTTTTTCTTGCGGTACACGGGCCTCTCACTGCTGTGGCCTCTCCCGTTGCGGAGCACAGGCTCCGGACGTGCAGGCTCAGCGGCCATGGCTCACGGGCCCAGCCGCTCTGCGGCATGTGGGATCTTCCCGGACCGGGGCACGTACCCGCATCCCCTGCATCGGCAGGCGGACTCTCAACCAGTGCGCCACCAGGGAAGCCTCTAAGATTTCACTTCTTGATAGTACTCGATAGCTCTTGATAGTATGTTAGTGACATGCTAACCGTCTTGCATCCCGATTGCTTCAAGCCAGTTTGTGATAAACCAAGGGGCTGACGTCATAGAAACCCAGGGGCTGCTCTGTGCCCACTTGTCTCTTCCCGCTGAGCTGTCCATTTTCTTTGCATTTACCAGGCCAGGGGCAGCTGCTGATAAGGTACAGGTATAAGGCAGCCTCTCTAAAATATCACATTTTCAATTCTCTGATGAAATTTAATTTTCTGAAGAGTTTTTTCTTTTGTAGACATGTTCACTTAATTTAAGTTAGAATTTGTACTGCTGTATCACAAATGAATCCTTCACGTAATAAGCGTTTATTGCGTGCCAGACATTCTCATATGGTCAGTTATCGTCACCACGGCTAGCATAGTGTGAAATAACTTTTTCCATTCATATTTTATGATCTTCCTAGCAAAGCTTTTAAATAATTAAAGTTTATTTCAAATTAAAATGAAGTTGAAACATAAACTCCAGTACATGAATTTGTAATGAGTCCGTAATTCTTAGGAAATAGAATGTCTCCATTGTAATTAGTCTATTCTTTTAACTTGAAACCCTTTAAAACTAAGAAGTGGAGCTGTCTACACTTCAGGTTTGCTCAAGGCGCACTCCAGACAGCCACTCGGGGATTTTTGTTGAGATGCACTTCAGAGTATGTTCCAGGCCCGGCCGTAATCGAACGGCACACTCCGTTTGAGAAGTCCTTTGAGGAGTCTTAACAAGAGGACCGTGAAAGGTGTAGGTAATGTTTAGGAAAATTGGTAAGAAGTAAGAAAAAATGGATCCTACAGCTAGCCTCAGTGGAGGAAAGGAAGGAGGCGTCACCTCCTGCGGGCCTGAAAGAGTGAACAAGGGCCGGGTTCCCTGGACACAGAGAGAGCAGTCTCAGGGTCAGGGCCGTGCAGCTGGACCACCCTAAGGGAGAAAGATGCAGCTGGACCTCCTGGCTCCACAGGGAGGAGACCCCAGAAAACACCCCTCAGTCCCTTCCTGTCCTCTGACCTCTGCACAGCATCCCACTGGCCAAACTCAGTGGGAAGCCAGAGGGCAAGGGGGGCTGTGGATGCAGCCCACAGACGTCAGTGTCCCTGGACCCACACACTCTAGAGCATGGGGAGAAGGTGGGAGGGGGGTCAGAGAGGGCTGAGCAGAAAACGCTACGTGGTACTTCTCTGTCACTGTGTGCTGCAGGAATTGTAAGAGCCTCATGAAATGGGGCCACTCAAAATGTGGTTGAGAAAATTAGTATAATACTAACCTCTTGGGTTTTCTTTTTCTTTTCTTTTCTTTCTTTCTTTTCCTTTTTTTTTTTTTTTTTTTTTTAGTGAAACAAGTAAAGTGTTTATTTGGAGGAAAAGTAGTACGGGTGAATAGACACACACAGATGGACTCGAGAGAGAGTCACGCCTTTGTGGTAGTTTGAATCACTTATGTGGGGCATTTCTTCTGGGTTCCCTCTGGCCAATCATTTGGGTTTTCTTTTTCTCTTCTTACTTCCTTTGCTCTCAAATTAAGATAATTCTCCTATACATTCTATGCTGAAATATTTGGGAAACAGATATGAAAATATTTTTTTGATCTACCTAAATAATTACTCTAATTCTCTCCTCTTCACAAATTATGAGTGAAAAGTACCAGAATAGTTTAAAGTAGCACAGGCCACGTTGGAAATACAATTTTGAAGAAGATAAGGGGTATGTGTGAGACGAGAAAAATGCCTCTTGTTTCTGTGATGTAAGTGTCCCATGGCATTTCCTGAAAACCGTGTGCCGAATAAGTGAATATGAATGAATGAAGGCATTGGGTAGGAAACACGACACATAAACGTGTGAGGCCAGGATGTCACTGCTCTGCCAGGAGCAGGTCGTGCCTGTCTCCTGTCATGTTTCTTGTCTGACTGCCCCCATCCTCTCGTCACCCTACTTAACTTGTTTACGCGTCTGGCTTTCTGACCAAACTGTAAATTCCGTCCAAGCAGGCGCCGTATCCTCTCAGGAGGTAGTAACTCAATTCATGTTGTTTAAATAGTCAACAAAGCAGGAATTACAGCAATAGTTTAATAGTAAATCTTAAAAATAGGTGAAATCAACTAAATTTAAGAGGCCCAAAACGAATTGAGGGAGGGGAAAAAAGCCTTCATTCCCCACCTTCTTTATTCTCTCATTAAATTGTTTTTATCTTACTAGGAGCAAATAGTCTTTCTTTCTTTTTTTTTTTTAACTGGTGTTTTCTTCCATTTCCAAGTTGTACAGATGCTTGCATTACAATACAGGGCACCTATAACAATATGAAATGTATTTACATTATATATTTTTAAATATTAGAATTCCCATAATGCTTTTTACGGAAGTCTTAGTGAAGTTCTAGAAATGGGAGCCACTTAGCACAGGTAGATTCCTCTCTGAGGACACAGTCCCGATTCCGTGATCCTTTAAGCCTGATCAGGCAAGGGCAAAGGTTTTCCAAGCAAGGCGTCTTCATTTCTTCTGCTTAATTATGCATCTGTGTAGCGGCTGCAGAAGCCTACAAAAAATTCTACGTTCATAGTTCGAAAGGGAAATGCTTTCTTAATACTCACATTTTTTCATGGCAAATACAACTTTTTAAAGCTTTTGATATTGAACATATTTATTAACTTCTGACAAGTATGTTGAAGATGAAAGTATCTAAAGTGATGGGAGAAATTTTCACACATTGAGGTGTGGGGAAGTCGTTCTAGCTCGTATGTGATTTCTCTTGAACTTCATGCTCATGGACAGCCGGTCTTCTGGCCCGTCAGACATGTACTGTACATCTGCTTTAAGCATTAAAGAAAAGAATGCATTGATAAGTCAAAATGGATGCTGTACGGCAGAAAGTAACACAACATTGTAAATCAACTTTACTCCAATAAAAATTAAAAAAAAAAAAAGGAACTAGGCAGCTGGCTGTACTCAAACCTGGAAGAGCTGAAAATATACAAATTAAAGATGCCTCTGAAAGAGGAAGAGGCCAGAAGCCTACTACAACTGATCATTTTACATATTGATCTTTTGATCTCTGCCCATGGGCATGAGAATTTTCTACGTTATTCATTAATACCTTCAACAAGCGTTTACTGAGTCTCCTACATGCTGACGTTGTTATAAACGAAGCACATACACAACTTTGTATTTACTTTTCAACTGAATGTGATAACACACGTTTTTGTCAAATGAAATAAACAAACGAAAAACACAAAATGGAGTAACCGTGGTTCAGGCATCGGAAATGGAGCCCAGTTGTCACTGTGAATATTGGTTTCAGACACATTCCTGCATCACTGAGAACTTGAATTTTGAACTGTGTCAAAGTCGGGACACCACCAGCTGCCCTCAAAGCAGGACCTGCCCACAGCCGCCAGCTGCCACCTCAGGGTCTCCAGGTCTCCCCTTGAGTGTGCAACCATTTCAGACCCCACCGGATCCTTGCCTAACAAGCACCCTTGCTGCTTGCCGCTCCCATCCTAATTCTTGACAAACAACTTACTTAACTTTGTGGGTTCTGCCTTTGTAAGCTCCCCCCGTTTTGTAGTCGGACAGAACACAGTTCAAGTGCTTCTTGAATCTGTGTCTGCCGGGCCTATAGTTCTCATGTGACTCAGATAAAGCTCATTTCTATTCTTATAATAGATTATTTATGGGTTATTGGTGTCAACAAAAGTCAGCAGGTTGTGGTTTCATTCGTTTGTTTTGCTAAAATTAAAAAACACATAGAAACAAAAAGCTCTGTGGCATTACAACTTTTATCCTGTCTGCTGTCAATGTGGAGAATGGTTTCTATAACTTCAACGTCTAAGTTTTCTCACTTTAATTTTTAGTCAGCATTATTTTTATGTTTATATGGTAGACCGTGAACCAAAAATTAGAGCAGAAATAGGTTGGTGCTTCTGAATAGAGCTACTAATTTAACGGTAAAATGAGATTTGCCTTAATAAAATTTTGATGAAAATATTTGAGTTCATGTACTCTGTTATAGAAGGAAAAATTTCAGGCTTTTGCCTGGAATATCTTATCGAAATTTCTGGATGCATTTGTAAGTGGAGGTTTTACCTTATTTTTTTTAACATCTTTATTTATTGGGGTATAATTGCTTTACAATGGTGTGTTAGTTTCTGCTTTATAGCAAAGTGAATCAGTTATACATATACATATGTTCCCATATCTCTTCCCTCTTGCGTCTCCCTCCCTCCCACCCTCCTTTACCTTATTTTTTAATTACCCCTTTGGTGTTTAACAGCCCTCACTCTCAGGAAAATAATTTAAATCTGCTTAACTTCTTTCATGAAAGGTAAGCTGAGTTTCTCCTGGTTTATCTTCACTAAAATTATTTATTAGATCATACTTACTCTTGTCACCTAAGAAAATATGAAATTATTCCAAGGCAAACTGACCGAATGCACTTCTGATTCAAAATGCACTCATTCTTCCCTTATCTCTGAGTGACTCGGGTTAGTAGATAAGAAATGCAATGGCTGACGGTAGGCTGTCTGAAAGCAGGGCTTTCTCTCTCTCATCCACTGGTGTAACCAACCATAGGGTTTAGAACAGCCCTAGTAATTGTCTAATTATACTTTTTGAACGAATGGATCAATCAAAGCAGGTTGTCTTTGCCTGTTTTGGCTGCTTAAATTAGAACACTACATACCAGGTGGCTTATAGACAACAGAAATGTAGTTTTCACTTGGTGGCTGGGAAGCCCAGGATCGAAGTACCAGCAGCCTCGGTGTCCCGTGAGAGCCCAGTTCCTGGTTTATACAGTTCAAAGCCGAGTGTCCGCTACAACCTCACATGGCAGAAAGGGGAGGGATCTCTCAAGAGCTTCCTTTGTAAGGGCACTAATCCCAGCCCCTCCCAAAGGTCCCACCTCCACATACCATCACATTAGGGGCTAGGTTTCAACATATAAATGTTCAAGGGGCACGAACATTCAATCTATAGCACAGATCTTTCCTAAAAGGCTGTTTCGTCGTAATTCTCTAGAAAGCAAACATTCAAGTAATAAAGCAAATAAGGGTAAATGTGGATGTTTATAGAGTGTTTCCAACTCAAATGAATCTCAGATAAATAGATGATAGATAGGTCAATTGATAAATATTATGTTATAATAAAGTCATACCATGGTCCACACACCAAGTCTGATCAGGGTTGGGGAAAGAGAGGAACCTTTGGGGATGTTTAACCAATTAGTACATAAAACTAACTTTGACTTAGATCAGTTTTCCACGCTTTGGTGATACGATTCACCTACAGGCTTATTTAAAATATCTTCCCAGGCTCCTCCGTAAAAAGTGTGTTTCATTGTACCTGCAGGGATCCCAGGAGTCTGCATTTTTATAAGCTCAGCAAGTGATTTTTATAATCGGCTAAGAGAGCAAAGTGGCTCTGTTTTCATAGTTGCTGGGAAATAGTTAATACAAAAGCAAGAGAAAATATAAATAAGTATGAAATAACAGAGCTGCAACTGTAAAAATAAGAGCTGTAAAAAAATGTGCAGTAGCTGCCCCTTATCTGCATGGGATCTCTTCCAAGACACAGTGGATGGTACCGAACCCTCTATATATTGATACTGTATCTTTTCCTATACATACATACCTGTGATAAAGTTTAATTTATAAGTTAGAAACAGATTAAGACCTCACAGATTTGAACTCCAACAAGAAAGACTCAAATCAAAGTTTGGAGGGGATTTTGGGGGAAGTCCTGTTGGACACACACAGGCTGGAGCTCCCTGGGCTGTGCCCATGCAGCCTGTCCCCCGGGCACTGCGGGCCGTGGCTTGCTGGTGCAGGACCCGCTGAGTTCTCTAAATTGTAAGGAATGACTCAGAGTGCAGGTCCCCCACTGGGACCCACTCAGGTCCCCCTTGAAGTTGGGCATGAGAGGCATGGGGGTGAAGAGAAAGAAAGCAATGAGTTACGACCAGTCTGGCTACAACTCTGCAAGAACCGTGGGTGTGGTCACCAGCAAACAGAAGTCACTGGAATCAAATAGATACAAAGTCTCTGAGGTTTCAAAGATGGCCGTACAGCTCCCAGCCACAGGTGGGGCTCGTTGAGAGGCACACTCTGAGTTTACAGGGAGCCCCTGCCTTCCCACACCCCAGGGGAAAGGAAGGGAGGAAACAGGACTCACAGAGGACAAGCCCGGCTCCAACACAGCCTCAGTGGTGGCTTCAGCCAGCCCATGGGGGCTCTGAAGCTGGCGTGATGGTAGAGGACTTGGTACCCTTGCACTGGCCGTAGGGACGTGGCTGCACCAGGAAGGGCAGCTCAGGGCTAACTGATGCTGAGGGCTAACTGCTGCATCATTCCCGGTTACCAGGAAAATCAGTCCTTCAGTTCTAGATGGAGGTCCGGGCAGTGCCTGCCAGGGTCTACTTTACCAGGAAGCCACAGTCTAGACTAAAAGAACCTGTGACTGGTTGAGCCATAAAATGACCCTTGAATCCCAGCCTACATGGGCAGGAAATGAGCTCAAGTCCACAGGGAGGGGAAATTCCAGTTCCGAGATTGAGTAGATGTACGTTTCCCTACTGTTCCCACTGAGTATAACTAAAAACCTTGGACGTTACATAAAGCATACATAAGAAAACTCAAAAATGTAGAGCGCAAGCAGACCAGCTAGGGACCTGGTGACCTGAGGAGCACAGGGCAGTTCCCTGGCTTTTCTTCTTGCCTCACCTGTGGAGCCAAAGAAACAGGCAGCCTGGAAACACCAAGAGGTGCAGATCCAAAAAGTCCCCCCACCCCACCAAGTAAAAGATCTGCTCTCTCTTGTCAAAGGACAAGGAAAACTGTAATCTCTGAGGACAGAAACTTTTAGACAATAATCATTCTACTCTAGCCAAACACCGCAGGAAAAGGAAAGCGAGGAACCCAGCTTCCTGGTCCCCACCAGCCTGTGACTGGGCACCCCTCATCCCCACAGAACCAGGGACTTTCATGACTGTGTGCAGGTCATGAGACCCCAACACAGTGTCCCTGGACCTCACGAGGGGAGACTTGGCTTTCAGCCCGACCCAGCAGTAACCAGGAGACCCAAAACCTTTGGGAGACCAAATGGGGAGTTTGGACTTCTTCCTCTGCTGGCAGTGTCAAGGAGATGCACCCCCCTTTTTGTTGCCAGAGAAGTGTCAGAAAAAAACAGCTAAAACCCAAAGCTTAAATAAGATCCAGAGTTTCATAATATAATACAAAAATGTCCAGCTTTCAATAGAAACTTACTCATCACACCAAGAACAAGGTCTCAAGCTGAAAGAACAAAAGACAGTAAGTGGAAGCCAGCCGCACAGCGACAGAGATATTAGAATCAGCCTACAAAGAACAGGCAGCCGCGATAAAGATAATTCCAGGAGCAATCACAAGACGCTTGAAATAAGTGAAAAACAGAAAGCCTCGGCAGAGAAAAGCAGCCCAGTGGGAATTTTAAAACCGAAATAAATACAATAATGGAAATAAAAAGCGCTGTTGATGGGCTCAACAGCAGACAGGAGGGGACAAAGGAAAGAACCCGTACACGGTAAAATGGAAAATTAGAAAATTTCTAATCTGAACAAAAGAGAGAAAATAGGTTGAAAAATAAACAAACAGGGGAGTGGTAAATCAGAAGCTTGGGATGAACACACACACACACACACACACATACACTACTATATATAAGATAGATAAACAACAAGGACCTACTGTATAGCACAGGGAACTCTACTCGATATTCTATGATAACGTATATCTAAAAGAAAAGAATCTAAAAAAGAATGAATATATGTATATGTATAACTGAATCACTTTGCAGTACACCTGAAACCAACACAACATTGTAAATCAACTATACTCCAATAAACTTTAAAAAATTAACATTAAAAAATTGTTTTAAGTAATAATAAATAAATGAACAGAGCCTCAGGGCCCTTCTCCCTGTGGGATAAGAACTACAGCTCCGCACAGCACAGGGAGATCAGCTCGGTGCTTTGCGACCACCTAGAGGGGTGGGATAGGGAGGGTGGGAGGGAGACGCAAGAGGGAGGAGATATGGGGATATACGTATGCATACAGCTGATTCACTTTGTTATACAGCAGAAACTAACACTCCATTGTAAAGCAATTATCCTCCAATAAAGATGTTAAAAGAAAAGTTAAAAATAAAAAATCACTACAGCCCTTACATTCCCATCACCTAGTCTCAGAAAGGAGAGAAGAAAGAGGTGGGGCTGGAAAAGTACTCAGATAAGTAACGGCTAAAGCCAAGCGAGCAGATCATTGGACCCTCGGAATATTTCGTCGCTCTCTGGTACAGGTCCGCAGTGCAGCACGTACGGACTCACAAATCACGACAGACGATGAGTGATGCTTGGCTCTGCCTCAGGTGGCGCTGGTGGGAATGACTGGTGGTGATCGACACGCACACTTCGTGTACAAGAAGGGTGTAATGAGTCAATGCCTCTCTCCTACAATTTGACCTTTATGATCTGTAATCTACTTTTTGGCCTTGAAAACAGCTGCTTCCCCCTCGCCGTCTGTCACTGTTTCATACGTTCCAGTCAAGGTAGAAAGAAGACAGCAACCCGGTGGTCAGAGTGAGCCAGGAGCAGCAGCACCATGACGCGGCTTCCGGCCCAGGAGCCGTCCCAGCGCTGACCTCACGGGCCGTGACCCTGGGCAAATCGCTGAACATTTCTGAGCCTCCGTTCCCTCATCCTTAACATGGGCACCGTCAGAATGCCAACCTCGCTGGACAGCTGTGCAGGTTAGATGAGACAGTGCAAATTCTCACTGGGATCAGCTCCTGCAGTCAGGTCTATGAGAGGAAGGGACAGTGTTGGAGCTCGTTTATTCATTCATTCATTCGTTCATACTCCCCTGCTGCCTCCTGGAGGAGCTGACAGTCTCGTCAGGGACCCAGACAAATAGACAGGCATGGTGATGAGCGCTGGAATAAGACATGGGCGTGGCTAGAGCCCCAGGCAGGGACCCACCGGAAGGGCTAGAAATTCTATGTGGAGCCGCTCCTTGAACTGGCACAGCAAGATGGGGGGCGGCACTCTCCATGTCGGGAGCAGAATGGGTCAAAGCAAGAGAGAGCGTGGACGCACAGGGAAGTGGAGGGATTTGGCTTGGCCAGAGAGTGGGAATACCAGTGGGAGAGCGGCCAGAGGTGAAGGGCTTTCATGCAGTGATGAGGGATGGTGTTCCTTAGGCAAAAGCAAGGAGCTTCTGTATTGTGAATGTTGTGACTCAACTACACTTCAATTTAAAAAGGAAATATATTTAAATTCTTATATTAAATTTCAGTAACTTATATGCTTCCAAAAGCTCTTGGTGTTGCATTTGTCTTCAGATCGCTTGGTCTGTGGGTTCACCTTTTTGATAATTGCTGGCATTTCTCTGAAGGTTACAAAGGAAAAAAGTTCTTAAAAAGTTAATGAGTCTGTCTTCTGGGGCTCCAAAGGGAAATTGAGACTGTCTGTAGTTTAATGACAGTCTAGCTGCCCTGTACAAGGACAATAAAAATCATGTGCTTCCCTCATCAGACAGGTTTTGACTGGTTACCTGCTGCCCTTCCAAGGAGCTCTGAAGCAATCAGGGAGCCTGTATCAAGCAGAACGTTCATCTCTGATCCGTCAAGTGGCTACCATTAAGCACATATCTTGACATTTACTTTAAAGGTGGTACCCACAGCATCCTATCACTCATTTGATCAAAACCTGCTCTAAAGGGTTTATTTTAACGGCACACATTGGCCTTAGCATCCATCCAGCACTTCCCTGTTTCAGACTCACAGATGGGGAAAAGGTAAAGGACATCTGGCTTCTTTATAATTTAATTCGAGTCAGCAATCATTTATTCAGCGCTCACTGTTGCAGCCTCCAGCCCACGTAGGTCTCTTTCCCCAGCTCCTTCTTACCTCTCACCAGACTCCCCCATCAAAGTGCTGCTCTTTCTATCCTCTTAACTTAATGGAACCACCATTTAAAGGATCATCATTTTAGACCCACAGGCGTGGAAAACAGACTTGTGGTTGCCAAGGGGGATGGAGTGGAGGAGAAATGGATTGGGAGTTTGGGATTAGCAGACGCAAATTATTATATGTAGGATGGATAAACAACAAGGTCCTTACTGTATAGCGCAGGGAACTATATTCAATATCCTGTAATAAACCATTATGAAAAAGAATATATATATATATATGTATAACTGAATCACGTTGCTGTACAGCAGAAATTAACACAACATTGTCAAAGTATACGTCAATAAAATAAATTTTTAAAAAATGATCCTTGTTTACTTCACTCCCCCCTCTCTGTCTATATCTAATCAATTATCAAAATGTGCTGATTTTCTCAAATGTCTTGCCTTCTCTCCAACCAACTACCCACTCTCAGGCTGGGTCTGTTGCAAAAGCTTTATGATCCTTCTTGGTACTGTCAGACTAGACCTGCTGGATTCTGGCCTTAGCACTAGTCTCAGGTCATCAGTACAACCCCACCTCTGCCCCTGCCACTGTCCTCGGCACCCTTTCTCGGTGCAGGGCAGTTTCCCGGCAGGTAACACCTCCTTGACGGGAACCCGACCCGTAAGTCACATCATTTTACTGCTTCCAGCCTGCACCACAGAAAGGCTTGTCATTTTCTGTACAAATCATGCTGCTTTTTGTCTCATTTATTGGTTCATATAAGAAATATTTATTAAGGTACCTGCTCTCTGCAAGTCTGGAAATGTAATGGCGAACTGAATGTCTACACAAGGTTACAGTCTATTGGGTGCCTCTGGAAATCCCAACTCCTCACCACAAATCATGGGTCTTACTCGTTGCTGGGCATCACCTTCTAGAAGAGACTTCTGACCAACCAGGCTCCCTGCCCCCACCTGCTTCACACCTGTCTCTTCCCCCGACTGCTTCTTTCTGCACATGTGAATACAAGAACAAATAGAGCTGCTCTGCAAGACCTTATAATCCGTGAGAGAAGATGAGAAATATGTGCATGTCCCCATAAAAATGCAGAGAACAGTCAGAGAAACACAGCCTCCCTGTACTAGATAACAGAGAGAGTCCCTCAAGAAACATGCCCTGGGCACCTGGTGTGAAGCATCTCCTGGTGCTTGGTGACAAGAAGAGTAGGCAGCAGCCCATACATCTGAGGAAATCACAGACTGACATGGGGTTCAGAAGTTTTCATAGGGAGGAAGCATTTGAGATGGAGAGAATTTCCAGAAAGGAGAGTGAGGAAAGGGTGAGCAGTGTGGGCATCAACAACTGGTGAGTGGTCCGTGGCAGGGGCAGACCAGGCTGGGGTTGCTGCAGGGATTAATTTCCCTGGAAGGGGAAAGGATAGCCAGAGAATTGATGTCTCAAACAAGTAACCAGTCTTTTAGGAGAAGGTGTAACCTCAAATTGACTATATTTGTTTGATTCTGTTTGCATTTAAGTGTTCTGAGTCACGAGGGGATAGTCACTATTAATTAAGAGTGTGTGTCCAGGCAACAGCTAGGGATGGCAACTTACCGTGAATCATTCAGTAATTTACTAGTTCAATCTGAGTTTCAAAACATTCTTTTTTTCTTCTCTCTGTGTGCCAAGCATGGATTTAATACACAATTACTGATGGATTTATTTTAGTTCTAGTATATAGATCATACGCTTTCTGAGTCATGTAGTTTCATCCTTTTTTTTTATTTTTATTTTTTGCGGTACGCGGGCCTCTTCCTGGTGTGGCCTCTCCCGTTGCGGAGCACAGGCTCCGGATGCTCAGGCTCAGCGGCCATGGCTCACGGGCCCAGCCACTCCGTGGCATGTGGGATCTTCCCGGACCAGGGCACGAACCCGTGTCCCCTGCATCGGCAGGCGGACTCTCAACCACTGCACCACCACAGAAGCCCATCCTTTTTTTTTTAATCTTTAAATTTGATTTGTTTAAAAGTTAAAGAGGGGTGGAGTCAAGATGGCGGTGTGGGAAGATGCGGAGTTAGCTTCTCCCCACAATTAGGGTGCCCACCAGCCGCTGGAGGGAGACTCTGACCCCCAAGGAGTCGGGAGGAACCCCAAAGTGAACCAGTAGGATAGAGGGGGACTGAGGGGGGAGGAGGAGTGGAGGCCAGGCAAGATCCGAGTCCCTGAGGCGGGGGAGGTCAGGAGAGGCAGGCGGGAGGGGCCATCCAAGAGGAGCAGGAGAGGGGCATAGCCCCGCCCACTCAGGCCAGGGGGGCTGCTGAGCTCCCAGGCGGGTCCCCTGCCCTCCAAGCCCCGCCCCGCACCGCATTGGTCCTGGGGGCATAAGAGGGAAGCCAGAGAGATCAGGAGAGACAGGTGGAACGGGCCCTCCCAGACCGGAGGAGCAGAAGCAGAGAGGAGGGTATCTGCCCCGAGCACTCGAGCCCAGGAAGCCTGCTGGGCTCGCAGGTGAGTCCCCCGCCCTCTGAGACCAGGGTGGGGGGCACCCTGAGCCCCTTCTGCTCCTTGGGCCTAAGCCCCACTGCCCGCAGCCCCCAGGGCCTTTTCCAGCTCTGTGGGTCCTGAGCATTGGCCCCACCCACCCCCCAAACCTCGCCATTGCTTAGGCCCCGCCCTCCACAGCCAAGACTTTGCCCCCCCTTTTTTTTTTCTTTTCCCTCCTCCTCTTTTTTTACTATTGTGGTACTGATGTACCTTTTGGTTGTTGATTGATTGATTGGTTGATTCATCTATATTTTTATTTTCACATTCTTACTAACATATCTGTTAGTTTCCTAGTCTAATTTTATTTTTTACTTTGTTATTGTTCTTTTTTTTTTTTTTGTGCCACCCCACACAGCTTGTGGGATCTTGGTTCACGACCCAGGTGTCTGGCTGAAGCTCCTGCGGTGGGAGCTCCCAAGTCCAAACCACTGGACTAACAGAGAACCTTAGACCCCAGAGAATATTCATCAGAGTGAGGTCTCAGAGAGGTCCTCATCTTAGCACCAAGACCCAGCTCCACCCAACAGCCTACAAACTCCAGTGTTGGAAACCTCAGGCCAAACAACCAGTAAGACAGGAACACAATCCCACACATTAAAAAAAAAAAAAAGAAAAATGAGATGGCAAAAAAATGTCACAGATGAAGGAGCACAGTAAAAACCTACAAGACCAAATAAATGCAGAGGAAATAGGCAATCTACCTGAAAAACAATTCAGAGTAATGATAGTAAAGGTGATCCAGAATCTCGGAAATAGAATGGAAACACATATTGAGAAAATACAAGAAATGTTTAACAAAGACCTACAAGAACTAAAGAACAAACAAACAGAGATGAACAACACAATAAATGAAATGAAAAATACACTACACGGAATCAATAACAGAATAACTGAGGCAGAGGAACGAATAAGTGAGCTGGAAGACAAAATGGTGGAAATAACTGCCAAGGAGCAGAATAAAGAAAAAAGAATGAAAAGAACTGAAGACAATCTCAGAGACCTCGGGGACAACACTAAACACACCAACATTTGAATTATAGGGGTCTCAGAAGAAGAAGAGTAAAAGAAAGGGTCTGAGAAAAAGTTTGAAGAGATTATAGTTGAAAACTTCCCTAACATCAGAAAGGAAATAGTCACCCAAGTTCAGGAAGCACAGAGAGTCCCATACAGGATAAACCCTAGGAAAAACACACTAAGACACATATTAATCAAACTAACAAAAATTAAATACAAAGAAAAAATATTAAAAGCAGCAAGGGAAAAATAAAAAATAACATACAAAGGAATCCCCATAAGGTTATCAGCTGATTTTTCAGCAGAAACTCTGCAGGCCAGAAGGGAGTGACAGGACATATTGAAAGTGATGAAAGGGGAAACCCTACAACCAAGATTACTCTATCCAACAAGGATCTCATTCAGATTCAACGGAGAAATTAAAACCTTTATAGAAAAGCAAAAGTTAAGAGAACTCAGCACCACTAAACCAGCTTTACAACAAATGCTAAAGGAACTTCTCTGGCAAGAAATACAAAAGAAGGAAAAGACCTACAAAAACAACCCAAAACAATTAAGAAAATGGTAATAGGAACATACATATCAATAATTATCTTAAATATGAATGTATTAAATGCTACAACCAAAAAACATAGACTGGCTGAATGGATACAAGAACAAGACCCGTATACTTGCTGTCTACAAGAGACACACTTCAGACCTAGGGACACATACAGACTGAAAGTGAGAGGATGGAAAAAGATATTCCATGCAAGTGGAAATCGAAAGAAAGCTGGAGTAGCAATTCTCATTTCAGAAAAAATAGACTAAAATAAAGACTATTAGAAGAGACAAAGAAGGACACTACATAACAATCAACGGATCAATCCAAGAAGAAGATACAACAATTGTAAATATTTATGCACCCAACATAGAAGCACCTCAATAAAAGTGGCAAATGCTAACAGCCATAAAAGGGGAAATCGACAGTAACACAATAATAGTAGGGGTCTTTAACACCCCACTTTCACCAATGGACAGATCATCCAAAACAAAAATAAATAAGGAAACACAAGCGTTAAATGACACATTAAACAAAATGGACTTAATTGATATTTATAGGACATTCCATCCAAAATCAACAGAATACACATTTTTTTACTTTTATGGTAAATTTATTTTTTATTTTTGAATTTTATTTTATTTATTTTTTTATACTGCAGGTCCTTATTAGTGATGAATTTTATACACATCAGTGTATACATATCAATCCCAATCGCCCAATTCATCACACCACCACCAGCAACCCCCCACCGCTTTCCCCCCTTGGTGTCCATACGTTTATTCTGTACATCTGTGTCTCAATTTCTGCCCTCCAAACCGGTTCATCTGTACCATTTTTCTAGGTTCCACATATATGTACTAACATACGATATTTGCTTTTCTCTTTCTGACTTACTTCACTCTGTATGACAGTCTCTATTTCCATCCACGTCTCTACAAATGACCCAATTTTGCTCCGTTTTATGGCTGAGTAATATTCCATTGTATATATGTACCACATCTTCTTTATCCATTCGTCTGTCAATGGGCATGTAGGTTGCTTCCATGACCTGGCTATCGTAAATAGTGCTGCAATGCACATTGGGGTGCATGTGACTTTTTGAATTATGGTTTTCTCTGGGTATATGCCCAGTAGTGGGATTGCTGGATCATATGGTAATTCAATTTTTAGTTTTTTATGGAACCTCCATAGTGGCTGTGTCAATCGACATTCCCACCAACAGTGCAAGAGGGTTCCCTTTACTCCACACCACCTCCAGCATTTGTTGTTTGTAGATTTTCTGATGATGCCCATTCTAACTGGTGTGAGGTGATACCTCATTGTAGTTTTGATTTGCATTTCTCTAATAATTAGTGATGTTGAGCAGCTTTTCATGTGCTTCTTGGCCATCTGTATGTCTTCTTTGGAGAAACGTCTGTTTAGGTCTTCTGCCCATTTTTGGATTGGGTTGTTTGTTTCTTTAATATTGAGCTGCATGGGCTGTTTATATATTTTGGAGATTAATCCTTTGTCCATTGATTCATTTGCAAATATTTTCTCCCATTCTGAGGGTTGTCTTTTCGTCTTGTTTTGCTGTGCAAAAGCTGTTAAGTTTCATTAGGTCCCATTTGTTTATTTTTGATTTTATTTCCATTTCCCTAGGAGGTGGGTCAAAAAGGATCTTGCTGTGATTTATGTCAGAGAGTGTTCTTCCTATGTTTTCCTCTAAGAGTTTTGTAGTGTCTGGTCTTACATTTAGGTCTGTAATCCATTTTGAGTTTATTTTTGTGTATGGTGTTAGGGAGTGTTCTAATTTCATTCTTTTACATGTAGCTGTCCAGTTTTCCCACACCACTTATTGAAGAGGCTGTCTTTTCTCCATTGCATATCCTTCCCTCCTTTGTCATAGGTTAGTTGACCATAGGTACGTGGGTTTATCTCTGAGCTTTCTATCTTGTTCCATTGATCTATGTTTCTTTTTTTTGTGCCAGTACAATATTGTCTTGATTACTGTAGCTTTGTAATATAGTCTGAGGTAGGGGAACCTGATTCCTCCAGCTCCGTTTTTTTCCCTCAAGAGTGCTTTGGCTATTCAGGGTCTTTTGTGTCTCCAAACAAATTTTAGGATTTTTTTGTTCTAGTTCCGTAAAAAATGCCACTGGTAATTTGATAGGGATTGCATTGAATCTGTAGATTGCTTTGGGTAGTATAGTCATTTTCACAATATTGATTCTTCCAATCCAAAAACATGGTATATCTCTCCATCTGTTGGTATCATTTTTAATTATTTCATCAGTGTCTTATAGTTTTCTGCATACAGGTCTTTTGTCTCCTTAGGTAGGTTTATTCCTAGGTATTGTATTCTTTTTGTTGCAATGGTAAATGGGAGCGTTTCCTCAATTTCTCTTTCAGATTTTTCATCATTAGTGTATAGAAATGCAAGAGATTTCTGTGCATTAATTTTGTATCCTGCAACTTTACCGCATTCATTGATTAGCTGTAGTAGTTTTCTGGTGGCATCTTTAGGATTCTCTATGTATAGTATCATGTCATCTGCAAACAGTGACAGTTTTACTTCTTCTTTCCAATTTGTACAGAATACACTTTCTTCTCAAGTGTTCAAGGAACATTATCCAGGATAGATTATATCTTTGGTCACAAATCAAGCCTTGGTAAATGTAAGAAAATTGAAATCATACCAAGTATCTTTTCCGACCACAATGCTAGATATCAATTACAGGAAAAAAACTGTAAAAAATACAAATACATGGCGGCTAAACAATACGCTACTAAATCACCAAGAGATCACTGAAGAAATCAAAGAGGAAATAAAAAAATACCTAGAAACAAATGACATAGAAAATACACTGACCCAAAAACTATGGGATGCAGCAAAAGCAGTTCTAAGAGGGAAGTTAATAGCAATACAATCCTACCTCAAGAAACAAGAAACATCTCAAATAAACAACCTAAACTTACACCTAAAGCAATTAGAGGAAGAAAAACAAAAGGAACCCCAAAGTTACCAGAAGGAAAGAAATCATAAAGATCAGATCAGAAATAAATGAGAAAGAAATGAAGTAAATGATAGTAAAGATCAATAAAGCTGAAAGCTGGTTCTTTGAGAAGATAAACAAAATAGATAAACTATTAGCCAGACTCATCAAGAAAAAAAGGGGGAAGACTCAAATCAACAGAATTAGAAATGAAAACGGAGAAGTAAGAACTGACACTGCAGAAATACAAAAGATCATAAGAGGCTACCACAAGCAACTATATGCCAATAAAACGGACAACCTGGAAGAAATGGACAAATTCTTAGAAAAGCACAATGTTCCGAGACTGAACCAGGAAGAAATAGAAAATATCAAGAGAAAAATCACAAGCACTGAAATTGAAACTGTGATCAAAAATCTTCCAACAAACAAAAGCCCAGGACCAGATGGCTTCACAGGCGAATTCTATTCAAACATTTAGAGAAGAGCTAACACCTATCCTTCTCAAACTCTTCCAAAATATAGCAGAGGGAGAAACACTCCCAAACTCATTCTACAAGGCCACCATCACCCTGATACCAAAACCAGACAAGGATGTCACAAAAAAAGAAAACTACAGGCTAATATCACTGATGAACATAGATGCAAAAATCCTCAACAAATTACTAGCAAACAGAATCCAAGAGCACATTAAAAGGATCATACACTATGATCAAATGGGGTTTATCCCAGGAATGCAAGGATTCTTCAATATATGCAAATCAATCAGTGATACACTATATTAACAAACTGAAGGAGAAAATCACAGCAAGATCCTTTTTGACCCACCTCCTAGAGAAATGGAAATAAAAACAAAAAGAAACAAATGGGACCTAATGAAACTTCAAAGCTTTTGCACAAGAAAGGAAACCATAAACAAGATGAAAAGACAACCCTTAAGGATTTCCCTGGTGGTGCAGTGGTTAAGAATCTGCCTGTGGATGCAGGTGACACGGGTTCGAGACCTGGCCTGGGAAGATCCCACATGCTGTGCAGCAACTAAGCCCACGTGCCACAACTACTGAAGCCCAAGAGCCTAGAGCCCGTGCTCCGCAACAAGAGTAGCCACCACAATGAGAAGCCCACGCACCACAATGAAGAATAGCCCCCGCTCGCCAGAACTAGAGAAAGCCCATGTGTAGCCATGAAGACGCAATGCCGCCAAAAGAAATAAATAGAATGAATAAAATAGAAAATAGAAATAGAAAATAGTTGCAAATGAAGCAACTGACAAAGGATTAATCTCCAAAATTTACAAGCAGCTCATGCAGCTCAATATCAAAAAAACAAACAACCCAATCCAAAAATGGGCAGAAGACCTAAATAGACATTTCTCCAAAGAAGATATACAGATTACCAACAAACACATGAATAGATGCTCAACATCACTAATCATTAGAGAAATGCAAATCAAAACTACAATGAAGTAGCACCTCACACCAGTCAGAAAGGCCATCATCAAAAAACCTACAAACAGGACTTCCCTGGTAGCACGGTGGTTAAGAATCTGCCTGCCAATGCAGGGGACATGGGTTCGAGCCCTGGTCCAGGAAGATCCCACATGCTGCAGAGCAACTAAGCAAGTGTGCCACAACTACTGAGCCTGTGCTCTAGAGCCCATGAGCCACAACTACTGAGCCCACATGCCACAACTACTGAAGCCTGCGCGCCTAGAGCCCATGCTCCGCAACAAGAGAAGACACTGCAATGAGAAGCCCACACACCACATCGAAGAGTAGCCCTCACTCGCTGCAACCAGAGAAAGCCCACTTGCAGCAATGAAGACCCAACGCAGCCAAAAATAAATAAATTAATTTAAAAAAAATCTACAAACAATAAATGCTGGCGAGGGTGTGGAGAAAAGGGAACCCTCTTGCACTGTTGGTGGGAATGTAAATTGATACAGCCCCTATGGAGAGCAGTATGGTGGTTCCTTAAAACACTAAATATAGAACTACCATATGACCCAGCAATCCCACTACTGGGCATATACCCTGAGAAAACTGTAATTCAAAAAGAGTCATGTACCAAAATGTTCATTGCAGCTCTATTTACAATAGCCAGGACATGGAAGCAACCTAAGTGTCCATCAACAGACGAATGGATAAAGAAGATGTGGCACATATATACAATGGAATATTACTCAGCCATAAAAAGAAACAAAATTGAGTTATTTGTAGTGAGGTGGATGGACCTAGAGTCTGTCGTACAGAGCAAAGTAAGTCAGAAAGAGAGAAACAAATACCGTATGCTAACACATACATATGGAATTTTAAAAGAAAATGGTTCTGACGAACCTATGGGCAGGACAGGAATAAAGACGCAGATGTAGAGAATGGACTTGAGGACACGGGGAGGGGAATGGGTAAGCTGGGACGAAGTGAGAGAGTGGCATGGACATATATACACTTCCAAATGTAAGATAGCTAGCTAGTGGGAAGCAGCTGCATAGCACAGGGAGATCATCTCGGTGCTTTGTGACCACCTAGAGGGGTGGGATAGGGAGGGAGGGAGGGAGACGCAAGAGGGAGGGGGTATGGGGATATATGTATATGAATAGCTGATTCACTTTGTTATACAGCAGAAACTAACACAACATTGTAAAGCAATTACACTCCAATAAAGATGTTAAAAAAATAATATGTGGCCTTGATGGACAATAAAGAAAAAAAAATATGAACAAAAAGGCAAATATAAAAAGCACCCCTAATACTATTCTTCAGAACAAACTGCTCCTAACCTTTTGGTGTATATCATTTCAATCTTCCTGAACTTCTAATGACTAAAAAGTCAACATTAGTTCCTGGTAAGAACACTATTCACTCCGTTAACAGGGCAAAGAGAATGGTCAAATAACCAGAATTCCAATTTTGCAGCTTCAGAAGGTATTGGTGGCTGTGTTTCCCCAATTCTCATGAGGAACAGGTACCCCTGCTGGTGCTGACAATAACCCAGAGAAGAAGGAAGGCTGCAGGCCACTCCTGCACGTCTGCCTGGACACACATGGGTACCCAGCTCAGGAAGAGACATGGATGAAGAGAAGGGAGAATCCTTTCTCAAAGGCAGTCAGGAAACACGTGTTCCAGGTCACAGGGGAGCAGACAAAAGTATGACTCTATTAATGAATCCTTCCCACTGAATCCCGCTGAGCTCCTGGCTGCACAATTGTCTTAACTATGAACTTTAGGAACCTGAGAATTAAATTCACTGGAAGTTCCAGTGTGCAGAGAACTAAGAAACAGGAACAGGGACTTCCCTGGTGGCGCAGTGGATAGGACTCAGCGCTCCCAATGCAGGAGGCCTGGGTTCGATCCCTGGTCGGGGAACTAGATCCCACATGCATTCCTCAACTAAGAGTTCACATGCCACAACTAAGGAGCAAGCCTGCTGCAACTAAGACCTGGTGCAACCAAATAAATAAATTAATTTTAAAAATAAATAAAAGGCTCCTATACCTTTTAAAAAAAGAAAAGAAACAGGAACTGAAAAGTCTAAGCCCAATTACTTTGCATTTCCTCTTTGTGGACTGACTTCTACAAATATGGAGAATGGTGTGGTGAGAGGTGATGACAGTATAAACAAGAGGGGCTGAGCACAAAGGTGGAAGGACAAACCGATGTGAGAGGCATCAGGAGGGAGAGCTGACAAGAGGGAGGAGATGAACAGGCAGACTGAAGACCAAGAGAAGAATAAACACAATCGACCACAGAGTTTCAGATGCAGTAAAGGCTCAGACGTCAATGTTATGTATCTTCTTTGAAGCATTGTATTTATTTATACCTAAGAAGGCAACCTTGACTTATGGGACTTTTCAAGTTAATAGATTTTGGTTAATCCTGGCCAGGTGTCTGTTCCTGATACCATTTGGATTCTGGGCAAACCGACTTAATCTCATTATAATGTAAAGCTTGTTGCTAGGCAACTACGTCCAGGGTTCTCTCTGATCCCTAGATGGAGACACCCTTGCCCAAAAGTCAGTAAGCCTATCTGTTTGGATATATGCACATGTCATTTATGAAACGATCTCTGCATGAACAGAGTCAGATATTTTCCCACAGAAGCTGAGTGTTCACCCGCTGGTAACCTTAGTCATCTTTTTGAAAACACGAGGATGCCAAAAAAAAAAAAAAAAAGATTCCAAATGTAGAAGAAAACATAGCACAAGGAACAGAAAGAAATTCCTCACAGTATGGCATTAGACGGTTTTTGAAGTTATTGTAAATTGTGTGTTTTTTGTATATTTCATTTTATAATTGCTTGTTGCTACTATGTAACAGTACAGGGTTAAGCATTAAAAAACTGTTTCTTGGCCTTAAAAAAACCGAACAAAAAACCTGAGGAAATAGAATAGGCCCCTCCCACTGAATGGCCAACAACCCTCTGTCCTTGGCTTCAGAGTTACAAAAGTGTGAAGCAGCATCGTGTGAGCTGAAAATACAAACTCCTCACCTGCACCTTCTCGTGGAGGACATAGGAGGTCAGAGAGAGAGGATACATTGGAGCAATCTGGCTCCTAGGGGGTGAGCAGCCCAGGAGGGTGAACGTGGAGATGGGCTCTGGACAATGGAGTTGAGCACAGGGACTCTGGTCTATAGGACACAGGAAGGGATGGGGTAACTGAGGGAGAAACACAGCCCCTAAAGGACACTTGAAAGACAGCCTATTCATACCATTAGTTGTCAGCCTCGTTCTAGGTCTTGTGTGGGTGATTGCCGTTCAGCATCATGAATGAACTCATGTACGGTGCACGTATTGCTCCAAAGATATCACACAGTGACCACGTATGATGCTAAACACTTCCTGTGAGTTTATTTGACCAATAAATAAATAAATGTCACGAAACTGTGGTGTGTCTATAAAGACTATAGAGAAAGGTGTTAAGTGCCAGTGGTTCTACTGAACCCATCCAACAGGAACGCTTTGGGGACTTCCCTGGTGGTCCAGTGGTTAAGACTCCGCACTCCCAAAGCAGGTGACCCGGGTTCAATCCCCGGTCAGGGAACTAGATCCCACTTGCTGCAACTAAATAGCCCACATGCAGCAACGAAGATACCGCGTGCCGCAACTAAGACCCAGAGCAGCCAAATAAATAAATAAATATTAAAAAAAAAAAAAAGGAATGCTTTGGAAGAAGTTACCAGGATGGGACCCTGCATTGAAACAGACTTCAGTGACTTCCCTGGTGGTGCAGTGGTTAAGAATCCGCCTGCCAATGTAGGGGACATGGGGTTCTATCGCTGGTCTGGGAAGATCCCACATGCTGCGGAGCAGCTAAGCCCGTGCACCACAACTACTGAGCCTGCGCTCTAGAGCCCACGTGCCACAACTACTGAGCCCGCGTGCCACAATTACTGAAGCCCGCGCACCTAGAGCCCGTGCTCCGCAACAAGAGAAGCCACCGCAGTGAGAAGCCCGCGCACCACAAGGAAGAGCAGCCCCCGCTCACCGCAACTAGCGAAAGCCCACGCGCAGCAACAAAGACCCAATGCAGCCAAAAAATTTTTAATTAAAAAAAAACAGACTTCATAAACCATATCTGAACAAAGTGTACTTGAGATGTGGCACATTTGGGGCAATAAACAAAATGAAATGAGAACAGGGAAATGTTTCCCATACAATTCTGGTGGTGCATTCAGTCACTCCCTTTCTTCCAATGTTATTTTTCTCGTTAAAATCCGATCTATGGCACAGTTCAAGTTCTCTCCCATCCAACAGTCACACACAGGAAGCAATAAGCCGCAGGTACCCTGGGGGACACCAAGTGAAGACTCTCAGCGTTCCAAGCTCCATGTGACACTGCAGTCAACAAGACTTGTCAGCCGCTGATGGCACAAATCGGACACACTGCCCGGTGGGGCTGGGTGAAATATGTGGACAATACATATAAGAGTGTTGGAACTGAGTCATACAATTTTTGCCTGTTTTATGGGGAAAAAATAAAAACAATTCAAAAATTGGGCTTGAGGGGAAATCACTTCTTCCCTGGACATCTGAAAGCCTGGGTGGCAGCTCAAACTATTCTAATTGTTCAGCTAAATCTGGTTTGCTCCCAGTGAGACAAAGGCTTTTAAATTCAACAATGTTCTTGCCTGAAAGCTCAAAAACTAACCATCTTTTTCATGCTGTTGCCAATAGCTTTAGTGTTTTGTCAGAAGTGCATTCTTCTTCCAACAGAAATCTGCCAACAAACACACAAACAGCCCTAAATGATTGAAGAGCTTCATTTCATCCTTATTTAAGTACCACAGGAAAAAAGTCTTCAATTTTTAAAATATACTTATGAGAAACTCATCTATCTGATGAGTGAAATTAACTTTCTTCCCCTGAAAATTCTTGTTGAAAGTTAGTTAATTCTGGGCTCGGTACTGAACTTTTTGGGGGAATTTCCCACGCTTCTCCCTGGCTGTGTTGTCCTTGTGCAGCACTTGCTCGCCTGGGGCAGGAATGGAGAAAGAAGACAGCTGGGGCGCTGGGGCCTCGGCCTTTAGAGGAGCAGAGGGGACTAAAGGGCCCCTCTTGTCTGGAGGGCTCCCTCCCCCGTGCTGTGCTCCCAAAACTCAGATCCCGAAACCAGAACCTGCCATGCCTTTCTTCAGTTTGACTGCACGCGCACACGCGCACACACACACGCACACTTTCGCAAATACAAGCACATCCCTTGACTACTCACTAGGTCTACTTAGGTAGCAATGAATGTTGACATTTCTTCCTGTTTCGCAGTTACATGTACCTGTAGCCAAAAAGCCAGTGTGACAATGAATTAGAGCAGTCATTCTAAGGTGTATTCTGAGTTCATAATTAATCATTATTTCTATCCCTGGCGTTTCCCAGCATCTCTCCCTCTGTTCACTCCCTTCTCAGATATCTTCACCAAAATACCCCTTATAAAGGGCTTAACTTGAACACGATTGTAGTTTTTAGAAAATCATCTTCTCTGTAAACTCATCCCAGTTCATAGTTTTTCACCAGTTGAATGATTTTTAACTATTAACAAAACAAAAACAAAGCACAAACAAAACAAAACAAAGCACCTTTAACCACATCAGTAGAAACCCACAGGAATTAAGTCTTACTACACCATGAATCAAAAGCAGACTGGGGGCTTCCCTGGTGGCGCAGTGGTTGAGAGTCCGCCTGCCGATGCAGGGGACGCGGGTTCGTGCCCCGGTCCGGGAAGATCCCACATGCCGCGGAGCGGCTGGGCCCGTGAGCCATGGCCGCTGAGCCTGCGCGTCCGGAGCCTGTGCTCCGCAACGGGAGAGGCCACACCAGTGAGAGGCCCCCATACCGCAAAAAAAAAAAAAAAAAAAGCAGATTGGGACAAGCTGAGTTCCTCCAAAAACAAGAGCGTGTGATGCTGTTGAATTATTTCAGTGCACCAATCACCCAGATTCAGTTTCATACCAAATAAATTTTTCTACTACCTCAATATTTATCTAAACATGTTCTAATCCAAACTCTTCTTGTGTTAACAAAAATTCAGCTGAGTAAATTGAAGATTCTAATGGGCTTTATTAAACAATTCATGAATCAGGCAGCATTCCATCCAGCAAGTAGAGAGGAGGTCCAAGGAGCTGCACAAAATGAAAGTCTTTTATAGGCAGAAGGCGGCAAAGAGCGGACTGTTTCAGGCTTAGGGAACCCACCTACAGGGGATAAAAGGGGACTATGTGGCAGATACCTCACTGGTGCTGACCTGAAAATTCAAGACTGACCAGTTGAGCCTACAGGCCTGGGGGAGGTTGTAACTGCAGTTAGGTTAGGTGCTAAGTCTTGGTTTGCTGATGTGACGCTGAGCACAGGTCACTCTGCTTAGGGCCTGTCATGTCTTTTTTAACAATTATCTTTCATTAAAACGGCTTCCCACCCACTTCTGGTAACCATATTGCTGTTATTCTGTTCAACTAAGATAAAAATATTGTAAATCTCTTACTTTTCCTTCATATTCAATTTTTTGTCCTAATTTTTTTTCTTTTTTGAAAATGCCTTATTTACCTCTATCTTCGTTTCAGTCCCTTTTCTCTGTAAGATTATATTACTGGAATAGTTTTCCAGTGGGCTACCCTGATCCCAGATTGCATCCAGTGTGCCCCCCAAAAAACCCCAAAACTACAACTCTGTGTTCTTTTTTTAATACATTTATTTTTATTTATTTATTTATTTATTTATGGCTGGGTTGAGTGTTTGTTACTGTACATGGGGTTTCTCTAGTCGCGGTGAGCAGGGGCTAATCTTCGTTGTGATGTGTGGGCTTCTCATTGCAGTGGCTTCTCTTGTTGTGGAGCATGGGCTCTAGGCGCGCAGGCTTCAGTAGTTGCAGTACACGGTCTCAGTAGTTGCGGCACACGGGCTCAGTTTCTCCGCGGCATGTGGGATCTTCCTGGACCAGGGATCGAACCCGTGTCCCCTGCATTGGCAGGCGGATTCTTAACCACTGTGCCACCAGGGAAGTCCCAACTCTATGTTCTGAATGTCACATTTCTAACCCCAAAATGAGTCCCATTATTTATTGGATTAAATCCAAAATACTCAGCTTGACCTTTGGGGAGCTTTCATGATACCCTCCCCCTTCCTTTCTGTCCATTGTTCACACTGGTCTTTAGATTTCATCTGACCTGACAAGAAATGCCAATCAGGGAATTCCCTGACAATCCAGTGGTTAGGACTCTGTGCTTTCACTGCTGAGGGTGTGGGTTCAATCCCTGGTCAGGGAACTAAGAACCCACAAGCCACGCAATGTGGCCAAAAAAAAAAAAAAAAAAGAGATGCCAGTCATCCTTTTAAGCATATGTCATACTCAATGTCATCTCTGTGCCAACATTCACTATAACCTATTGTTTAGAGAGCTGCCTCTCCTTAAAGGGCCACGTAGCTCCACCAGTAACTGTGATAAGCTTTCTTGAACCTTTTAGAGCTCTGAAAGTAATTTGTGGAGCAGATCACACAACTGTGCCTCTAATTATTCTTACATTCTAACTTAAATATTGACTTCTCTTTGCATTAAATTTGTAAGTTCTTTGGGACAGGTCTGTTTCTTAATGAGAAGTAAGATAAACATGCAAAGAAAACAGTAACCTTCCTATATAACAGCCATAACCCACTATAAAATGTAATCGGAAAAGAATCCCATTTATTCAGCAAAACAGGAGTATACCTAGGAATGTAACTAAAAGTAAGCATGCAGGCCATTATAAAGAAAGCTTTATTGAAGTACAGCAAAGAAAACCAGGAAAAAGAGCGAGAGACAGGCCATTATTATTGCAGGAGGCTCAATGCTCTAAAAAGTCAGTGCTTTTTTTTTTTTTTTTTTTAGTTGTGCAGCTTGTGAGATTTTAGTTCCCCGACCAGGGATCAAACCTGGGCCCATCAGCAGTGAGAGTGTGGAGTCCTAACCACTGGACCGCCAGGGAATTCCCCAAAAGTCAATGCTTCCAACAAATTAATCTCTCAGCCTAAAGACTCCCAAAAGTCTCCATATTTTGACATGCTGTTTCTGGCTCATTAAGAAAATAAAGCAAATGGCAAGAACAGCCTGAGTACTTTTTTGGGAAAAAAATCATAATATAAATGAACTTGCTATAGCAGATAAATATTTAATAATTATTCAATAATTAAAACAGCCTTGTCTTGGAATAGCAATAGGAAAACAAGAAAAATGAGTCAAGAAGCAGAATTAGGCATAATATTATAAAATATAATAAAGTAGCATTTCAAATTGATAAAGAAAAGATGGGCTGTTTAATGTACGGCTGAGTAAACAACTTATACTAAATGTAAAAATTAATATCAGATAGATTAAAATCTAAACATTAAAAAACAAAACTAACACTTCAACCTTTTGAAATTATGGTAGTGGCAAAAACAGATTTGAAAAGGACTGCACGTTCGTCATGAACGAAACAGTTCATAAAGTATAGTGTAACAGTATGCCACAGCCTTCACCACCAGAAGGAGTAAGGTACGTTTATTTGTACTGACATTTAAAGTTTCCAAGAAACTAAAAAGAATAAGGTAGACTTATTTGTACTGACATTTAAAGTTTCTAAGACATACTGCTGTATGGAAAAAGCCAGTGAAATGAACGGACATGAACCTCAATCTCATTTATGATTCTATAATGAGACCCAGGGATTGTTTAACTGCACAGTGAACGAGCGAGGATGTTAGGATGCTAGGCAATAATAGTGAATACTGGTTGCCCAGGGAGGGGAGGAGGGGTGGGTGTGTAGCCAGGAGATGGAAAAGTAGAGAAGACCTTCATGTTTCACTGCAAGTTCCTCTGCAGAGTTTAAAACTATGACATGATAAAAAGGAGAAATATGTGTAATTGATTCATACCAAAGAAATACAGGAAAAGCGCCATTGTCTTTTAGTAGAGATGGCATTCCTAAAAACATGCAAACCTTTAAGAGGAAAACACGTTGGATAACCAACAAGGTCCTACTGTATAGCACAGGGAATTATAATTAATATCCTGGGGTAAACCATAATGGAAAAGCATACAAAAATGAATGCATATATACGTATAACTGAATCACTTTGCTGTACAGCAGAAATTAACACAACATTGGGAATCAACTATACTTCAATTAAAAAAAAACAAACAAGGGACTTCCCTGGTGGTCCACTGTCAAAGGCTCCACACTTCCACTGCAGGGGGTACAGGTTCAATCCCTGGTTGGGGAACTATTATCCTACATGCCTCATGGTGCGGCCGAAAACTGTAAATAAATAAACGTAAAGGAAAATGCTGTCAGATTTGATCACATAGGAATGTAAAGTCTTTCTAGGTCAAAAAAAGAAAAGACACACAAACAAAGTTAAAACACAAGTTGTACCTGCCTGACAGAAGTATTTTAAAATGTATAACAGATGAAGGACAAATAGTCATAATACATGAAGAATTATTATGAACAAGAAAAAGACAAGCTATCCCATAGAGAAATGGGCATCTGACAGAAAAGACAATTAACAAGACACAATCACAAAATTACAGGGGGAACATACAAAAAGATGTTCAACCTGTCTAGTTATAAGAGAAATGCATGTTTTTTGTTTGTTTGTTTTTGCAGTACACGGGCCTCTCACTGTTGTGGCCTCTCCCGTTGCGGAGCACAGGCTCCGGACGCGCAGGCTCAGCGGCCATGGCTCACGGGCCCAGCCGCTCCGCGGCATGTGGGATCTTCCCGGACCGGGACACGAACCCGTGTCCCCTGCATCGGCAGGCGGACTCTCAACCACTGCGCCATCAGGGAAGCCCGAGAAATGCACATTAAAATGGTAAGTTTGCCCATCAAATATATAAGAATTTTTAAAAATATTGATAATATTCAAACTCAGTGAGAGCTGAGGTTAGCAGTCACTCTCAAAAGTGCTTCTTGTGAGTATAAATTAATATTATTGTGTATATGCTGGCAAGTAATTGGAGGCAACCTAAATGTTCACTGACAATGTGATGGTTAAACAAGTAACTAGGAGATGGTGCAGTCAGTGAAAAGGACAACTATAGGCATTGGAAGATCTTCATGTTACATTGCTAAGAGAAAAACAAATCACAGGACAATGTGTGTACTGTACTCCTACCTATGTTGGGAAAAGACACTCAATCTATACATAGTGTTATGGGCTGAATTGTGTCCCCCAGACTCATATGTTGAAGCCCTACCCCAAAAACATCAGAATGAGACTGTATTTGGAGACAAGGCCTTTAAAAAGGTGATTAAGTTAAAACAAGGCTGCTAGTGTGGGCCCCAATCCAATCTGACCAGTGTACTTATAAGAACAGGTAATTTGGACACACAAAGAGATACAGGGGAGAAAAGACCATATGAGGACACGGCAAGAAGATGGCCATCTGCAGGCCAAGCAGAGGGGCCTCAAGAGAAACCAAACTTGCTGACACCTTGATTTTGGACGTCCAGCCTCCAGAACTGTGAGAAAATACAGTTCTGTCATTTAAGCCCCCCAGTCTGTGGTGCTGTGTTATGGAGCTGCTGCAGAGTAATACTAATAGTAAAGATTTTAGGAAGGTACAGACCCAATGGAAAATAGAGGTTGCTTCTGAAGCTCTGGAATAAGAAGGGGGAAAGGAAAGAGATTGAAAAGTATATATATGTATATATATATATATATATATATATATATATATAGTTTATATATGCTTTCATGTTGCTAGAAATGTTTAGAGCAGTTATTTCTTTTGTAGTCTTTTTTAAATTGAAGTATAGTTGATTTACAATGTTGTGTTAATTTCTGCTGTACAGCAAAGAGACTCAGTTATACACATGCAGACATTCCTTTTCATATTCCTTTCCCTTATGGTGTATCACAGGATATTGAACATAGTTCCCTGTGCTCTACAGTAGGACCTTGTTGTTTATCCATTCTATATATAAAAGCTTACATCTACTAACCCCAAACTCCCACTCTATCCCTCCCATCTTTCATAATTGAAAAAGAAAAAAAAAAAAAAAGGATCACTCTGGCGAGTTGGGGAACATTTGTTGATGACACACAAAGCAATACTTTAACCCATTACACAATGTTCTAAACAGAATAGATGCAGACAGTATGTTTTGAGTTTAGTTATACAGGAATGTCATAAAGTTTATATATGGAGTATGTAGTTTTGAAAAGACTTAAAATATCAGGTCTATTTTCAGAAGGTACATTTTCAGAAAAAGAAACCTCACAGCCAGTGTAATTTTAAGTCCAAAGACTGTTCATTTTCCTTGTGGCATCTCCATTACTGCACCAAGCCACCACCACATTTTGCTAAATCTAAGTTATTCCAAATTAAATAAACAACACAGAGACAAAGTCAGAAACATTTCCACCCCAGAGAGGGCAGCAGAGTCCACAGCAAAGCTCTCTGGCTCGACCCTCCACGGCCACGGATACTACCTGCCGGACGCAGATTCTGACAGGTTGTCTTACCCAACAGCTGGCTTCAAGAACTTGCTTTACACTCAGGTCACTGAAGGACAAATTCAAGAAAAAGAAGCAAAGGGATGAGGAAGTCGCCCCGTCTCCCAGTTCTGAAACTTAAAATTGTCGGCTAGAAGCGTAAGAGCTCTACCATCAAAGTGTTCACTAGCTGGACCGTATTTTAACCCGGCTCCACCGTCCACGCTCTGCCATCCGCATCCCGCCCATCCCTGGGATTAGGATTTGGATCCATATTGTGACATATTTGTTAACCTGGATCTTATTATGTGATTTTTTGCCAGAGAAGAGTCTGCCCTGAGAGGAATGATGTTGGAGGCTCCAAGCAGAGGAACTACGTACCTAGAATTGAGCTGTAAAATGACTCTCTGGTTGCTGTGTGGATGACAGACAAAGGAGGTGGGGGGCAAGCAGGCAGAAGAGTTAAGCATCTATTAGAATAGTCTAATGAAGAAGACGGTGGTGACTTAGACCAGAGCATAGGAGGGGAGAGGTGAGAAGCAGTCAGATTCTGGATCTTTTGAAGGTGGAGCCAAGAGAATTTCCTGATGATTGGATTTGAGGGGTGAGAGTAAAAGAAAAGAATCAAGGGTAAGTTGGAGTTTGGTCAAAGACAAATGGAAGATTAAGTTGTTGGATGCAGGGGTCTTGGAGAATCAAGAGTATGTTTGGGGGACTTCCCTGGAGGTCCAGTGGTTAAGACTCTGCTCTTACACTGCAGGGGGCACAGGTTTGATCCCTGGTCTGGGAACTAAGATCCTGCAAGCCACACAGTGTGGCCAAAAAAAAAAAAAAAAAAGCGTGTGTTTGGGCGTATTGTGGAGATTTCACATAGAACACTGGATACATGATTAGAGTTTAGAACCAAGGTCTGAGCTGGACACACAGATTTGGGAGTGGAGGCTGCAGAGTCTGATGCCAATGAGTTGTGTGTGACAGAGGTGAGGTCCAAGGTCAGAGAGACGAGGAGGGACAGCAGGAGAGATGAGAGGAGGGAGAGCATGACACCCTAGAAACCCAGATGAGGAAGAGGCTTTGAAGAAGGGAGGTGACCAAGCAGCCTTGTCCACTGTTAGAGCAGGACGGGACGGGGAAGGGCCATTGGTTTCCCATACTGCAGTCACTGGGCACCGTGATAAATGCAGTCTCCAGGCCGTGGTGGTGCAAAGCGCTATTGTAGGATGACGAAGCACATTGCAAAGCGCTCTCTGCTATGTTTTTTGTTTACATCACAGGATGAAGCACATTCATTGATAATACTATCTGGAGTCAGATTACTACCAGATTTCTGGTAATATATTGATACGCATCTCTGTCGGTGTGATACAGAAGAGATGCACATACACTGAAATATCTTTAATTAACTTGAGACGAAACCATGGAGCCATCGATAAAAATCACAGAATCTTGCCAAAAGTTTATTTTTATCTTAGGAAAAAACCTCCTTCCTATTAAACCTTTACCAAATCCACGAAAGAGTGCAAAATCGACTGGCTGATACCTCACCTCTCAGCGATATTAGGTACAATTAGCAAATGCTCTGAAATAGATGCAGGACCTGGGAGGAGAAGCAATAGCCCTGAATAATCTCCAAACTGCATAATCAGCAAGCATTACAAAGCACCTGTAGTCCAGAGAAAGGTGGCCTGCAGATCCCAAGGCCTGTATTTCTGCATCACCTTTGCCAGGAGCAAGCCGCCTGAACTCTGACAGGCTACTGGCCCTTCTGGGCCTCCAATTCTTCACGTATAAAATGAGTGGGTCCGAACAGAACCTCCAATTCTAAAACGCCATAAGCCTGTACCAGCATAAAAACATTGGTGTCATTCAGAGCAATCTTTGAGGGTATATAGGAGTGAACTCCATTCTTCTATATGTATTTTTAAACTCAGAAGATCATTCTCGGATTCAAACTTGACACTACTGATAGCTTTCTTTCCCAGTGCCCTATTCTCTATGCAAATGGACTGACTCAAGGACGCATTGAACAGCGATGACGCAGTTGAGTTGCAACATGCAGGGAAGACTCAAATATTTACACCTTTCTCTTCCCCCCCAGAACCAGTAAATTCAGAAGGTTTAGTAATAATGAAGGATTATCGCACCCAACAGTCGTGAGCATGGAAATGGTGACGTTGTCCTCACGGGGTCTTCAGGGGCTATAGCACCAAATGAAATGTTTAGTTTGCTTTTCCAGCAAAGAGATCCTGGACGTAATATTTCAAGCTTTGCCTATTGATGTAGCAGAACTGAAAGAAAAATCCAATCAAAATGAAACAAAAAACTCATTATAGATGAAAGGCAGGGGTTAGATGAAGGTATCTTTGCCTTCCAGAAGTAAGTTACAAAATGCAGATGCATGGTTTATAAACATTTACTTTTCTCATGAAATAGAATCAAGAAAATCATACATAACAGAAATGCAAATCAGCACTCTAGGACAATAACAATCTGAAGAAAGAACACTGTTGGCTTTCAAGTCTCATTAGATGTCAGAAGATATTTATTAGCAAAAATAACAAACCAGGGCTTCCCTGGTGGCGCAGTGGTTGAGAGTCCACCTGCCGATGCAGGGGACGCGGGTTCGTGCCCCGGTCTGGGAGGATCCCACATGCCGCGGAGCGGCTGGGCCCGTGAGCCATGGCCGCTGAGCCTGCGCGTCCGGAGCCTGTGCTCCGCAATGGGAGAGGCCACAGCAGTGAGAGGCCCGCGTACCGAAAAAAAAAAAAAAAAAAGAAAGAAAAAAAAAAGAAAACCACTACTTTGCCTAGCATTTTAAAAATATAGCTTAACGAGACTGATAGGCAGGTCACCTTGCCCACTCGCTGCCGGGCACCCATAAAGTGTTCAGATTCCATCGTGAACAAAATAGGAAGTGGTGGGTGTGCTTCAGTCGGGGTAGGGCATGACTCTCATCAACAGCACAAGTGTCCTCTGGTTATAGATGACTAGTTAAAACTCCTAACATTTCTATGCCCTTTTTTAAAAAAATTTATTTTTGGCTGCATTGGGCGTTCTTTGCTGCACGCGGACTTTCTCTAGTTGCAGCGAGCAAGGTCTACACTTGGTTGCAGTGCACGGGCTTCTCATTGCAGTGGCTTCTCTTGTTGCAGAGCACAGGCTCTAGGCACGCGGGCTTCAGTAGTTGTGGCATGCAGGCTCAGTAGTTGTGGTGCACGGGCTTAGTTGCTCTGCAGCATGTGGGATCTTCCCAGACCAGGGCTCGAACCTGTGTCCCCTGCATTGGCAGGTGGATTTTTAACCCCTGCGCCCCCAAGGAAGCCCTGAGCCCCCAGGGAAGCCCTTTGTGCCATTTTTAATTAGAGTAAACTTCATAGACATTACCTTGCTTAAACATTCATTCAGAACAACCACGTGTGTTGAGAGTTTGCTATGTTCTAGCCCGTCATAAGGCACTGGTATGTATATATACAATGGAATCTTACTCAGCCATAAAAAAGAAATTCTGCCGTTTGTGACAACATGGATGGACCCAGAGAGCATCATGCTAAATGAAATAAGTCAGACAGAGAAGACAAACACCGTATGATCTCACTTAATGTGGAATGTAAGACAACGACAGCAATAAAATGAACTCATAGATACAGAAAACAGATTGCTGGTTGCCAGAGGCGGGAGTGGGGAGCTGAAATGGGCGAGGGTGGTCAAGAGGTACAACGTTTCAGTTATCAAATAGATAAGGCCTGGGAATGTAATGTACAGCTTGTCAACGATAGTTAGCAATACTGTATTGTATATTTGAAAGTTGCTAAGGGAATAGACCTTAAAAGTCCTCATCACAAGAAAAAACAATTGTACGTGTGTAGTGTTGGATGTTAACTAGAAATACTGTGGTGATAATTCATAATTATCTATACAAATATTTTATCACTACGTCATTCACCTGAAGTTAATATGTTATATATCAACTGGATATCACTTTAAAAATTAAAAAGACAGTTTAAAAGAAAATAAAAAGATTGGAAGGAAAATCAGAGAAGGGGATGAGAGCTGGCTGTCTCAGGGGAAGGAATGAACTCCCACCTGTACTGATTCCTAGACTAGTGGGATGGTCCAGAGGGAGTTTGCAAGGTAAATTATAAACGATAGAGCAAGTGTGGGAGAGTGTAAATATTTTGTTCTCTATTAGCACAACCCTGAAAAACAAATTTTCTCTACATTTGATTACAGAAACTTCTCCTCTCAAAAATCGCTATATACAAATAACCAGAGGGAATGGAAAGAAACTAATTTTTTAAGAGCAATCAATCACTCGTTGTATTACTTCTTTCATTCATAACCACACAGTGAGCACTGAGCACAGCTCTGTTCTCTGTGCTCGGATGCTAAAGTGGATAAACACGAATTCTAGAATGCAGTGGAGCCGAGGGGCGTGAATCACTCAGAGCAGGAGGGCAGTGGCCTGAGACAGGCACGCACCTTCCTGGGGTGCAGGTCACCTGGAGGACTAGAAGAGGGCCCAGGGGGTCGAGCCCAGGACCTCGGGGCAGAGACTGCGGCTGGAGAGCCTCCTGCACTTAGGGCGGGGTGCCGCCCAGCAGAAGGCACAGCATCCACCCGGGCTGGACTTTGGGAAATCAAGCTGACACAAGCGTCAGGAGGACAGAGGAAGACCGGCACAAATACACTGTGGTGGTTCAAGCTGCAAACCTCGGGAAGATAGAGCCCCTGCCCACCTCCAGAGGGGTCTGAGCTGACACAGAGGAAGCTCCGAGCTGGATCTCACTGTGCCCAGCGGAGAAGCACCTGCTGTCCAGACACAGCGGCGAAGGCTTATAGCTCTTATATTTGGTGTTCTCCAGACACTAGTAAATTTATATATTTGTGTATAAAGAAATACATGTATCTTTCTATCCTTTTTTTCCTACAAAACTTGAACCATTCTCTGCATACTGTATTTTTAAAAATTAATTAATTTACTTTTGGCTGTGTTGGGTATTTGCTGCTGTGCACGTGCTTTTCTCTAGTTGCGGCGAGTGGGGGCTACTCTTCATTGCAGTGTGCAGGTTTCTCACTGCAGTGGCTTCTTTTGTTGCTGAACATGGACTCTAGGCATGTGAGGTTCAGTAGTTGTGGCATGTGGGCTCAGTAGTTGTGGCTCACGGGTTCTAGAGTACAGGCTCAGTAGTTGTGGCACACAGGCTTAGTTGCTCCACGGCATGTGGGATCTTCCGGGACCAGGGCTCTAACCTGTGTCCCCTGCATTGGCAGACAGATTCTTAACCACTGCACCACCATGGAAGCCCCTGCATACCATCCTATAATTTTGGGGTTTTTTTTAACTTAACGTGTCTTAAAACTTTTTCCATCTCAAAAATATAAATTTATGCCATAATATAACAGCTGTATTATATTACATGATATACCTGGATCAAAATTTTCCTGATTATTCATCTATTGTGAGGAATACAAGTTGTTGTTTTCTATTTTCACTCTCATAAACAAAGACATGATGAAAAACCTTGCAGTTTTCCCATTATTTCCTAAGATTAAATTCCTAGGATTGAATTTACCCTGGATCAAAGGATGTTTACTTTTGAAATTTTGATACATGTTCATATTGCTCCCTGGAAAGGTCGATCCAATCTTCACTCTCACCAATAGCATGAGATTTCCCATAAAATCATCTTGGATGCTTAATGAAACACTCCCACCTTGAGATACTAACACCTGCTATGTCACACATACACAAGTGTATCAGTTTTCTTCTCAGATCATTCATTTATCATTTTTTTGATATGGTCTAAACATATACGTAACGTTTTGATTAAAAGCAATTTTCCAGTGTAAAAATCTATACACAGACCAGAGGGCAGACAGCAGAAGCAAGAAATACAATTCTGCAGCCTGTGGAAGGAAAACCACATTCACAGAAAGACAGACAAAATGAAAAGGCAGAGGACTTTGTACCAGATGAAGGAACAAGATAAAACCCCAGAAAAACAACTAAATGAAGTGGAGATAGGCAACCTTCCAGAAAAAGAATTCAGAATAATGATAGTGAAGATGATCCAGGACCTCGGAAAAAGAATGGAGGCAAAGATCGAGCAGATGCAAGAAATGTTTAACAAAGACCTAGAAGAATTAAAGCACAAACAAACAGAGGTGAACAATACAATAACTGAAATGAAAACTACACTAGAAGGAATCAATAGCAGAATAACTGAGGCAGAATAATGGATAAGTGACCTGGAAGACAGAATGGTGGAATTCACTGCTGAAAAACAGAATAAAGAAAAAAGAATGAGAAGAAATGAAGACAGCCTAAGAGACCTCTGGGACAATATTAAATGCAAAAACATTCACATTATAGGGGTCCCAGAAGGAGAAGAGAGAGAGGAAGAACCTGAGAAAATATTTGAAGAGATTATAGTTGAAAACTTCCCTAACATGGGAAAGGAAATAGCCACCCAAGTCCAGGAAATGCAGAGAGTCCCAGGCAGGATAAACCCAAGGAGAAACATGCCGAGACACATAGTAATCAAATTGACAAAAAACTAAAGACAAAGAGAAATTATTGAAAGCAACAAGGGAAAAATGACAAATAACATACGAGGGAACTCCCATAAGGTTAACAGCTGATTCCTTAGCAGAAACTGTACAAGCCAGAAGGGAGTAGCATGATATATCTACAGTGATGAAAGGGAAGAACCTACAACCAAGTTTACTCTACCTGGCAAGGATCCCATTCAGATTTGACGGAGAAATCCAAAGCTTTATAGACAAGCAAGAGCTAAGAGAATTCAGCACTAGCAAACCAGCTCTACAACAAATGCTAAAAAACTTCTAAGTGGGAAACACAAGAGAAGAAAAGGACCTACAAAAACAAACCCATAACAATTCGGAAAATGGTCATAGGAACATACATATCAATAATTACCTTAAACATGAATGGACTAAATGCTCCAACTAAAAGACACAGGCTCACTGAATGGATACAAAAACAAGACCCATATATATGCTGTTTACAAGAGACCCACTTCAGACCTAGGGACACATACACACTGAAAGTGAGGGGATGGAAAGAGATATTCCATGCAAATAGAAATCAAAAGAAAGCTGGAGTAGCAATACTCATATCAGATAAAATAGACTTTAAAATAAAGATTTTACAAGAGACAAGGAAGAACCCTACATAATGATCAAGGGATCAATCCAAGAAGAAGACATAACAATTATAAATATATATGCACCCAACATAGGAACACCTCAATACATAAGGCAACTGCTAACAGCTATAAAAGAGGAAATCAATAGTAACACAATAATAGTGGGGGACATTAACACCTCACTTACACCAATGGACAGATCATCCAGACAGAAAATTAATAAGGAAACACAAGCTTTGAATGACATAACAGAGCAAATAGATTTAACTGATATTTACAGGTCATTCCATCCAGAAACAGCAGATTGCACTTTCTTCTCAAGTACACACGGAACGTTTCCAAATTTTTAAGAATTCCTCTTTAGGAAAGCTTATTATATCAAAGCAGTGCACAGTATTAAGCAGATTACTACAGTGATAAATTCTTCCGTTGCAAAAATTCTATTCTTTAAACCCTCTGTGTTAGTTAAGTCTGGGGAATCATATCCGGATGCATGAAGGTGCTGGTGGGCCCGTGAGGCTGTAGGCAGGCCTCCCTTCACATGGTTGGGCTGTAAAAATGACCATGCACACTGAAACCATGCTCAGTCCCATAACATCAAAGGGGAAAGTATGATTGTTCTGTGACTTTTTAAAGTTTTTGTCAAAATATTTAAAACTCTTGGACTTCCCTGGTGGTGCAGTGGTTAAGAATCCACCTACCAATGCAGGGGACACGGGTTCGAGCCCGGGTCTGGGAGGATCCCACATGCCATGGAGCAACTAAGCCTGTGCACCACAACTACTGAGCCTGCATGCCACAACTACTGAGCCCGTGAGCCACAACTACTGAAGCCCACGCACCTAGAGCCCATGCTCCGCAACCAGAGAAGCCACCGCAGTGAGAAGCCCGTGCACTGCATCAAAGAGTAGCCCCTGCTCGCCACAACTAGAGAAAGCCAGGGTGCAGCAACAAAGACCCAACACAGCCAAAAATAAATAATAAAAATAAATAAATAAAGTTATTTTTTTAAATAAATAAATAAAGCTCTTACTGTTATAAAGGAAAATGAAAAAAATTTAAACATTGTTAATGCTAATATTCAAATATAAATTTATATTAATTATACTAATATTCATTTAAATCCTAATGAATCCTAATTTTAAATATTAGGAACACTGAGAATAGAAATATTTTATTTCTTGAAAAACTTAAGAGCAGCTTGAACACTGTATAACTTACAGAACAAAGGGAGCATAGTTTCCTTGCTTTGGTCAATTATACTCCTTTCTCAATGGATCAGCTTCCAATATTTTATAGTTTGTGCCTTGGATGTCATGAAATATCGTCAAGAATTCCCTTAACGTGAAGCTTTCTGCCACCGTCACGGTCTCTGAGACATTGTCGTCCTTTTCTCACAACCATGGTCCTTGTTTACGTTGATAAGTTCCTCTAGGCTGCACGACTAGAAGCTCTTGGGGCAGCAGGGTCAACATTGCTATGGTCCGGTTTCACTTCTATAATTCCATTGATGTTTCATTCAGATTTCACTTCCAGCATGGTCAGTTTTTGCTTCTTTGCTGCACTTTTGTCGTCGTTGGCCAGTTTCCTTTTCTGTGTCTATTTTCAGGAAATGTCACAGGGGTTTACAAGTGGGAGACAAGGAGGCAACAGAGCTACGTGCTTTGCTGCCTGTGTGTGACCTGAGTAACTGCTCAGGGACTCATCACCAAAGGACTTTGAAAGATGTGATGACACACCTGCTATTTATGTAATGACATACACGCTGAAGACCTAGCAGTTAAATTTGTACTGTATCCACTTACAGTTCAAGTATGGCGGACACTGACATTTCAACTGAGTTGTTGGGGGACTGCTTTGTTGAGCTGAACGGGGGGTAAGTGAAAATTCATGCACATCGGGACCAACCAAGACAGGGGCTGCCTGTATTGTTTTTACTTGCACATGCCAATAACTTGGAGGAAACTTAGGGAGAGAATAGGACCTAAGACCCGCCTCCTGTTCCCTACATTATTTCTATGCAAGAGCTTTCCTTTACCTATTTGCTACAGTAGCTAAAATCCCACTGATGGTCAGCCACCCTTTGGTGTTAGTACCCTGCCCTCCTTTGATAAATATTTACTGAGTACGTCCTGTTCCGCACACAAGGAACGTAGTGGGAGACGAGCAGAGAGGGATCTAAACGGAGCTTCCATTCCAAAGGAGAGAGTCAGAAAACAAAATGAGCAAATAAACCTGAAGCATGACTTCTGCCTGTGAAACTTGCTTTGGAGAAAGTAGAGAGGGCGACGTGATAGAGCTGAAGCCAGAGTGTGTGGGAGGAGGCTGTGTACGCGTGAAGGGGAGCAAAGGCCCGCTGAGATTTCAGATGAGCTGCGCCCTGCTGATGGGAAGAAGCCAGCTTTCAGAAAATGAAAATGCATTTGGAGCGTTTGAAAGAAAAGCGAGGAGTGCGGCTGGGGCCCCCGAGTGCGGGGCGGGGGTGGGGGGGGGGGGAGGAAGGGGACGTGGGATGGCAGAGCTGGGCCAGATCTCGGAAGGCCTGCAGGGCGCCAGAACGGAATGGGGTTTTATTCCACTTACAATGGGAAAAGGTTGGAAAGTGTTAGGCAAAGGACTGGCGTGATAAGAGCTTTGTTAAGATGGAAATATGTCTGGGAAGGGTGACAAGCTGCTGCCAGTTGGAAATAGAAATGGTAATTCTGTAGCTGAGCCGAGCGGAATAATTTGGGACGAGGGGTGTCAGCCGCACCGAGTAGGATGAGTTGGAACTCCTCCGTGCAGGGATGCGGTGCTCCGGGGCACCCAGGACCATCAGGAGGACAATGGGCACCCCTGGGCAGGAGGCCGACCCACGCTGCCAGGTGCTCTCCGGCCCGGTGATCCGGCCTACAGCAGCCAGTGTGCTAGCGGTATAGACACTGCCTGCTAAAAACGGCAGTTTTCTACCCTGAAGGTTGTCATTGCCCGGCGTCCTTTTCCATTTCTTATCTATTGTCGCTAACCCAGATCCCCTAAACCCAGCAGAGAGAAGTAGCTAAGAAAGAAAGAAGATGCATCGTGAGAGGCAGGAGGAATTGTTACTTCGCTGTGTTTCCAAGATCTCGGAAGGCAGTTGAATCTTTCCTCAACGCCTGGGGTCCTGGAAGTAAACCTGGAGTTCTGAAAACTGAAAGAAATCAGATTAAGAGCCCTTCCTATGATATTGTGAAATAAGGATCTTTTGTTAACAGAGCCTCTTTGGGTTGGGGGATGGAATAGACAGGCTTTAAAGTCAAACGGGCTTAGATTGAAATTCCAGGGGTAAATCATTTTATGTCTGAACCTCCGCTTCCGTTTTGTATGGAAAACGGGTTTTATAATCATACTGACCCCCCATGCTCCTCGGCAGGTGAGATGAGGCAAATATATAACATGTCAAAATCCCTGGCCCATAATGAGTGTGAAATAAATGTCTGGTATGTGAAATACGGAATCCATGGAAGTTTCCGGCTCCGATACGAGCTCAGATAGATTAGTCATCTTCCTCCCCCTCCGGCCGTTCCCCTCCCCGCCTCCCTCCCTTGAATGGGATGCATGGCAGGCCCAGACCATCTGAATTTTCTTCAATATTAAAATATTATTATAAGGTGCCAGGATAGGAAAAAGAGGAAAAGGAAAACAGTCAGTCAACAGGAACATGCAGCGCGGAGCGGTTCTGGGGGAGCTGGAGGGCAGATCCAGGCGGCGCCGTCTTCCAGCGCTGGTTGGTGCCGCTGAGCCGGAGCCGTTTGCTGAAATGATGGGATCGCACCCGACCCCGGCCCTGAAGCATCAGCCATCAGTTCTCTGTGCACAGCACACTCTGGCGCAGCTGTTCCATGAATGGGGAAGAGGGCCCTCCAGGCAGGCTCGCAAACACATTCTTAACTTTTTAAAACATCAAATGACTGTGAAATGGTATTGAATGCTAAACAGAACATATATCTGTATTATATATATATAATATATATTATATATATATTATATATATTATATGTCCTTAATATAATATTTTTATATTATATTATTGTATTATATATAATATATGTCCTTAATACCAGAACATATATCTGGTATTGAGGATAAGCAAAGACTCCTTACAACTTAGTGATAAAAACAAATAACCCAATGAAAAAATGGACACAAGATTTGAACAGATACTTCACAAAGAAGATATACAATTGGTCAGTAATCTCATTAAAAGCTACCCAGTGTCATTATTCATTAACGCTATGCAAATTAAAATCGCGTAAGGTGTCACTGCACACCCGCAGTAGCAAGTGCTAGCGAGCATATGAGGAGTGACTGAAGCCTCAGACTGTACTGGTGGGAATGTGAAAATGGAACAACTACTTTGTAAAATGACCCCACGCTTCCTTCAAAAGGGAACCATACACCTACCCTAGCAATTCTGCATATACGCCAAGTATCCATCAATAGGAGACTGGAAAAACATACTGCGGTGTATACATAAAATGGACACTAATTAACAATAAAAAAAAGGAACAAGCTCTGAATACACACAACTACTGGAGGGGAACCTCAAAAGCATTATGCTGAATGAAAGCCTAACAGAAAAGAGTACAAAGCGTATGATTCCATTTACATGAAGCTCTGGAACAGGAAGAACTAACCTGGAATGTAGGAATGAACATAGTGACTGCCTCTGGGTGGGCAGGGACAAAGATTGGCTGGAGATGAGAAGGGGGGGCGAGTGTCTCAGGTGAAGAAGCTCTAAATCTTGATAGAGATTTGGAATGCATAGATGTATGCATTCATCAAAACTCACAGAATAGTAGACAAGATTTGTCTATTTCATTGTGTGTAAATTTTACCTTAAAAAAATGTAAACAATATAGAGTTTAGGGGAATTCCCTGGTGGTCCAGTGGTTAGGACTCTGCACTTCCATTGCCGAGGGCATGGGTTCAGTCCCTGGTCAGGGAACTAAGATCCCACAAGCCATGCGGTGTGGCCAAAAAATATTTAAATATATATATATATATATATATATGTGTATATATATATATATCTTAGGGAAAGTGTACTGATTTCTGCAACTTACTTTGAAATGCATCAGAAAATAAGATGGGTTGATGGATAACAGAGGGATGGACAGATTGATAATAGGCAATAAAGCAAATAAAATAAAATGTTAATGGTAAAATCTAGGTTGTGGGTATACAGGTTTATAGTGTAAAATTCTTTCAACTTTTATGTGTATTTAAAACTTTTCATAATTAAATGATGAAAGAAATGAACTTGAAAGCTTTTCTTATACTTCTTGTAAGTTTAGAATTAATGCAGCACTATATTATTAACATCCATCTGGAACTGTCTACGTCTTCCAGATCTGGGCCATATTTGGCATTGCCAATCATGTTCTCACCCAGGCACCCCTCTTTATATTTGCACAGTTCATTGTCCCCCCCCCCCCCCCCCCCCCCGTGCTCTACACTCTATTCAAATCTGTCAAGAGGCATCATGGTGATTATTGATCATGCCTCCATCTTTGTGGTCATTTTGAAACCATATACCTGTCAATCCTCTACCCCCAAACCAGGGCTGTGGTTTTCCAGGGCTTTTTACTCCATCTGATCTCTGTGCAGAGGCTGGGAGAATAGCAGTCTCCTGGGCTGGTCACTAGGCAGCATGTTTGCCCAGGTGCCTAATTTCAAGAGTCGTCACATTGAGATTATTTTTAGCCACATAAATTTTTCAGCCACAGCCACCTTACACACCAGATGGCTCCCTGCTCCTGCTTTTCTCAGTAGGACCTTCTAATGAGACTATGCTATGGTGTGCTTAGGGTACCACAATTAGAGGTAAAATGAAGAGAGAAATCCAGGCTTTCTGATTTCACAAAGGTCCTTCCAGTGAATCCCCACCGATCTCAGTTCTGTTAATCTCATTTTAAAAAGAGACAGAGTAGAGATAAGGGAAAAGTTCTCCTTATTTGTGGAAATGTTTTATAGGAATACATTTACTCTTCTGAAGCACAGTAGGATGTCTGTGTGCTTAGAAGGCTGGGTGTCTGCTGGCCCACGAAAGCTATCACTAGAAGGAATTAAATGGTCTGAATGCCAACAGCCAGGTGCCGTCAGGATTCTCAGATAAATAGATGTGGATGAGGGAGAAGGTCAGATAGAAGAGGAGGAGGGAGCAGGATAATGAAAATGAAGGTTAAATCTTGATTGTAAACTTTTCAATTCTGTAAGGCCATTTTCTAAAATTCTGTCATGTTGAAATGTTACCTTATTAATGACCATGAGCACGTCTCAAAAGATTCCAAACTTCTCCGTACTCTGGTCTTTCAAAGATATTTTTTAATGCAGGTTCAGACATTCTCTGTGATACTGGAGAGAGCCCTCTTGGGCAGCAGGGCCCACGACCATTACCAATGCCCCAGGGAACCTCCAGTTGGGCTGCAGCAACTGGAATAATAACACCGAGCATTCTGATCTAGCCTGCGTCCTCCCTTTGGAGCCCATGGACCACCTGCCCACCTGTTCCCGTGCTTTCTATCAAGGCTACTTTCTACAGTAAGTGCACTTACCTCCACCTTTGGTCTCTTTCCTCTTGACTCATCACCTTAGTGTAAACATGATTTTCAACAACTGGTTAATTCTTTGCATTATACCTTACTTGTCCATTTTTGACCTTAGACCATTGTTTCCCTGTGATATTCCCATGACTTTACCTATTCGTATTCACACATCTACCAATGTAGATGTTCTTGTCTACGAGATTGGATCTCATAGACAAGAACACACCTTGATAGAGGGATTCAATATAGGGATTCAAGGTATAAGGGAAATAGCATAGAAGACTAGTTCATCTCTCAACTCAGAATCTTACTAGATGGGTGGCTTTGAAAAGTGCACAACCTCTGTTTCCTTTTTAAAAGTGAAATAATATTATTCTGCCGTCCTCTAAAGGTTAAGCTGATGGCCAAATGACAAAATGTTTGTAAATTAGTTTGGGTCCCCCTCCCCCGTCCCGTGCAGATGAGACAAGGATTTAAATGCAAAGAGTGTATTTGGAAGGTTCTGGAAACACTGGTAGAGAAGGGAAGAAGTGACACCGGGAGGAGAGAAGTGACACAGGAGAAGAAGTGACACCGGGAGGAGAGAAGTGACACCAGGCAAGAAAATTCTGGGGAAAAGTACAAAACACAAGTCTCAGAGTCATCCAACCCAAGACGCAAGGAAGCTGAATTGTTGGGTATGGAATGTTTCCGAGGGACTTATCCCCCAGCAATATAAAAACAATTGTTTCTATCCCACCTGAGAGTTCCTTTGTAGATGACCAATAAATGGAAATCAAAGCCACACTGAGCAGCAGTGATTTTTAATCAACTGTAAGAACTGTTTACATTAAGCACTGGTTTAGAGGATTTACTCTGGGTCTTTCAGGGTAAACACTTTACAACATTCTTTCAGTACATGTGCCACTAACCATGTACTAAAAGAGTTCTGCCCTGGGATAAGTGAGGGTTAGACAGGTAGATGTGTAATTTATTGTAATTTTCTGTCTGAACTGGTACACTTTTGAGAGTGAGAGGGGGTGATATTAATGGGTTATTTGTTTTATTAAGTCCATCTGTTGATGGACACTGGGTTGTTTCTAGTTTTGGGTTGTGAGTAAATCTTCTTTAAAGATCTGCTATACTAGTATTTGTGTGGACATAGGGATTTATTTCTCTTGGCTAAATACGAGAGTGGGACTACTGAATTGTATGGTAAGCATTTAATATTAAAAAAAATTTTTTAATGTATTTATGGTTGTGTTGGGTCTTCACTTTTGAGCACGGGCTTTGTCTAGTTGTGGCGTGCAGGGGTTACTCCTCGTTGCAGTGCATGGGCTTCTCACTGCGGTGGCTTCTCTTGTTGCAGAGCATGGGCTCTAGGCACACGGGCTTCAGTAGTTGTGGCGCACGGGCTTAGTTGCTCCGCGGCATGTGGGATCTTCCCGGAACAGGGCTGGAACCTGTGTCCCCTGCATTGGCAGGCGGATTCTTAACCACTGCACCACCAGGGAAGTCCTAAGCATTTAATTTTTAAAGACTTAAACTTTTCCCAAAGTTGCTCTACCAATTTACATTCCCACCAGAAATGTATGAGAGTTACAGTTGCTTTGTGTCCTTGCCAGCCTTTGGTATTGGAAGCCTTTTTAAGTTTTGCATTTAGTAGGTATGGAGTGGCTTCTCATTTTGATTTTATTTTCCTAATGACTAATAATCACGAGCAGATTTTCATGCACTAATTTGCCATTTACTTCTCAGTGAGATGTACTTTGTTATGTTTAATCTTTCTGTTTCTTTTACTTGGGCTTTGACCTGTTCGTTTTATGGTTTTCATCATATGACAAATATTCAGCCGTTATCTCTTCAAACATTTTTTGTCTGAACCCCTTCTCCCTCCTTTCTAAGACTGATTATATGTATGATGTATATTAAGCTGTATTATGTTGCTCTATTCATTTTTGTAAACTCTTTTCCCTCTGAGTTTCATTTCGGTTATTTTCAATTGCTTTGTCTTCAATTTCACAAGCCTTCTTTTCAGCATCTGACGGTGTCTTACATGCTGTTAATCTCATCCATTGTTTTTTTTCATCTCAGATGTGATATTTTTCACATCTGGAAATTTAACTTGGATCTTTTTACAATGTGCATTTCGTTTCTCTAATCCCCTTGAGCATAAGAAGTATATTTTTAATAGCTGTTTTAATATCTTGTCTGCTGACTGTATTAGTTACGTCATTTCTGTATCTGCATCCTGGTTTTTTCCTCTTGGTGTTGGGACATGTTTTACTGCTTAATTTTATGTCTGGCAATATATGATTAGATGCCAATGCTGTCAGTTATATGCTATTGGATGTTGGGTTTCTTTAAAAATTCCTTTAAATATGTTAGGGTTTCAGTTCTAAAATGCAGTTAAATTACTTGAAATCCATGTGATCCTTTTGGGGCTTACTTGTCTAGCTCTATTAATGCAAACTATGAATGTATGATACCTAGCTGAATAGTCTGTTTAATCTGATTTCAATTATAACCAAATAGCTGGGGGGGCGGGGAAAGGTGGTCCTGAGAGCTAATCCAATTCCCTTTATTCCATCATGGCCAGAAGTAGAAATCTATGCAAAATCTTTTTTGATAGCAGTTCCATGAGAATATTTAAGTTCTCTTATCAACCTTCAAGTACATAATACAGTACTGTTAACTGTAGTCACCATGCTATGTACTAGGTTTCCAGAAATTATTCATCTTATAACTAGGAGTTTGTACCCTCTGAACAACCTCTCCCCATTTCCCCCACCTACTGCTACTGCTACCACCACTGTTTCTATGAGTTCAGCCTTTTTAGATCCCGCATATAGGTGAGATCATCCAGTATTTGTATTTCTCTGATTTACTTTGCTTAGCATAATGTCCTCAGGGTTCATCCACGTGACCATAAATGTCAGGATTTCCTTTTTCATGGCTGGGCTGTATTTCACTGTGTATTATTACCACATCATCTTTATCCGTTCCTCCATCAGCGGACACGAAGGTTGTTTGCATATATTGCCTATTATGAATAATGCTGCTATGAACATGGGAGTGCTGATATCTCTCAGAGATTCCGTCTTCATTTCCTTCGGATATATAGCCAGAGGTTGAATTGATGAATTATGTGATGGGGTTTAGTCACTTGTATTTCTTTAGTTACCTGTTAGTGTCATTTTGTCTTATTTCCTCCTTTTGAGTTCTTCATGCTTTTCTTAGAGATTTGTATGAGCTGTTTAGCTAATAAGCATCCAATCATTTTTTATAAATATTATTTCCTACTTTATTCTCTCATTTTATTCACAATCAATTCACAACCATTGCGATGTATAGACATTTAGATCTTTTTTAATCAGATCTCCCTACCCTTTCCTTTCAGAGGCCTGCCATCCCTTTGATGCTTAGAGACTTATTTACCTACCTCAGTGAATGGCTCAACAGCCAAACCAGAAACCTGAAACATATGTTATTATGTAAAGGCCCCTCGTTTGTTAAAAATCATTATAAATATAAGTTTATTGTTAATGCCTAAACTAGTAGTAGGCGTGGTTGGCACCAGGACACCACAGAGACAAAAGTAAACAACATCCAGCCAGTCACCCTGCCTCTCCCAGTGTTTCCCTCTTCACTCCCACGTCCACCATCCTAGTTCCCATCTGCACCTCCTGCCTCTATTCATCTATGCATTCATCTATGCATTGCTCCCTGATTGCCAGAGTGATTTTCCAAAAAGCCAAAACCGTTTCTGCCACTCCTGTGTTTAAACAGCTTCAACGCCTCCTTGAAGATGAAGCCTCAGCAGTGGAGCCTCACTTTGTTCATAGCTCATCTCTCCCCTTTGATCTAGTCACGCCCTAAATCCCACCGATTTTGCACACAAATTGTTCCCTGTGGTGTTGGGAACGTTTTAAATATCTTTTCTATTTAGACGATTTTTCTTCATTTAATACTACTGTCCTCTCTCATACACTCTGCCCTTTGTCATAGCTGCAAACCTCCTTGGTTCCCCAAACAAGTGGAAATCTAACAAGTCCCTTCCACATTCTGATTTGCTTTCCCTTGAAGGAAGGATGGACGTGCAAAGGCAGTAATAAATGTATTCCCTGTCTACATTATAATGAAATACACAAGAGTCTACAGTGCCTTTTTTTTTTTTTTTTTTTTGCCGCATGACTTGAGGGATCTTAGTTCCCCCACCAGGGGTCGAACCCACGCCCCCTGCCGTGGAAGCGCGGAGTCCTAACCCCTGGACTGCCAGGGAAGTCCCCACAGTGTCTTTTTAAATTTGCCTTCTCAGGGGTGAGGAAATATGCATGATGGCAACCACATATCAAGTCAAATGAAGTAGTCACTCTCTTAAGATGAACTTCACGGTAATGATTATTTGTGACGGAAAATTGCACGCGTTTTCGTTCATAATTTTGTTGCGCCCTAACTTATAGCCTCTGGAGGGGCAATTCATAAATAATCCAAAGGATGAGGGCAAGCATTCAGCCTCAGTGTCACTGGCTCTTCTGGGTGAAGGTACTGATTCATGTATAGGTTAGGCTGCTAAGAAGCAGAATTGCACTTATCATGCCTGGCCAGTGGCTTCTGTGGGGCAAGTTTGCTGGGTGCTGAATTACCCCAGCACAGATCTAACTGTAGCTAAAAGCAAACCTACAACACAACCCATCCTTGCTTATCCTTTACAAATAAGAGAAATCAGACTGAAATTCCTATGGTAGTTTCTCAGCCTAAGAGCCTTGGTTCTTTATTGGTAAACACTGAATTTTGTGCACCTTTCTGGGTCAGAATGTCTGTAGCTATAAGCAAATTCCAGAAGGGGTTAATGATCCCCTAAAATGCTAAAATCTATAGTTTGGTAACCGGAACTCTGTTTCCTGTATAAACCCTATCCCACCTGACCCCCAAATTGAAAAGTATTCTATCTAATCTTCAACCTAAATTTACTCTTCCTGTTGTCCTTATCCTTCATTTGCCTGTTTATTTTGAATAATAAATACTGAATTTATTTTGTTGTGGCTTAATATTCAAATAAAAATCATGTGATTGACTTGAACTCAACATTTTGAAACATTTGAAGGTTTCTAGCTAATAGTGACCCCTGGTGTTACTTTGAAAAATATGCAGTATGCTATTCATATCTTTAAGATCATCCTTAAGATCTTCAAGATCATCTACTGATGGTCTACTGGCCGGAGTGGGCAAACTGTATAGAAAGCTCCTCCTTCCTGGCGACCCATGGGGTAAATAGCAAATTTATCCACGTGAAATTAGATTCTGTGCACTAAACATACAAAAGAGCAACACTGTATTAGGTAATACCTGCACATGCTATTTTAAAATTTTACAATAAAACCATTTGGGAAATAAATTCATTTTATCAACTCAAAGCTATTAAAGCAATAGGAAAAATAAAAAGTGATTATAGGAATTCAGACTTATCTAATCTAGTGGAAGGCAATATCTAAAAGGAGAAACATAGATATTTTTCAAGTGCCTTAAAATCCACAATTATGCAGAATTAGGTGTTCCCCCAAGAAGAGCAAATTTAAGAAATCAGTTGTCTATGTAATAACATGAGATAAATCTAAGTAACTCATACTGAACACTAGAACATTTATCTCTGGATATGCTATTGTAATGAAAACAAAATGTTCACCTCAAATCCTTCATGGATGTATAAACATAATTTGTTTAACTTGTCTTCTATTAATGAACAATCCATATTTTACTACTACAAATAATATTTCAATAATTATTCTTGTTCATGTGTTCTTGTTCAGTTCCCATACGTGCAGTTATGTCTAGAGAATAAATTAGAATTGACACTTTTATGGTAACATTAATCACAATGGATTGTCAAATTGTCCTCCTTTGAGGCTGTAATACACTTACACTCCCAGAAATAAATATGTGCCCACTTTCTCACCGCCTTTCCAACGCTATTTTTTACTTAAATACTACATTTTGGAGATATATATAGCTCTAGTTCATGCATTGAATAGTATTCAATCGTATAACTTAAATATACTGCTATTTATTTATCCACATCTCCACTAGTGGACAATTATGTTTTTCCCATGTCACTTTATCCTTGTCAGAGTGCCTCGTCCATGATAAATGTTTGTTGAGTGAATGAATAAACTAATGAATCAATGAGTAACAAAGAAACTGATTGCAAAGTATGCTAGACATCTGGTATGGACTGTAGTTGAGAATCCCTACTACAAATTGCAGTGTCAAAGGGATGCCCAAGAAACTCCAAGCCCAGCTACCTGCTCTCTTTTCAAGACCTTAGAGGTGGATGGGAAGGGTTGGGGAAGAATAGCCTTTCACTGCTTTTAAGCTCTGTGTAATTTTTCAGTTTTCATAATTGGCATTAATATCCTCAGTTATCACTTAATCGAAGTGTATATTAAGGATAATTTTTCTACTTTTAAATGTAAACAGTACCTTATTAGTGATCTTTTGAATTGTAGGGACACACCCAGCTAGCTACGGGCCACCACAACCTGAGTGTGGCTTATGTTTACTGAATCAAGAATAAATCCGGCTAGGTTGCTTTGTTGTTAAAACGAGACCAGTTATTTGAAGCTCAAGTTCGAGTTCATATATTCTGATTCACCAGCTGGTTTTTATATCATGACAAAGGGACAGCTTCCACATAAGAACTTTACAACACTGACCATCCAGTGATGGCAAGTTTTGGCATAGGACATTATTTAATATGTGGGAACGATGCATTTTGTGCTGGGGCAAAGGAACACTGAAATGTGGTCGACTGAGGCCAAGCTTAGAAATTTCTGATTCCATGGCAAAATGCCACACATCCTTCTTGCTGGTATCTAGCTTCCTACTATGGGAATAGAATTCACTCCAAAAGTTTTACAATTGTAGGTAGGAGAGAACATTTTAGGAGTATGTTAAAAGACACTAGTTTTGTTTCTCTCCTGTCCTATATTTTAGAATTGTACTTTATCTTAATGATTCTACATCCTCTTATTATTTACCTGTCTTTCAAAATAAAATTGTGCACCAAGACTTTCCTGAAAGAGCCATTTCCGGACAGTTTTTCTTTGAGCTGAGTTCATGTTGACTAGGCAAGCTACAAACTTAATACATTATTCATTTGGCAAGGGTTAATTAAATGCAAGACTAAGCATCTAGGACTTCCCTTGTGGCGCAGTGGTTAAGAATCCGCTTGCCAGTGCAGGGGACACGGGTTTGAGCCCTGGTCCGGGAAGATCCCACGTGCCAAGGAGCAACTAAGCCCGTGCGCCACAATTACTGAGCCTGCGCTCTAGAGCCTGCGAGCCACAACTACTGAGCCCACGTGCCACAACTACTGAAGCCCACGCACCTAGAGCCCGTGCTCCACAACAAGAGAAGCCACTGCAATGAGAAGCCCGCGCACCACAACAGAGTAGCCCCCCCTTGCCGCAACTAGAGAAAGCCCGCGTGCAGCAACGAAGACCCAACGTAACCAAAAATAAATAAATTTAAAAATAAAGTATGTTATATTATTAAAAATAAATAAATAAAATACATGTATGTACTAATATTTCCATAATCTTGAGACAATTGTCTTGCCATGAAGTATACTAATGTCCTGGAAAGGTATTCTTATTAAGAACTAAGAAAGTGCAGAAGTTTAAAAGTTACTAATTATATAAATAGTGTGCTACTATATTGTTTGGTTTTGAGAGAGCAATCATCAGCCCAAGGCTGAGATAGCAACAAATCTGCTAATACAAATTATTCATGCTATTTAGAATTTTAAATAGAATTTGAGGAAAAATGGCCACTTAAGTAAGCCTGAGCTTTTATATAAAGCACCTACCATGATGCCTCACACACGCTCATTCCATTTTATTAGTTCCCTCTCCTTCTCTGAAATCAGTGGTGTACCCATTTAAAAATTTTTTTTTATTGAAGTGTAATGGATGTACAATATTATATAAGTTACAGGTGTACAATATTGTAATTCACAATACACTTCATTCATAGTTATTATAATATATATGCTATATTCCTTGTGTTGTACAGTATACCCTTGTAGCTTTTTTTTTTTTTTTTTTTGAGTTACGCTGGCCTCTCACTGTTGTGGCCTCTCCCGTTGCAGAGCACAGGCTCCGGACGCGCAGGCTCAGCGGCCATGGCTCATGGGCCCAGCCGCTCTGTGGCATGTGGGATCTTCCCAGACCAGGGCACGAACCCGTGTCCCCTGCATCGGCAGGCAGACTCTCAACCACTGTGCCACCAGGGAAGCCCCTTGTAGCTTATTTTATACATAATAGTTTGTACATCTTAATCCCCTACCCCTGTATGACCCCTCCCCCTTCCGTCTCCCCAGTGGTGACCACTAGTTTGTTCTCTATATCTGTGAGTCTGCTTCTGTTTTGTTATATTCACTAGTTTGTTGTGTTTTAGATTCCACATATAAGTGAGATCATACAGTATTTGTCTTTCTTTGACTTATTTCACTTAGCATAATACCCTCCAAGTCCATCCATGTTGCTGCAAATGGCAAAATTTCATTCTTCTTAATGGCTCGGTAGTGTTCCACTGTACATATACCACATCTTCTTTATCCATTCATCTGTTGATGGACATTTAGATTGTTTCCATAACTTGACAGTTGTAAATAATGGTGCTATGAACATGGGGGTGCATGTATCTTTTCAAATTAGTGTTTTGTTTTTTGGGAGTATATACTCAGGAGTGGAATTGCTGGGTCATATAATGATTCTATTTTTAGCTCCTCCATACTGTTTTCCATAGCGGCTGCATCAATTTACATTCCTACCAACAGTGTACAAGTGTTCTCTTGTACACTGTTGTGTACATCCTCACCAGCATTTGTTATTTGTAGACTTTTTGATGGTAGCCATTCTGACAGGTGTGAAGTGATATCTCATTGTGGTTTTGATTTGTGTTTCCTTGATGATGAACAATGTTGAGCATCTTTTCATGTGCCTGTTGGCCCTCTGCATTTCCTCTTTGGAAAAATGTTTATTCAGGTCTTCTGCCCATTTTTTAAAAGTGGGGTTTTTTTTTTTGATGTTGAGTTGTATGAGCTGTTTATATATTTTGTATATTAACCCCTTATTGATCATATCATTTGCAAGTAATTCCCTTATTCAGTAGGTTGTCTTTTTATTTTATGGTTTCCTTCGCAGTGCAAAAGCTTTTACGTCTAATTAGGTCCCATTTATTTATTTTTGCTTTTATTTCCTTTGCTTTAGGAGACAGGTTAAAAAAATATTGCTATGATTTATGTTCAAGAGTATTCTGCCTATATTTTCCTCTAGTAGTTTTATGGTTTCCACTCTTACGTTTAGGTTTTTTTAGCCTCCTACAGTAAAGAATTATCTGGCCAAAAATAACAACAGATTGAGGAAACCTGGCTTGGATTAACAAAAGATTTTTTGGGGAGAAATACTTTTTTGGAGCATTGTTTAGGATTGCTGGCACATAGTGATAATAAAAGAAGATTAAAGTTATATTTATTATTGTTAAATAATTAACATCGACAGTGCTCTACCTTATTGCCTGCACCCAGGGCCAGTCATTAGATTTCCATTAGATTTCTCCTTCTAAAGGACTGCCACTTCAAGTGAGGGCTAAATCAGATTTCTGCTTTCAAAGTACTTTTAAAGCACTTCAGTGATAGTTAATGTGAACTAGAGCTTAGCAACAGGTGATTCACGTGGCTATGTTTTTCTGTTTACTACTTATCTCATTTGACTTTTTTTTTTTATAAATTTATTTATTTATTTATGGCTGCGTTGGGTCTTCGTTGCTGCGCGCGGGCTTTCTCTAGTTGCGGTGAGTGGGGGCTGCTCTTCGCTGTGGTGCGCGGGCTTCTCATTGCGGTGGCTTCCCTTGTTGCGGAGCATCGGCTCTAGGCGCGCACACAGGCTCAGTAGTTGTGGCGCATGGGCTTAGTTGCTCCGCGGCATGTGGGATCTTCCCGGACCAGGGCTCGAACCCGTGTCCCCTGCATTCACAGGCAGACTCTCAACCACTGCGCCACCGGGGAAGCTGCCCTCATTTGACTTTTAAAAATATAATTTTAAAATGTTGTGAACTTTTTATTGAAATATAATTCACATACCAAAAATTCACCATTTTGGAACTTCCCTGGTGGCCCAGTGAGTAAGATTCCACACTCCCAATGCAGGGGGCCTGGGTTCAATCCCTGGTCAGGGAACGAGATCCCGCATGCCAAAACTAAGGCCTGGTGCAGCCAAAGTAAATAAATATTTTAGAAAAACAAAGCAAAAATTCACCATTTTGAAGTGTGATTCAGTGGTTTTTAGTATAGTCATAAAGTTTTGTAACAATCACCACTATTTAGTTTCAGAATGTTTTCATCATTCCCCAAAGAAACATGCACATAGTCTTTTTAAAAATATTTATTTATTTATTTGGCTGTGCCGGGTCTTAGTTGTGGCACACGGGATCTTTTTTAGTTGTGGCATGCAGGATTTTAGTTGTGCCACGTGGGATCTAGGGATCGAACCCAGGCCCCCTGCATCTGGAGCGTGGAGTCTTAGCCACTGGACCACCAGGGAAGTCCCAGAACATGCACATAAGTATTCATCTCATTCTTCCCTTTCCCTAGCCCCTAGCAACCACTCATCTACTCTCTGTCTAGGAAAGTGCCTATTCGGCACAGTTTATATAAGTGGAATTATAGCGTATGTGACCTTTTCTGAGTAGCTTCTTTCACTTAGTATGTTTCCATGGTTCATCCATGTTGTAGCAAGTATCAGTACATTCCTCTTTATTGCCAGATAATATTCCATTGTATGAATAAGCCACATTTGGTATATCCATTCATCAGTTGATATTTGGGTTGCTTTCACTTTTCGGCTACTAAGGATCCTATGAACATTTGTGTCCACATCTTTGTGTGGACGTAGGTTCTTAATTACCTTGGGTATCTGCCTAGGAGTGGAGTTTCTGGGTCATGTGGTAATTGTCACGTGAGGAACTGAAGTTCTTGCATCACATGTATTCTACTGTGCGGATGTGCCACATCTTGTTTATCCATTGGTCAGCGGGTGGATGTTAGGATTGTGTCCACTTTTTAACTGTTACGAATAATGTAGTACGAACATTTGTGTACAAGTTTTTGGTGGCGACGTGCTTTTGTTTCTCTAAGAATGGAATTGTGCGGCTCTATGATAACTCTATGTTTAACCTTTTGGGGAACTGCCGATCTGTTTTCCAAAGTGGCTGCACCACTTTACAATCCCGCCAGCAACATATAGAGTTCCAATTTCTCCACAGCCTTGCTGTCGCCTGTCTTTGATTTTAGGCACACTAGCTGATATGAAGTGGGATCTTCTTGTAATTTTGATTTGCATTTCCCTAATAACTAACAAAACTGAGGATGTCTTCATGTGCTTATTGGCTATCTGTATATCTTTGTTGAAATGTACATTCAAATCTTCAGCCCATTTGAAAAACTGGGTTGTCTTTTTATTATTGAGTTGTAAGAGTTCATTAGAGAGTCTGGGTACTTGTTCTTTATATGATATGTAATTTGAAAATATGTTCTCACCTTCTGTGTAGTTTTTTCACTTTTTTTTTTGCGGTACGCAGGCCTCTCACTGTTGTGGCTTCTCCCGTTGCGGAGCACAGGCTCCAGACGTGCAGGCTCAGCGGCCATGGCTCACAGGCCCAGCTGCTCCGTGGCATGCGGGATCTTCCCGGACCGGGGCACGAACACATGTCCCCTGCATCGGCAGGCGGACTCTCAACCACTGCGCCACCAGGGAAGCCCTCTTTTCACTTTTTGATGGTATCCTCTGAAGTATAAGTTTTTAATTTTGATGAGGTCCAATTTATCTAATTTGTGTGTGTATGTGTATTGCCTGCATTTGTGGTGTTATATCTAAGAAACCATTGCCTGATGCAAGGTCATAAAGATTTACTCCTATGCTTTCTTGTAAGAGTTTTATAATTCTAGCTATTACGTTTAAGTCTTTGATCCAGGTTGAGTTAATTTTTGTCAGTGGTATGAGGTAGGAGCCCCACTTCATCTTTTGCGTGTAGATATCCAGTTGTCCCAACACCGTTTGTTAAGAAGGCTGTTCTTCCTCCATTGAAGTGTCCTGGTACTCTTTTTGAAAATCAATTAACTTTAACAGTTCATTTCTGGACTCTCAATCCTTTTCCTTTAATCTGTCTAACCTTATGGCAGTACCACACTGTCTTGATTATCATAGCCTTGTCATAAGTTTTCAAACTGGGAAGTATGAATGCTCCACATTTGTTCTTTCTCAAGATTCTTTTGGCTATTCTGGTCCCTTGCACTTCCATCTGAATTTTATGGTGAGCTTTTGCCAGTTTCTGCAGAAAAACCTACGTGGGATCTTGGTAGGGCCTATGTTGAATCTCTAGATCACTGTGGAAAGCACTGCCATCTTAGTAAGTCTTCTAATTCATGCACAGGGGATGGCTTTAATTTCTTTCAACGTTTTGTAATTTTCAGTGTACAAGTCCTACATTTCTTTGGTTAAACTTATTCCTATTATATGCTTTTAAAATGGATGCTATTAAAATGGAATTGATTTCTCTATTTCCTTTTTTAAATTTATTGCTACATTACAGAAATCTAATAAAAATGTTTGTAAGTAAACAGTACCACAGAGGCAGACACATGAAATAGGAAAAGGATGTTTCTTAATCACTTAGTGTGGACTGTTGCTTTTTTTGAATGTGTACTATCTGCTCTGTTGAAGACAACCATTCCATAACTTCTTTAAAAAGGCTGGATGAACTTTCAGGAAACCTGTGATTCTCAGCTTATTTCTTGGTGTTGTTGGACATTTTTCAAAATGATAATCTTTTTTTTTTTGACAGGTAAGAAGTGATTTAGAGAGAAACACACTCCACAGACAGAGTGTGGGCCACCTCAGAAGGTGACAGCGGCAACAAAACAATAATCTTCTTGAAACAGGAGTAAAAAGTATTCTCGAGAGCCTTGTATAGAAAGGAAAAGACAAGCATTTCACACAAAGATCTCTCTTGGGTCAGCTTCTAGGAATTTAGAGGTAGAAAGGAAGGAAGGGAAAAAGGGGAAGAGGTAAAAAGCCTATAATATGAATGTGACAAGATGTAAAATAAAGAAATTTGGGCAATTCTTTTATGTTTTAAACGTACCTAGATGTGTGTACTGACAAACACTTTATTAATTTCAAGAACTGATGGAGTTGCATTTTTCAGAATGTATTGAGTGGCCATTATATAATTATCGTTCTGGGCCAACACAACATGTCTTGAGTTGCCGTATATCTTACATGCCCTTTTTTTTTTTTTTTTTGGCTCGCTGCATGGCTTGCGGGATCTTAATTGCTCTGACCAGGGATTGAACTGGGGCTCTCAGCAGTGAAAATGCGGATTCCTAGCCACTGGACTGCTAGGGAATTCCCTACATGATATTTTTAAAATTTTAACCTAGAGAGTTAATGTGGAGTAGCTACAATAGGTATTGCCAACACCATTTTAACAGGAGGAACTTCAGATCATAGATTTTCCAAATCTGAATGAGATCTCAGGTTTTCCACCTCCTAAATGCCAACAACCTTATGAACTAGTTATGTAGAAATATACACATATTTTAAAAAATTAGGGCAGGGACACATAGTTTTAGAGGGCAGGAGCTCTCTGTGCTCCCCTTTGCCTGGCAAAACAATAAAGCTATTCTTGACCAGAGGGCAGACAGAAGAAGCTAGAAGAACTACAATTCTGCAGCCTGTGGAAGGAAAACCACATTCACAGAAAGATAGACAAGATGAAAAGGCAGAGGACTTTGTACTAGATGAAGGAACAAGACAAAACCTCATAAAAACAACTAAATGAAGTGGAGATAGGCAACCTTCCAGAAAAAGAATTCAGAATAATGATAGTGAAGATGATCCAGGACCTCGGAAAAAGAATGGAGGCAAAGATCGAGAAGATGCAAGACATGTTTAACAAAGACCTAGAACAATTAAAGAACAAACAGAGATGAAGAATACAATAACTGAAATGAAAAATACACTAGAAGGAACCAATAGCAGAATAACAAGGCAGAAGAACTGATAAGTGACCTGGAAGACAGAATGGTGGAATTCACTGCCACAGAACAGAATAAAGAAAAAAGAATGAAAAGAAATGAAGACAGCCTAAGAGACCTCTGGGACAACATTAAACGCAACAACATTCGCATTATAGGGGTCCCAGAAGGAGAAGAGAGAGAGAAAGGACTTGAGAAAATATTTGAAGAGATTATAGTCGAGAACTTCCCTAACATGGGAAAGGAAATAGCCACCCAACTCCAGGAAGCGCAGAGAGTCTCATATAGGAAAAACCCAAGGAGAAACACACCCAGACACATAGTAATCAAATTGGCAAAAATTAAAGACAAAGAAAAATTATTGAAAGCAACAAGGAAAAAATGACAAATAACATACGAGGGAACTCCCATAAGGTTAACAGCCGATTTCTCAGCAGAAACTCTACAAGCCAGAAGGGAGTGGCACGAGATATTTAAAGTGATGAAAGTGAAAAACCTACAACCAAGATTACTCTACCCAGCAAGGATCTCATTCAGATTCAAAAGAGAAATCCAAAGCTTTACAGACAAGCAAAAGCTAAAAGAATTCAGCACTACCAAAACAGCTCTACAACAAATGCTAAAAAACTTCTTTAAGTGGGAAACACAAGAGAAGAAAAGGACCTACAAAAACAAACCCATAACAATTCAGAAAACGGTAATAGGAACATACATATCTATAATTACCTTAAACATGAATGGACTAAATGCTCCAACCAAAAGACACAGGCTCGCTGAATAGATACAAAAACAAGACCCATATATATGCTGTCTACAGGAGACCCACTTCAGAACTAGGGACACATACACACTGAAAGTGAGGGGATGGAAAAGGATATTCCATGCAAATGGAAATCAAGACAGCTGGAGTAGCAATACTTATATCAGATAAAATAGACATTAAAATAAAGAATGTTACAAGAGACAAGGAAGGACACTACGTAATGATCAAGGGATCAATCCAAGAAGAAGATATAACAATTACAAACATATATACACCCAACATAGGAGCACCTCAATACACAAGGCAACTGCTAATAGCTATAAAAGAGAAAATCAACAGTAACACAATAATAGTGGGGGACTTTAACACCTCACTTACAGCAATGGACAGATCATCCAGACAGAAAATTAATAAGGAAACACAAACTTTAAATGACACAAGAGACCAGATAGATTTAATTGATATTTATAGGACATTCCACCCAAAAACAGCAGATTACACTTTCTTTTCGAGTGCACATGGAACGTTCTCCAGGATACATCACATCTTCGGTCACAAATCAAGCCTTGGTAAATTTAAGAAAATTGAAATCATATCAAGCATCTTTTCTTACCACAACGCTATGAGATTAGAAATCAATCACAGGGAGGAAAAACATAAAAAACACAAACACTTGGAGGCTAAACAATACATTACTAAATAACCGAGAGATCACTGAAGAAATCAAAGAGGAAATCAAAAAACACCTAGAGACAAATGACAACGAAAACATGACGATCCAAAACCTATGGGATGCAGCAAAAGCAGTTCTAAGAGGGAAAGTTTATAGCACTACAAGCCTACCTCAAGGAACAAGAAACATCTCAAATAAACAATCTAACCTTACACCTAAAGGAACAAGAGAAAGAAGAACAAACAAAACCCAAAGTTAGTAGAAGGAAAGAAATCATAAAGATCAGAGCAGAAAGAAATGAAACAGAAACAAAGAAAACAATAGCAAAGATCAATAAAACTAAAAGCTGGTTCTTTGAGAAGATAAACAAAATGGATAAACCTTTAGGCAGACTCATCAAGAAAAAGAGGGAGAGAACTCAAATCAATGAAATTAGAAATGAAAAAGGAGAAGTTACAATGGACACTGCAGAAATACAAGGCATCATAAGAGACTACTACAAGCAACTCTAGGCCAATAAAATAGACAACCTGGAAGGAATGGACAAATTCTTAGAAAGGTATAAACTTCCAAGACTGAACCAGGAAGAAATAGAAAATATGAACAGATCAATCACAAGTAACGAAATTGAAACTGTGATTAAAAATCTTTCAACAAACAAAAGTCCAGGACCAGATGGCTTCAAAGGTGGATTCTATCAAACATTTAGAGAAGAGCTAACACCAATCCTTCTCAAACTCTTACAATAAATTGCAGAGGAAGGAACACTCCCAAACTCATTCTATGAGACCACCATCATCACCCTGAAACCAAAACCAGACAAAGATACTACAAAAAAAAGAAAATTACAGACCAATGTCACTGATGAATATAGATGCAAAAATCCTCAACAAAATCCTAGCAAACAGAATCCAACAACACATTAAAAGGATCATACACCATGATCAAGTGCGATTTATCTCAGGGATGCAAGGATTCTTCAATATACGCAAATCAATCAATGTGATACATCATATCAACAAATTGAAGAATAAAAACCATATGATCATCTCAGTAGATGCAGAAAAAGCTTTTGACAAAATGCAACACCCATTTATGATAAAAAAATATCTCCAGGCATAGTGGGAGCCTACCTCAACATAGTAAAGGCTTAGATGAAAAACCCACAGTAAATATCATTCTCAACGGTGAAAAACTGAAAGCATTTCCTCTAAGATCAGGAACAAGACAAGGTTGTCCACTCTTGCCACTATTATTCAACATAGTTTTGGAAGTCCTAGCCACGGCAATCAGAGAAGCAAAAGAAATAAAAGGAATACAAATCGGAAAAGAAGAAGTAAAACTGTCACTGTTTGCAGATGACATGATACTATACATAGAGAATCCTCAAGGTGCCACCAGAAGACTACTAGAGCTAATCAATGAATTTGGTAAAGTTTCAGGATACAGAATTAATGCATAGAAATCTCCTGCATTCCTATACACTAATAACGAAAGATCAGAAAGAGAAATTAAGGCAATAATCCCATTCACCATTGCAACAAAAAGAATAAAATACTTAGGAATAATCCTACCTAAGGAGACAAAAGACCTGTATGCAGAAAACTATGTCACTGATGAAAGAAATCAAAGATGACACAAACAGATGGAGAGATATACCATGTTGTTGGATTGGAAGAATCAATATTGTGAAAATGACTATACTACCCAAAGCAATCTACAGATTCAATGCAATCCCTATCAAATTACCAGTGGCATTTTTTACGGAACTAGAACAAAAAAATTGTAAAATCTGTATGGAGACACAAAAGACCGCGAATAGCCACAGGAGTCTTGAGGGAAAGAAACGGAGCTGGAGCAATCAGACTGCCTGACTTCAGACTATACTACAAAGCTACAGTAATCAAGACAATATGATACTGGCACAAAAACAGAAATATAGATCAATGGAACAGGATAGAAAGCCCAGAGATAAACCCATGCACCTATGGTCAACTAATCTATGACAAAGGAGGCAAGGATATACAATGGAGAAAAGAAAGTCTCTTCAATAGTGGTGCTGGGAAAACTGGACAGCTACATGTAGAAGAATGAAATTAGAATACTCCCTAACACCATGCACAAAAATAAACTCAAAATGGATTAAAGACCTAAATGTAATACCAGACAATGGGCATCATCAGAAAATCTACAAATGGCAAATACTGCAGAGGGTGTGGAGAAGAGGGAACCCTCTTGCATTGTTGGTGGGAATGTAAATTGATACAGCCATTATGGAGAAGAGTATGGAGGTTCCTTAAAAAACTAAAAGTAGAATTACCATATGAGCCAGCAATCCCAGTACTGGGCATATACCCAGAGAAAACCATAATTCAAAAAGACACATGCACCCTAATGTTCATTGCGGCACTATTTACAATAGCCAGGACATGGAATCCACCTAAATGCCCACTGACAGAGAAATGGATAAAGAGATGTGGTACATATATACAATGGATTACTCAGCCATAAAAAGGAACAAAATTGGGTCATTTGTAGAGACGTGGATGGATCTAGAGACTGTCATACAGACTAAAGTAAGTCAGAAGGAGCAAAACAAATATCGTATATTAATGCATATATGTGGAACCTAGAAAAATGGTACAGATGAACCGGTTTGCAGGGTAGAAATAGAGACACAGATGTAGAGAACAAACGTATGGACACCAAGGGGGGAAAGCGGCAGGTGGGTGGGTGTTGGGATGAATTGGGGGATTGGGATTGACATGTATACACCAATATGTATAAAATGGATAACTAATAAGAACCTACTGTATAAAAAATAAATAAAGTAAAATTCAAAAAACAATTAGGGCACATTTGAAAATGACAAGTGATTTCAAATGAATCCCTTCAACAGTACAAAGATATAGAAAGTTGTGAATGAATTAGTATTTATCTGATGAATTCATTTTGAGAGAAAGGGTAGCACTATGGATTAAAAGGAGAAGGAGTATTTTGTAGGACTGCAAGGGGCTGTAGAGATTTAGTCCTTTGTTCCTCAAGGCCATCATCTGCATTAGAATTCCCTTTAGACCATGTTAAAAAAGTCTTGGACCCTGTCACTGGTATATATCTAGTGTATTAAAGAGTGGATAAACTTCTAATACTCCATTTTTCCATATAACAAAATTAATTTAAGTAACAATCATGAAATAATAATAATGGCCAAAACAGAAAGAAACACTGAAAAATTTTTTTAAGACAAAGTTTTTATTGAAAATTCATATAATCAAAGCAGTCAAAACTAAAGTTAAAAAATAAATATTACAGAAACAAAAAGGAAAACAATTTTTCTATAGTTTTTATATCTGCCTAAGAGTTTTTTTTTTTTTTTTTTTTTTTTTTGTTTGCAGGCCTGTCACTGTCGTGGCCTCTCCCGTTGCAGAGCACAGGCTCCGGACGCGCAGGCTCAGCGGCCATGACTCACGGGCCCAGCCGCTCCGCGGCATGTGGGATATTCCCGGACCAGGGCACGAACCCATGTCCCCTGCATCGGCAGGCGGACTCTCAACCACTGCGCCACTAGGGAAGCCCAGCCTAAGAGTTTTAACATTAACCTTTTGTTAAGAGATCAACATGACATTTCGTGTAAATAACTGTCTAGCAAGTAATAAGTGAATTTTAATAAAACTGAGAGATCAAAAGATATCTTACGTAACTACTAAATCATACTGCTGATGTAATGCTTTCTTACTTGATTTTCGTTTTAAGTGGAACAACAGGCAATTAAGGATGAATTCCAATTTCAAAAGATGTTACTTAAATTCTGTAAAACATTTGCCGTGTACACTAAATTTGGCACTTACCAAGGGGCCCCACGGAATGACTGAATGAGATGGTGGGATGGAGTCCAGAGCCCACCACTCCCTTCAGTAGAAGGGACAGAAGAGTGACTGGAGGGGGTACCAACAGTAGGCATGGATAGGTTTGCAGATTACTTGGCAGGAGAGCGGAGTTCTTTCTCACAGCTTCCACTTCTTCGTGATGTCGGAGGTGAGATTACTGACCAAGAGAGAGAAATTGCAAAGGAGTGGGGATTAGGGCTTTAAGAGCAGTGCAGTTTGATGGCGAGCAGAGTTCACTACTAGGGAAACAAACATAGCACAGATGGCTGAGGCAGGAATGGACACCAGGTTTCCAGACACCCAGTTTAGTGCTCTCTTTAATAAACCATATTAAAAAGGATGCCTACTGGGAAGAGTTTTACATGTATGGGCAGCAGGTAGGGTTCACTAAAACAAATGGATGATTTGAGGAAGCAGTAGTTTCTGCTTTTTTTTTTTTTTAAAATAGATCTAAGACAACCCAGTTCTACTTTTTGACATTTTAAGTTCTTTGTCAAAATAATGAAAGACAGGGGGCTTCCCTGGTGGCGCAGTGGTTAAGAGTCCGCCCGCCGATGCAGGGGACATGGGTTCGTGCCCCGTTCCGGGAGGATCCCACATGCCGCGGAGCGGCTGGGCCCGTGAGCCATGGCCGCTGAGCCTGCGCATCTGGAGCTCGTGCTCCGCAACGGGAGAGGCCACAACAGTGAGAAGCCCGCGTACCACACACAAAATAAATAAATAAATAAATAAATAAATAAATAATGAAAGACAGGAACTCGATGTGAAAAAATGACTGCTTTGTCTCAATCTATTGGTTTAAATCTGTCGGAAAATGCAGGATGCTGTATTTTCTTGTGGGTGTCGCATTAGAAACAGCTCACAAAGCTCCTCGCTAGCTTTGAAGATCCTCACTTGTAAATTAACTCTCATCATCATTAATAACATGTGAGTACCAGCAGAGCAGCTGACCGGGGCAGCTTTAAGGTCTGTAAATAGCACTGGACAGATTAACTTAATAATGCCAGAAGCCGCCAAGTACTGTACGTGACCATATCTTACACACCAAACAGCTATGGTCTTCAAAACAAAGTCCGAGACTTTTTAAAGGGGCTAACTTTTGAAAATGGAAAATTATGATTCATACTTTAAGTCATGTCCGTCGTGGTTACTGCTGTTTGAACATAATCTAAAAAATCAGGCTAATGACACGAAATTGTCTGAGAAAAATCTGACACAAATGGAGAATGAAATCCCCGATCAGGCAGAGTGAACAAAATTAAGTTGTGTACCGTGATCTTCCCAGTATCCTGATGTATTTTTGGTTAAAAGATTAATGTCATAAACTTGCCACTACAATGATTTTTGAATGATGCCCTGTCCGAGTTTTTGAGATACTTGAGGGCAGAAATTTTCCACAGTACCTTACCTACTCAACCTTCAACTTGAATATCTGCATAATTTATTACATTCAATATTTTATTAATTGCTAAGTGCCAGCTCTCTATAAAGTTCTAGGAACTTAAAAATGAGTAATTCATAGTTCCTTGTCTTAGAGGTTTCAGATTTAGATGGGGAGCCAACAATTTACAGTTGTGTGATACGAAGCAGAGGTGTGGAAGGGGGAGTGATCGCTATGTTGTCTAGAAGCTGGCAGCTGGTTGAGGTCAAAGCTCTGCTTTAAAGGATGCCTCTGAAAGATGAACAAGAGTGGAAGAACATCCCTGGATGATGAAACTCATACCAGGCGTGTGTAAACGTGACAAGTGCCAGGAGATACCCTAGAGGTGGGTTGGGACCTAAGAGATTCTTATGCTAAGAAGCTTAAATTGTATGTAAAACACCAAACAAAATCAGTGAAGGTTGTAGGTGGTTAGAGACAGGATGAGGTTGGTCTTAGATTGAGTAAATAATGAAAGATGAGTTGGGTGGTGAACTGAGGTATCAACTAAAGAAAACTGTAGGGCACTGTCAACAAATGTGAGCGCTCAGCACTGTACAGCATGCATTTGGGGAAACAGCTCCATTAAAGGACTTACATTTCAGTAGGTCAGATAGATGCTGAAAGGTACAAGGATCTAGGGGAACTACGGGCATGTCAGGGAAGACTCCCTGAGAAAGTGACAGTGAAGTTAAGACTTAGAGGAAAAAGAGGTGTTAAAGGCTGGATCTGATCTGAAGTATTTAGGGTGTTTAATAGACTTTTCCTACTCTCTTACAGACTCAGAAAGAGAACCTGTCTTTTGCAATCATGGGAAATCTATCAGAGGACCTAAAATGTTTATCAGATTAACGAAGTAGTGTGATGAGAACAAGATCAAGTCTCTTATCTCCGCGCCCACAGCACCTTATATTTTCATCATTTGCATCCGTATTATAATTACTTGAGAATTTGGAAGAGGTCCAAGTAAAAGAACAGATTTAAGAGCCAAGAGGGAGACACTACAAAGGGAAGGGGGAGAAAAAAAGATTTAAAAATGTAACAGGGCAAATGGTTTAGAAGGTTCAAATTAAGTCTCAGCGTCGCCCATTTAATACAATAATTTGGGGGTCCTTATTAATCTGCAATTTCAGCAAGAAAAGTACAGTTGGCAAAAATGAGACTGTGGATCGAGAACTTCCTATCAAGAAGCTTGGGTGAGAAGGAACGCTGCATGAGGATTGTTTGTTCTTGTTTTCATTTATTAAGGGAGAGTGCAGAGGGTTTTCAATATCCTTGGTTTGAAGGAAAATGTGACTTACTGATAACTATTATGGACACACGCAGCATCAGGAAACTGTAACAGTGTTTTCTCTAGATAGCTAGATATATGTCGAAAAACGAACGTTGATACATTTTCACTTATCGCTAGGAAAGGACATGAGGCATATCAACTCTTACTATTTACACTCTGGAGAAGAGGAAGATGAGGATTGAATTAGGTTTTGTTTTGTTTTTTTCCCCCAAATAAAGAAGTCGGGCAAGTAACATTTAAAACGTTTTATTTAATAGATTATCATTGGCATATTCCAGTCCTGATTTTACACTCTACGGTGTATTGAAGTTGTGCTGCCGAACGTCACTGATAACTAAGAGGAAAGTCAAGCACCAATATCTTCTCTAGAGGCCTAATCCTGTGCTCCGCTTGCCAATTTTCTGGCTGAATCCCTTCCGACCACTTTCTTTATGCTGGTTACCATGCTGTGCCTAATAAAATCAGTTCCTTTCTTCATCTTGCCAGTTCACACCTTCCCCCAAGGCATAACAACGGTTTAGCCTCTTAATTTTCAGTTCCCTGCAGTAGTACCTTGTTGGGGTGGTGTAATAAAACTCCACCCTTAAAAAAAAAGTAAAAATCGCTCGCCAAAAACAAGATCTCTCCAGGATCGGCAGGAGTGTAAACTTAAGAATCAAGTGGTAACACGTCTTAGCCCGTCTCAGCCATAACTTTCAGATACCGGGTCAGCGGGATGGAAACTGAAAATCCGTAATGCTTACCGGCTGTTAGACGTTTTCTTTCAGTTCCTACCATTACAAACGACGGAGCGCAGATTTCGCTTGCCCGTAGCGTGTGTTCTGCTTGGGCGCCCTCGAAAAGGGTGCTGACACGCCTCTTTACGCAATCGCAACTCAAAAGCCCTCTAGTGACTCAGCGGTAGCACCTCCAAGCTGTTACTCATACCAGAGATTCCTGGACCCAACAGGAAGCCCAGAAGTCTTACGTATTTACTCTACCTGCAACTCCCGCTCCTCAGACTTGAATACTTGCGCGCTGCGGCTCCATTGCCCGTGACTCACCGTCTTCACAGCATCAGGACCCCCGACACTGCTTTCCTTAGGGGGCTCGTGCTAACCCACTAGAGAGCTCAGGCTCGAGCTGAAAAATGCGGTGGTCGCGGCGCTTTCGACCTCCTCCCCACCGACCCAGCCTTAACTGCCTTCTTTCCCTTCCCTGATCTGAGCCTGTGCCGCCAGCGCCTTCAGGCTTGCCAGGCCCCTGGCCGGCGGCCTGCAGGCCCGGCGGGGAGACACGCAGCCCCCCCTCCCCGGCGCCCCGTCCCCTCACGGCCCCTGGGCCGGTGGCGGGAGCCCAGGGGCCGCGACAGGCCGAGGGGGCCGAGCTCTTCCGCCCGGGTAACCCAGGATTCGGTGGGTCGGAGAGCGCAGGCCCACTCGCTGGAGCGAGAAGGTCAGGCTCACCTTGGGGCAGTCGCGCCCGGACAGCGGCCAGCACCGCCCCGAGCCGCCCAGCGGAGTCTCCCGGGTCACGCGAGGACACCAGGGCCCCGAGCCGGGAAGCACCAACACCAGCACCGGCACCAGGCGGAGCCGGGTCCAACCCTTCCCGGCGGCCCGCCGACTTCCGGACCTGCGCAGAGCTGCCCTGCGCCCGCCGCGCCGCCCCTCCCCCGCCCGCTTCCCGGCGTGCCCTGCGCAGGAAGGGCCGGAGTCGACAATAACAAACCCGCGGCGGCCGTGTCCGCGGCCCTGCTGAGCCCGGCGCTGCCTCGGCTCCCCGTCGCCCGGCCCCTCGGCTCTGACCGGCCGCGGCCCGCCCTCCCCCGGCCCCCGACCCAGAGCCGAGGGGCCTGCCCGTCCCCGCCGCCCAGAGGCGGCGGCCCCGGCCGCGGCGGTTGTGTCGGTTGGCGGCGCCGATGGACGGTTGGTAGCAGCCGCCGAAGACAAGGCGGCGGCGGAAGATGGTGCCGGGAGCCGCGGGCCCTGCTGCTGCCGCCGGCGGAGGAGGAGGCGCTTCCCGGTGAGTGCGGCGTCCTGCCCCTCGGGCGCGGCCCAGGGAGCGGGTCCCCGGGCGGGGGAAGCGGGGGCGGGCGGCTCCGCGGGGGCCTGTGCAGCCCCGGCCTCCCGGTGCCTCCCGCCGGCGTCGGGAGCGCCGGGGCCCAGGGACGCACCCTCGCCGCCGCCGCCGCCGGGCTGGGCCCCGAGGTGTCAGGCTCGGAGGCCGGACGGGGCGAGGGTCCCAGACGCGGCTCCGTCCCGCCGCGGAGCGCGAGGCTTCCCCGAGGGCACGATGCGGATAAAGTTACTCCCGGGAATGACTCAGCCTCCGCCGCCCCGCGGGCGGGCGCGGGACGAGGCGCGGGTGCGGGTTTCACAGCTGGTCATCGCCGCCGTGCCTCCCACCGCCTGCCGCGTGCGCTGCGTTTGTTGTAGATGGTTTCGTGCCCGCGTTCCCTCCGTCTGAAGTGTAGTCGCCCCGCGGGGCCCTGGGCAGGCGCAGGTGCCCGCTGTTGATAAAGAGGCGCGTTGCTGCGAGACCCGAAGCCGGGGAAGAGCGTCCGCCAGGCAGGGAGCAATGATTTGGGCCGCAGGAGCAGGGCCTAACCGCCGTTTTGTATAGTTTCTAGGTTTTCATGTGTGGGTGGTGCTTGTGTGGTTTCTCCCGAGGGTGGGAAGGTGAGCCGCTTAGGAGCAGGGTACTCAGCTTAAGCAGACAGACAGCCTGTTTGATGAAGAATCTCGCCGTTGTATGTCCGTATTTGATAGAAGCAGCGCGCTTCCGATCCTGACGTTACTATGAGGGGCAGCCAGGGACCACTGAGGAAGGTGGCTGACTCGATCCGTAAGGAGACCCTTGATGGCGAGGTGAAGATCTCTTTTTCCTTTCTGTTTTTAATGTTGCAACAATAGAATATGGTCTGGGTGAACACATTTTTCAGCAACATTTTCGTGTTTAATATTGTGTTTAAAACCTAGAGTTTTAGAAAAGAGATGCTTCCTGTTGATAAACGTTTGTGTTGGCAAATGCCTGTTGATGGACCTCGGACATGGACTCAGACCACGGTTTTAAAAAGTAATTTTATTTCGTCTGTTTGGAACCTTTTATGTTAGTCACAGGATTAGTTTGGGGCCTGATTCTTATATGGTGATGTTGGATGACAGGGAAGGCGAGGAGGCGAAACTCGTCTCTGAGGACAGTGTTTTTCTGGCCCTTGCCAACAAGCACAAGGTCAGAACACATGGCAGATTTGACTCCTAGCAGATGAAATTCATTAAGTCAGAAGGGACAGAGGGCCCAAGACCTTTGTTTTTGAAAAGCCACACTTTTGAACTTAAAATTTTTATTATGTAAGCTTGAGGAGCTTTTATTTAGCCTCTGATTTTGAGACTATCTTTAATTGTCATGCATTCAAGCAAATGTTTGAACACCTGCCCTATGCTTTACTTTTCAGCTGTATATAACTCTTCAAAAAAAGTAGTGGGTAGTGAAATTTTCTCATTCAGGTAATGCTGTTCTGTAACCCCAGTTAAGCTTTCTGTGTTCAGAAAATACTGGTTCAGGCAACTCAGGTAAAAATCTAGCAGTCCCTTTCCACGCACACTCATTTAGATGGTTAGTATTTCCTTACCAAGGCAGACCGTTGAACCAGTTACTGCAAGGAATACAGGAATGTGTTTGATATTGTTTTTGCCTTTTATAACGAAAGAAAATTGAAGTCCTGTATACACTTAATTACTATTTAAGCATTAATTGGAAATCTGAAGGAAAGACCCAAGAGAAGTGAGGAAGCTGACTGTGTGACTGTCTGGGGAAAGAAGGAATTGTAAATGCAAAGGCTCTGAGGACCTTGGCATATACGAGGGAAGGGGAGAAGGTTGCTGAGGTGGGCGAGGCGAGCGAGGGGAGCCCAGTAGGAGCGTGTGGTGGTAGCAGAGGCTCCACAGATACTCAGGTTTCGGGGCTCTGAGTAAGGAAGGTAGCGTACTCTAAGCCCCACGTGCAAAGGCACAGAGGTTTGTTCAGTAAACCTGGCAGAGCTGGGAAGCAGCTTGGGCTGAGAGTCATTCCTTTGCTCGTGAAATGTTAAACCCCAACAGGACCCAGTTTTAGCTCCAGCAACACGAGCAGTGAACAAAAGGAACTTTATATGTAAGCTTTGTATACAAGGTTGTAGGAAATGGTGAAACACCGGAAGTTTTCAGGAAGATAAATTGCAAACGCAGACTGCTCCGAGATGCTGAAGCAGACACTGTGCTGGGGGAGCAGACTGTGGAGTACTTGCCGTCTCTATGTAGTGATGAAAAGGATGCATATTCTCATTATTACATGACTCTGATTCTTCCATATTGGGGACCTAGTAAAGCTAATTTGTCTGTAACCTGGACCCCTTGTGCAGGGCCCTGGGAGGGGGGGCCTTTCTTCCATGGCTCGGTGAAGTTGCTGTTCGGTTAAATCTCTCTGCAGGTATGGGGCTGGAGCGCTGCAAGGGTCCCTTCCTCCGTCGGTTAGCGTCTGCTTTCACAGCCGTCCAGTGGGGACCCAGAGGGTTACGCAGTGTCTCCCCGCAACCGCCCCCCTCCCCCAATTTTGCTCTCTGTCGAAATCTCATATTTTATTGGCTTGTAATTACGCTGAGACGAAATAATGGTGACTCCCCCTCCTTTGGTTGCTGGTTCAGGACTATTTGCATCATGTTTTCCTTCATGTGCCTCACATAACTGGTTAGTAACCAGCAGAATATCGAAATGTTAGTCGCATCAGTACAGTACCTGTTCATATTTCCATGGCTGTTTTAGCCATTATACTGCAAATTCCAGATGTGCACATCCTTTTTTGATATTGCTGTATATTTACATATAGTCCTGGTTTAATAGAATGAAACTAATTCAACATTTGCTGTAAAAGATAGTTTTGGTTCCATTTCTTTACTCTTAGGATCTATTATAAATTGAAGCATAGAACTAGAAAATTTTGCTGTAGATACTATTGTGTGAGACTTTAGAGTTAAAAAAAACAATTCATATTTAAAGAAGGTGTCATAAGTCGATATTGATATTTCAAAATTGTACCATGCACAGCCCTGGATTTAGCATCATCACGATGACACTAATACTGAAAAAACGGTTGTGGCTTCCATGGTTGATATTTGGAGGCCGGAGAGCTATTTTGTAGCAGACTGACTTAAATTCATTTTAATGGTTATTCTGAGAATCTATCAAATGACACATGAAAAATTTTTAAATGTATTAAGGATGAAATCGAATGATACTCTCTATTGGGAGTAATTTTTTAGACTGTGTATTTAGTAATATTTCCAATTCCAAATTATCTTTAAGTCATGTGTTTTATGCAGTTTTTATGAGTGTCAGGACATCACGGTGTGTAATACATTTATATGTACTGATATGGAAAGATTCCCGTGATATTATATTATTCAACTCAAACAAATTGCACGTATGCACGATGTTATCTCATTTTTGAGAAACCAAACTGTCCACACGTAGACATGTACTTCCTGCACACGTAGGAAAAACCCGAAGCACCTACTCCACACTGCTGAGAGTATTCCTCTTGCCTCCGTTCTTGTCTGTCGTGCTGCCCTTCAGTCAGGTGGCCCGTCTAGTTGCAGGCAAGGCATTCATTTAGGATGCCCTGGGCCTTTATGGAAAGGTTCTCTTTCGGGGAGTGTAAGGAAGATGGCTGACCTACTCTTCTTTCCTTCTTTTTCTCCTTTTCTTTTCTTCTTGGCAGAGAAAGAGGAGGATCAGATGGGAATAAATCTGATCTGGAGAGGTTGAAGCCCAGTTTGCAGTCCCTGGGTAACCCGGACAGCTCCATTTGTGGTGAACATAACTAGTTTCATTGGTGTAGCACCCGTGGCCCTCACTGAGGTCCACCTGCTGAATTACAGTTTGCAGAATTGCAGATCAGTTTTCCTAATCCTTGTTCTTTATGAAGCTTTTGGTCCACCTTGTCCAGCGTCATCCACATTTCCTGTGTTCTGCTAGACTTGAAAGCAACTTGAGGGTCTTTGTACTCCCAGCACCTGGCATAGTGTCTGGCTTATGTCGGGTGTTCGATAAAAGTAGGGTGAATAATGACTGGCTTTGTTCAGTTTTGGGGGGCAGAGTTGTTGTCTGGGGCTTTCCCCTTGGTCTCCCCAAGTAGGGAAGCTGATTCTGAGTTTTGAATGGATTAGACCGGTTGACAGTAAGTTGGAGTGACTGACCTGATCATGGTGGTGGTAATCTCTCAAAGAGGAAATTACAAATTAATCTCCAATGATAAATGATAGACACTGTCTTTTGTGAGTATGAGAGATGCTTTCTTGTTTTTATGGGCATGAAAGTACAATTGTAACACCTGTATGTCTGGGAATAAATGCAGCGGAATCAGTATTTTTAAAAATATGTCTCTCCTTTCCCCCTCATTTATAGCTGACTTTATCCCAGGAGGATCCAGAAGAAACAGATGTCCTTTCATGATGTGAGATTATCCCCCCCACCAATAAGATAATTCACACCACTTGATAGTTAGTGAAGAGCTCTGTTAGTTCAAGGCAGGGAAGGGAAGACTGTGGGCCACCTGTGACTAGGGAAGACTTCCCAGAAGGGCTTTTTAAAAAAAATTATTTATTTTATTTATTTTTGGCTGCCTCAGGTCTTAGTTGCAGTGCACGGGCTTCTCTCTAGTTGCGGCCTGCAGATTTTCTCTCGCTGGTTGTGGCACGTGGGCTCTGTAGTTTGCGGCACGCGGGCTCAGTGGTTGTGACACAGTGGGCTTAGTTGCCCCGCGGCATGTGGGATCTTTGTTACCAGGGATCGAACCCGCGTCCTCTGCATTGCAAGGTGGATTTTTTTTTTTTTTACCACGGGACCACCAGGGAAGTACCCAGAAGGGCTTTTGATCACAGTTGGATGAATAAAGTTCAGATGAGACGAAATGGGGGCGAGTTATTTTATCTGGTAAGACTATGTATAGATAAAGTGAGAGTGTGGGTTTCGTGTAGGAGAGTAGCTGGAGAGACTTTTAAGAAAGACAAACTGGGGTTGATTATGAAGTCCTAGAATGTTGAAGATTACTTAAAATTACAATTGGCACCATTTTAGGAGCTTTTATTATATTCCTTACACCATAATCTGAAATGCATTATTGCTGTCCCTCTCATACACTCTGCAGAAGGTATGATATCAGTTCATAAACTGGTGTGAAGAGGCGCACTGAGCGTGGGAGAGCTGCTACTCAGGTGGCTCTTGCCGTTTTCCTGCGAATCTAGCTTTAGGCCAGAGCTGTGGCTTCACACGTTTGACGGCGCAGGCAGAAGATGAAGTTCAGGGAGACTGTCTGTGTACACAACCGGGTCCTGCACCCAGGTCACAGACGGCAGGGCACGGTGGGCCGCTGGTGTGCCAGCTGCTTTGGCAACAGTGAGGCTCCAGGGTGGAGGGGCGAGGCGGCGTTGCCCGCAGTGTTGTAAGTGGAGGGCGTGTTCAGGAAGGGCTGGAGCCGGTTGAGGAGAGCTTCCAGGCACTGAAAGAAGGGTTATGTCGTTGGAGAATGAGGGGTTCGATTATAAAGGGGAAGAGGGATAGGATTTAGACAGAAATAACTGAAGTCTTGGGTAGCAGGAGAACCATCGTTTTGTTCGCAAAAGAACTTAGGGAATAGCTTTAAAGGAAAAGCCCTGAGTTGAAATGTAGACGTGTTGAGTTTGAGGAACAGTGTGGTTTCTGACTGGAGACAGCAGCGGCCAGGCGCTGGTCCTGAGCTGAGGACAGAGGTCTGGGAGAGTTAACTGTCTTGCACTCGGTTTGCATAACCCTCCTGTGTATGTGTGGATTCTTCTCTGCATTCTCACAACCTGTGAGTTGGGGGGTCTCCTTCCTTTTTGTATCAGAACAATTCAAGTTAGTTGAGGTCCATCGGCATCACACAGTCGGTAGTGGGGGCGGGACTTGCATGTAGGTCTTCTGACTCGTGATCTCACGTTCTTTTCACAGTTCTCTTCTCCCTCTTATGTGCACATCAAGACAGTGAATGAAACTTGAATGGCCATCTAGGGAAGTGTGCAAAGTAAGCGGGGTGAGTCCCCCTGGGGCCCCGATTGGGGGCCAGCCTGGGACCAGCAGGTGGGGAGGGTTGTCTTGTCTCTTAGCTGGACCAGCTCTTATAGGGCAGTATCTTCAGGTCCTTTATTTCTTTGGAACGTGTAGAGTGTTGTCTTTTTTTCTTTTTCGAAATGGAAGCAAGTATTTTTAACCTCAGATTATAAATGTGATTTTAAAGACACCAGAGAGCGTGAAAGTCCTGCATCCAGAGATAGCCTTTGTTAAAAACATTGATGTTAAGTTGTTCCAAACTTTTTTTTTTTTTTTTTTTTTTGTGGTACGCAGGCCTCTCACTGTTGTGGCCTCTCCCATTGCGGAGCACAGGCTCCGGATGAACAGGCTCAGCGGCCATGGCTCACGGGCCCAGCCGCTCCGCGGCATGTGGGATCCTCCCGGACTGGGGCACGAACCTGTGTCCCCTGCATCAGCAGGCGGACTCTCAACCACTGCGCCACCAGGGAAGCCCATGTTCCAAACTTTTTTAATGCTTGTGTCTGCGTATATACCCCTCAGTATTAGTTAATAAAATAAAAATAAAATCCACAAACAGAATCACATGATATATTCTGTAACTTGCCTTCTGTAACTAAATGATAAATATATCATTAATCGATGGGTCTAGATCTAATGAACATTTTAAAATGTCTGAGTAATGTCACATTATATAGTTGAACTGTAGTTTATTTGACCGGCACCTATGACAGTCATTGTTCTGATGTTTCATTGTTAATAACGCTGTAATGGAAATCATTGAATATATACCTTTGTACACTTGCCTGGTTATCTGCTTCCGATACCTTTCAAGAAGTGGAATTTCTGGTTCGCACATTTTAAATTTTGGTGCATATTGCCAGATGAAATCTCCTTAAAAGGTATACCAATTTATATTCTTGTCAGAACTGTGCCAGTGTGCTCACTGTTACCTTGTCAGCAGTTTTATTCATTAATCATTAATAGTAATCTGAAGTGTAAAAATGGTATTTAAATAGACTTTGTTTTTCTGCATGCTGTGGATAGCCATTTAGTATAATACTTTGTTTGAACAGTTTTTACTTTCTCTCAATTTGGATTTCTCCTATTGTGTATGTGTGTGTATGTGTTTAAAGATACGTTTGAATCTCTTCTGTTCCATGTGTTATCTATTAATGGACCAGAATCCTAGTTTTAATTGCTGTTATAGTATGTCTGATGTGTTTTGATCAATGTTCTTTCCTACAGTGTCTCAATATATGTACAGCAGGCTGGTAAGTTGTATTCTCAACCGACAAACTAAAGACAGTGTTTATGCAAAGGGCCACATAATTTCAAGAAAATTTTGTGTCAGTGGTTGAGTTACTAATCATTTGATTTTTTTTTAAATCTAATATTGGCTTATTTTCTTTCTTTTTTAAAAAAATTTATTTTTATTTTTGGCTGCATTGGGTCTTCGTTGCTGCGTGTGGACTTTCTCTAGTTGCGGCGAGCGAGGGCTACTCTTCGTTGCGGTGTGCGGGCTTCTACTGCGGTGGCTTCTTGTTGTGGAGCACGGGCTGTAGGTGCGCGGGCTTCAGTAGTTGTGGCACATGGGCTCAGTAGTTGTGGCACGTGGGTTCAGTAGTTGTGGCTCGCGGGCTATAGCCCGCAGGCTCAGTAGTTGTGGCGCACGGGCTTAGTTGCTCCGCGGCATGTGGGATCTTCCCGGACCAGGGATTGAACCCGTGTCCCCTGCATTGGCAGGCAGATTCTTAGCCACTGCGCCACCAGGGAAGCCCCTGACCCTTTGGTTTTAATTTAGAATTGCGTTGTGTTAACTTGTGTAATACTGAGTATGATTTCATTTTGTAGAAATTGAGAAAAAGTTTATATAAAAAGACATGGCAAATTTTAGAAAATCTTGACGGGTGGAAAGTAATGTTACATTAGGAACTAAGCTTATATTTTATATGAGGCACATAAAGTTAGTTCGTAATTCCTTCAGCAGCAGTTGGCTTCTGTGCTGGTACTTTATAATTAATTGCATGTAAGGAAGGATGTCTTTGACCTTTTTGCTTAAAAATGGAGGCAATGAAATGATGGGAGCCAGGGCACAAAAGGTGAAGCTTATTCCTCCCTGTTCAGGAGGTCAGCGGAAACGGTGTGCAGCTTCATGTAGTGAGCTGTAGAAAGGCGATGCTGGAATGTTAGTCCAAGGAACTTAGATGATTGCGTAGATGTTATCAGGCGTTTTTAGTTTGGGGAGAAGTACAGTGACATTAAAGTGAGACTAAGATTGCATAGTTGGTGATGTCCTCCAGGATGGCTTTGACATGACTGCTGCAGGTAGAAGGAGCTGAGCTAGGCTGTTGGCCCAGGTGTGCAGTAGCAGTGCTGAGTTAGATCGCTTCCTGGGAGTAAAATGGACAGAGGGGCGCACAGACTTGGGGCTGTTAGGTCTGTGTCAGGGAGTACTTCTTCGCATAAGACATGTTAAACCAAACTGATCACCACTGGTAAAAACAAAGAGGTGGGTAGGAGGGGTAGTTAATAAAGAGAAGGATATGTTTAAGGTAGAGGTGATTATTACTGTTCTGTGTTTTTATTAAGGAACCTTGGAATATGTTGGCTGCTAAAGAAACTACCAAAAATTAGCTACTTGGATGTGATCTCTCTCAGTTACTATTTGAACTCTGCTTTGCTAGTAGTGGAATTTTTGTTCGTGAGGACCTATTCATTCAACAGATAATCTTGAGTACTTTGTGTTATGTCACAAGATATTTCCTGTCCCTAGGCAGCATTTTGGAGTATTTACTGTGGAGTTGGCAGTGTGCTGAATATGCTCTTTTGTGGGCATTATATTATTTGTTTTCTACAAAAGCAGTATGAGGCAGGTATTGCTAATATCCCTACTTTACAGGTTAAGAAATAGAAATTCAGATGGATGTGTACTGATGAGGACATTGGGTTTTTTTTTGTTTTTAACTCTGTTTACTTGACAGTGAAGCCATGTGGCTCATGGATTGGCTGGAGAAGATGTAACTCAGTAAAATTTTATAACTTTGATTTAGATTAAACAAAATTGGTCTTTATATAGGTCTTATGACATTTCTTTTAAAATAATTTAAAATATTAGCATGAGTAAATATATTTTGTTCATTCTGTTACCCTTTTAGAACATTTAATTTTATAACCCATACTTTTCAGTTAGAATCTGACCAGAGCTTTTATTTTGCTCACATACAGATTCCTATTTCCATTCCCTTATTATTGTGTCCAGTCTGCAGATTATGAAAAAAATAAAATTAAATGTAGAAATAAAATCTTTCCTCTACCAAACAAACTTAGCTTGCTGTGAAGCCGTGACATGACCACCTAAAAATTAGTCATACAAGGTTGAAGTTACAGATCAAGATAGAAATAGATTGTTTTAAAGGACTTTAGTCTTACAGGAGCTAAGGTAAAGGAGAGAGAACTTGAGATCAGGCAACTTTATGAGGAAATGCAAGTGGTGGAAAAGCAGGGGTCTCTGTGATATGCCTTGGCTTGGACTGGGACAGCGTGCTTGTGTGAGAGTCAGGGGACATCTTTCTCGTTTACTGTTTATTTCACATCTGGCTCTTTGAATTGTTAGTTACATCTTGCTTGTTACCCCTGCAAGATGGTATACCCTTCAGGACAGAGACTCAATTTTGTCTGTTTCCATGTACACAAAATTTACCTTATAGAACCTCCCTGGAGTAGGTCGGTACTGTGGGTGTCTCCAGGGCGTCTTTCCTCTCAGGGCAGTGACAGGTTTGGGGACCTCTTAGCTCAGCAGTAATTTCATTTTTCCTGTCTGCAGTTTGAGAATAAGAAAGCCTGGACTGGCCTTTATGCTGTATATGGGTCAGGCGTTGGTGCACAATGCAGGTTTGGTCTGTGTGTTTCTGTATATTTATGCTCACTTGTAGGAAGCTAGGATTTTCATTTCACTGGCAGTTGTTACTGTTCCTTTTAGGTAGTGAAGCATAATATTTATGCCTTTCCGTGGCCACAGTGGCCACAGAGTCCCTCTGTACAGGCATTATTTGTATATTTTGCTCATTTTCATGGATTGGCTGCGAATATGATATGCTGAGAGCTGATAGGAGATGCTGGGTCCAGACTTACTTGAAAGTGGGATGAAGACTGCCTTGGAGAAATTATGGAAAAGAAAATGTCTTAGCTCTGTCTTACCACAGTGAAAGGCTGCTCCAAAAGTGTTTCAGTGACTTGTATCCATCAACATGAGAAAGGATGACCAAAAGGTGTGGGAGGAATTAAGTTTTTGTCCAGCATGAACGGTGGGAGATCAGGTTCATAATTTCTGGTGTGCGTGTAACCCTTGCACAGGCATATGTAAGTGTCATTTTGTTCAGTAGTTATCTCATGGCCAATCTTGCTTCACCCCTTCACCCCTCACTTCCCCTTGTCTCACTACTTTGATCTTGTAAATTTTGAAGAACAGATATGCCCCCCATAGCTCTGCAAGGAAGATATTATCTCTGCTTTTGAGATGAGAGAGGTGTGTGTTTATTAAAGTTTTACTTACCTATCCCAGGAACACCGGTTGCTTTTCAGGAAGGTCATAATTATTTATAGTAGATTCCCACCTATAATATATGAATGCTGAATGTCTTTAATGATTACCAGTATTTTGCCAATCTTATCTATCCCCCTGTCTAGCTAAACTCTCCCCTCCCTCCCTCTCTTCCTTCTTAAATTTGCTTTTGCTAGACTATTATAGAACATTTCAAATATCATTTTACACATGAATTTTTTTAGAACTAATTATTTTTTACAACTATTATTTTATAACCAAAATGCTGTTATCATCCAAAAAGAGGAATCGTATTATATAGATTTTTTTTTTTAGTTAATTAATTAATGTATTTATTTTTTGTCTTCGCTGGGTCTTCGTTGCTGCCCACCGGCTTTCTCTAGTTGCGGCGAGCGGGGGCTGCTCTTCCTTGGCGGTGCGCGGGCTTCTCACTGCGGTGGCTTCTCTTGTTGCGGAGCACGGGCTCTAGGTGCATTGGCTTCAGTAGCTGTGGCGCACGTGTTTAGCTGCTCCGCGGCATATGGGATCTTCCCAGACCAGGGCTGGAACCCGTGTCCCCTGCATTGGCAGGCGGATTCTTAACCACTGCACCACCAGGGAAGCCCTGTGCGGTGGTTTAGTCGAATCTGGACTTAGATGGAGTGGTCCTCACAAGACCGCTCTCACTTGGGATACCAGCCACAGGTTTGGTGGTGCCCAGGACCACCCTCACTTCGGACCAGCTGACTGCAAAGTCTGGCGTTCCCCAGGCTCACAGAATTCAGGAAAGTGCTGTGCTTATGATTACAGTTCTATTATAGCGAAAGGATACACATTAAGATGAAAAGCAGACAGAGGCAGATCCGCACGGAGGGGAGTCTGGAAGGGTTCCAGGCGCTGAGCTCTGGTGGTGCCCACCACGGGGTCGAGGGAGGCTCCGTGCTGCCCTCTCTGCCGCAGCACAGAGTATGGCGCCCTGGGGCTTACCCGAGTCGTTGGGCAGAGTTGTAACTGAGGCTTCATCACCTAGCGTCCCGTGGCTGGCCTGTAGTCTCTGGCTGCTCCTGGAGGCCAGACACACATCTTCATTCCCCATTTCCTCTGGGGATTGGGACTGATGCCGTGTTTCCCAGCTGTACGCACAGTTGAAGGAATAAAACAGAAAAGAGCTAGCGTAGATGTTGGAATTGCTTTTACTTAAAAATAATGTGCTTTTTTTTCTTCTTCTTTCGCTGTTCTTTCTGAAAGTAGATATCATGGAGTTTGTGTTTAGATATAAAATTTTCATGTTGCCCACTAAGATGTAAGCTTTATGAGAGAAGGCAATTTTATTATATTGTTTTCTCTTTATTCCCAAAGCCAAGAAAATGCCTAGGATGTACTAGAGTCTCAGGTGAATTTTTATTGAATGAATGTTATTCATTGACCTGGGTTCAAGGCCCTGGAACGTGTATTTACTAAGTTTCTGCCTTCGGCAAGTTGAGGAAACTCTGAGTCTTTTTGTTCATCTGCAGAGGGGGACGGTAATACTATAGGTATCTTACATGTTGTGAAAAGTGAGTGAAGTGATGCTGAGCATGATGACCGCATATGGTGCACCCCCCGTAAGCACCAGCAATGATGATTTCAGGTGCCGCAGACCCTCAGTGCTGTGGACCCCGGGAATGATGACTGGCCTCGCCAGCTGGGTTTTCTGCACACTGTTCAGGGGCGGCCCTTGGTGCGGGCTGACGGTGAGAGTGCGGAGTGAAGATTTGGAAGGGGGCTCTGGTTCACGCTGCCGGTTTGATGGCTGTAAACCATAGTCAGGGGATGAAAACATGGGACATCCTATCGGGGTGGGTGGGCTTCGGAGCTGTTGAAATGAGCTGAATGCGCAGTGATGGGGTCAAGTGTGCCGATACAGTGGAGTGGAGTTCTGCTGAGTTCTAGAGCCACTGACATCAGCACTGTCCTTGAAATTGGTACCTTGTTCATCAGGTGTGCAGACAGACTCAGCCTCAGATAAGTTTTGTTCAGGTTTTTGTCGGTGTTGTGAATGACTGCGGGTCACAGGTTGAGCTGCGGCTTTGGGCGGGCGCCCAAAGAAGACTGGTGTTTGTTTGAAGGACACAGGAGCTGCTGCGGCTTGTCAGTTTCTCTCATTTGCTGCAGGTGTTGTGGAGGAGGGCGGCGACACTGAGGTCGGTCGCTAATCTCTGATGCTCCTGATGGACTGAGAGTGAGGTCGTGAAAAGGAAAAGGAAAGATGGAGTGTTCCAGATTGAAGGAGATTAAATAGATTTTACAGCTAAATGCCGCACATGGTCCTGAGTTGGATCCTGTATTGGGAGAAAAAAACTTTAAAGAATGTTATTGGGGCAGTAGTTTGAATATTGTCTGTGGATTAGATAAACAGTAGTGATCAGTGATTTGATAAATGTACTTTGATTATGTACAAGAAAATCCTTGCTGTTAGGAAATACACATTCTGAAATATTTATGGATAAAGAGACATTCTATCCTGTCTTCATATTACTCTCATAGTTCAGAAAAAATGTATCTAATATTTGTATGTATCTAAAGAGAGAGAGGAAGAAAGAAGGAAAACCGCACGCGGAATGAACTGGTCCAAATGGTAAAGCAGTGGAGCACAGTGGGTGAATCTGGGCAAAGGGCAGAAGGGAGTTTTTTGTACTATTTTTGCTACCTTTTTTCTTATGTGTGAAACTATATCAAAACAAAAAAGGTAAATAATATTGAAAAGGAAACAAAGAAAGAAAACTTAGAATAATATAGTGATTATTATAAAGACTTTATGTTTAGTCTCAGAGAAGTGCTGTGTCTTCCTGTAGTGCTTTCCCCACCTTCCCAGGACGGGCTTCCTCTCACCCCCTGCGACCCTGTCTAAATGGACCCACACAGAGGCCTGCTGCCGTCACCCCAACCTAAAGTAGGTCCTCCTTCCTGCCCACTCTTCGTTCATTGTAATCATCACAACTTACATCATGTTTGCTTTCTTCTTGTTTGATGCCTTCTTCTCCCTCAAGATGGTGGACTCCATCAGGGCAAAGACCACATCTGTTCACAGAATTCCCAGTCCTGGCGCCTAAGTTCATAGGCATTGGGTGGATTTGGATGAATGAATGAGTGAATGAGTGAGTGAGTGAATGAATGAATCATCTGCACCACCAGTGTTGTTATACTTCTGTTTTAGTCACATACTTCAGCTGTATAATCTGTCATGAAACAAGATGGCTCCTCTTCACCTGTAAGATAAAGTTTGTGCATTCGCTGACATTTTTTAACTAATTTGCCCTTTTATCCATGAAATCTTCATTGACTGCAGTCATGTGATGCCCTGCTTATCTCTAGTTTCCTCTCTTGATAACAGCTCAGGTCTGCATCCTTTCCCTAGGGATGCACCCTCTCGCTACTCTTTTCTTGTCAATCTGAGTGCCTTTCCTGTTTCCCTATCATCTCTACATACTTCTTAGACAGTATTGCGATTATGGTCGTTCTGCTTACTTTTCCTGGCGGCAGATGTTACATTTTTTTTCATTGTTTCTGTATCTTCAATGCTCAGTCCTTGAATGTACAGAATCTACAGAATCTAATGTTGGGTGCGTTTCTCGAGTGCTTGTCTTAGGCATTGCGTTGGATGTTTATATATGCATCGTGTTGCTTAATTTTTAAGCTCACTGGATAAGATGAGTTTCCATTTTTTCTGGTAATTGAGGTTCACAGAAGTTCTGGGACTGTGCTGGTCTTATTTACTGTTACATCCCACGTCTAACATAGTGCATGGTACGTAGTAGGCAACCTATGCATGAATAAAGTCAAACTCACAAATAATCAGAGACAGGGTTTACATGTAAAATAATGAAATACTATTAGCAAGCATTTGAAAATAGTGTGATGGCAAGGGTACAGCGACCTTGCTGACTGGGTGCATTGCCTGAGGAGTATAAATTGGTAAGAGAAGCAAGCCTAACAGCCTTGAAATTTTGGATGCTTTGACCCAGCAGTTTTACTTCTAGGATTGACTTCATGGGAATGATCCTAAGCATAAGAACAAATGTGTACCTGTGAGATTAAAAAGCAAACACCTGGAGATAGATAGTAAATAGACTGTGGTGAATTCACAGGTTGGAATGCTTTTTGGCCATCAATATTGATGTTTATGAAGTATTTGTAATGGTGTGGAAGGATGATTATTAAGTGATGGACAAGTAATTTAGAGAAGTCAAGATAGTCTGGATAATGTTCTGGTATGAAATTCTCATTTAAACTTTCAGTGATTTTTCACATGTTTTTCTCTCACACTACAAGCCCCACAGGGGGGTGGGCAGGGGACCGTGCTTATTACTACCCAGAGACCCAGCTCTGCTGCTTGGGATGCCCTGATAATCAGCTCTTTATTTATCACTTCAGTCTGTTGGCTTCCTAGTCACTTTCCTTTATTCATTAAAAGATTTGGTTCTACTGTAGTGTAACGGGAGCATATCTCTTCGTGTAAGTTAGGTATCTGTTTAGTTGGGCTGAGCCGCTGGGGTTGCATTTGTAGAGTAGTTGCATCACCCATAATCGGTAGTGGGGCGAGTGTGTTGGTGGTGGGTGAAGTGCAGCCTTACTTATCCTTGGTGGAGATAAAGAACCTGTGGTCAGTGCCACGCATGTGACTTCTTGGCAGTCTTCATAATGAAATCCTTTACTGGTGTAAGATTAATCATTCATTTTATTGAGAAAGTATTTTAGAGCTAGTTCCCAGGAATACAGGGTCCTTGCTTTAAAGAAGCTTGCCGTTCAGTAGAGGAGAGAACTCTGTAAAGAAACATCACAATATATGCAGCGTAGAAGCGCACGTGGAGTACATAGTCAGCACAGCTAATGGCAGCATTGTGTGATTGACTCAGTGAAAGACTGTGTGTGCGGGGCGGGGGGGGGGGCAGGGGGAGGGTGATCACAGCAGACCAAGGAAGGAGGCTCTAGGCTGGGGAACAGCCCTCACGAAGGCTCAGAGACTTGAAAGGGCTAGTTTTGTTCAGGAAGGTAGGCAGGGTGGTATCTGGGAGTGACAAGCTGGGGAGGGGTGGGAAGCGGTGGGGAGGCTGCGGGTGGAGAGGAAGAAGCCACGCAGCGTCTGCTGTTTTCCTGGGTGTTATCATTGTGGTTAGAGACCCGAGAAGACGGAATTGGACTGTCTGGGTTTGAGTCCTCACTCATTACCCTGTGACATTACTGAAGCCCGTAATTCTTAGTTTCCTTGTCTATAAAGTGAGGATGATGATAGTATCTACTGTAAAGGATTCTTGTGAGGATCCAGTGAAAACGTTTCATTTAGTAAAGCGTTTAGAGCAGTCGCCTGGGACATAGTAAATACTGGTAAACGGTGGCCGCTGCTGTTAAGGTCATCCTGACCCTGGTTGGTGTCCCGGAGCAGAAGCGCCTGACCACCCGGGTTGAGAATGGCCTCCCTGAGGGCGGTGGGAGGGTATATGCGGGGGTGGGGGTGGGGTCAAGGAGGTGGGGAGCCAGTTGAGAAAGTCCAGAGTCAGCGAGGGCTTGGGTTGCCACAGGAACAGGGGTAGGTAGCGTAGATGTTGCGTCAGAACCAAGCAGACGTGGATCGTTACCGACGTTTATGGATCTGTGAGGAAGACGGAAGATCTAGGGCAGCACGTGAGAGTGGGTGAATGTCGGTTCCATCAACAAAGAGAAGCGAAAAATGAACAGAGTTTCAGGTGGCAGAGCGGATTCGAGAGGGGTTGTGTAGAGAACTTGGGGCCAGGGAGTGGTTCAGGCTGGGTTCGGTGGTCGGCAGTGGTGCCTCTGCAGCCCCGGGGGGGCGGTGAGGTCCCAGCCGAGCGCTAGGGAGGTGGCCTAGGAGGACGAGGGGCCCGGGCAGGCTGGCGGCGGCCCTGCCCAGCGCTGTCCTGTGGGCCTGTGGTGGGCTGCCGCGCTACCTGTCGCTGAGGAACAACTACCACGATCGTCGCTGTTTAAAACAGCACAGACGTATTATTCCACGTTTGTGGGCACGGCTCGGCGGGGTCCTCTGCTTCACGGTCTCTCACAAGACTCCAGTGAAGGTTTCAGCCCGGGCGGGGTCTTGTCTGAGGCTCAGCAGGAATGATCCGCTTCCGAGAGCTCGCTGTGGTTGTCAAGAACCGGTGGTTCCTCGCAGGCTGTTGGACTGATGCCCTCAGCTTCTTTCTGGCTGTTGGCTTCGGTTTCTTGCCACGTGGGCCTCTCCCTATGACAGCGCATTCCATGGAAGCTGGCAGGAGGGAGGTCATGGTCCTGAGTAGCCGTCATGTAAGTGACACCCCATCACCTTGGCCGAATCTCAGTGGTTAAAGCAGATCACAGGCTCCGCCCACGTGCAAGGGGACTTGGGGAAGCCGAGGCGCTGCCTCAGAGGCCCAGTGCTACGGGCACCATTTTATTCCTGTCTTACAAAAGAAGAAACTGAAACAGTTAAGCATGCAAGTAGTGGGGCCGTTATATTTTAAGGACTGAAAAATGGCTGTACACTTTGACAGTGTCGGGGAGTTCTTTGGGGACTTCTGTTTGGTGTCTTTTTAATGCAGTGGTGTAGGTCAAGGTCATATGCTTGTGGTTCAGTGAATGTGCAGGTAGGAAGAGAAGCTGAGTAGAGATTACTCTTTCAGAAGGTAATGTTAAAAGGAAGAGCACTTAACCGTTTTTTGTAGTCACATTGAATTATTTCTCTCTATAATCAGAAATTTTTCTTTTCCAGTTCACTGAGTTTAACCAGTAATGCCATTCAGTTGCCAATATCAAGCAAAGCAAACATAAGCCACTTTTAATCTGCTTTTTAAGAAAGTGGTAATCCTTTTCACAGTGCCTGACGGTAAGTCACAGTTCCTGCCTTTATAACGGAGTTTTGATCTAATGCATTTAAAATAGCGATTTTGGAAACATTAATTTTAAAGCCTTATTTGCTTTTTTCTTCCCTCATCTGCTCTAAGTTCATGTGGAGAGAGCATAAAGAAAGATAACTACTAGTTTCTGGAAATGTATTTGTCATCTTTCATCACTTACATTGATATTGGGGATTTTTACCTCCAGTTGTTAAAAATAAAACGCTAGCTCTTGACATCTGTCCCTTTTATTTATAGATGAGGAAGCTTTATTATATATATGGGGTTTTGACTTGGACAACTAGGTGATGGCAGGGTTGTTTTAAATATTCTGATTTCCCGACCTGTGCACTTTCTGCTGTTCCACAAAGTGATGAACTGTAAGGGCCAGAGTTTCTTTCGTGAAGTGTTTCTAACTCAGCGTGGAGGTGGAACTCAGAGTAAGAGGCACCTGGTGGAAGGAATAGGGACTGACTCTTTCCCTCCTATTGCAAGTGGTGGCTCTTCTTGTTTGCTGTTAGTAAGTTTAACCTTAAGACTTTTTCATTGTTACAAGGTAGAAGCAGGGGAAGAACTTTTGGAGTTAGGATGATGTTGGACCAAATTTTTAATTTTTGTTTTTCTTCTTAATATAGGGTGGTCCATGAGAACAGTGTGAAATATACACCAAACTGTTCTAACTACTGTCTTCTTTCTTCCTCAGAACAAATTATTTTTCTTTATGATAGAAGTTACGCTTCTCATTAGCCTCATTACTGTTCATTTTTGTTTTTTAAGCAACAAGTTTACTGAATTGTCCAGTTAGCCGTTCTAGACATCAAAACCTATTCCGTTTTTTTGTTGCTTATGTAGTATAACTGTGCTCTGTCTTATGTGAGCATAATTGTCTTTGTACTTGCGTTTGTAAATTGACCACTTTTCTTGTCTGTTTCTTTCAGTAATCGTATCAGAGTGAGGTATAAGCTCACAGAATCCAGAGAAATCATCATGAAGTTGTATGTATTTCTGGTGAACACTGGAACCACCCTGACATTTGACACTGAACTTACAGTGCAAACGTGAGCTGGGTTTCATTGATTCTCATCAGTTTTGCATTTTGTACATGTAAAAAGTTAAAGATTTGATTTTGAGAATACTATTCCTTTATTAAATAAGAGTAGCAGTATGGCAAGTCTTCACTTTTTTATCCTCAGCATATTACGTATACAGTTGTCATCTTCCTCTAAAGCGCTAATGATAAATTTGTTAAGTTGTGCTTTGTTCTGTTTGCGTGACTGTGTTTTTCAGAGTAAACATACTGATTTCAAACCAAAGCAGTCGAATAGAAGTAAGTTTTCATAGCTAGTTGCTCTTCTGAGTTGCCCAGGGCGCTGCTGAGGGGGTTATTGCTATAGCTACATAAACCAGCATGTACCAGCCCTGTGGTTTTTCGTCACTGTTTTTATTATTTTATGTGAATAAAGTCAATAGTGTTTGTTTTGTTTGTTAATGATAGAATAAAATTTCGAATTAATCTTATTTTTTAATGGAATTATGAAATTATTTTTTTGAAAGTTCTAGTTTTTATAAAATCTGATTTGACCTGTAAAGGAATGGTTTTTTGAAAGATTAGGAAAAGAAAGCGATTTCCATATGGTGTAGACTTCATGTGTTTTGTGTAATGTGATGTGGAGATTTTAACACACATTCTTTGTTCTGAGGATTTTAACAGACCTGATGCTAATTTGAGCATGTTCCTTTGCTACGTTATATAAAGATCACAAAAATAAATGTTTCTACTGCCTGCATTTCATAAGCTCACTTTTAGGTGTGGGACACGGGTGATCGTTGACCTTCTAGTTATTTATGATTGGCTGGTTGATTATGGAATCCAGCTGCAGAAACAAGAAGCTTGTAGTGTTTACTACTGTTTTTGGGGAAATTTTTAGAGTGAAATTCATTTATCTGTCAGGTATTTTTACATAGTGCCACTTGGATAATGAAAAAAGTTGTCATTGGGCAAATGTAAATAGCTGATGTTTTGGCCCCCTGCCCCCCCTCTTTTAAAGTGTGGCTGACCTGAAACATGCCATCCACAGCAAGTATAAGATCGCTATTCAGCACCAGGTGTTGGTGGTCAACGGGGGAGAGTGCATGGCTGCAGACCGGAGAGTGTGCACCTACAGTGCCGGGACGGTAGGTGTCCAGGGCCTTTCCTTCCATACAGACGCACTCCAGCTTCACGGAGGGGCTCAGGGCTCGTGGTCGCAAGGAATGTGTATCTGATTGGTGTATGGAGGGCAGTGTGCACGTTCGTTATTTGTAACATTTTACTTCTTTTTTTTTTTTGAATTTTTACTTCTATAGGACACAAATCCAATTTTTCTTTTTAACAAGGAAATGATCTTATCGGAACGTCTACCTGCTATTCCTAAAACTACCTTTTCAACAGAAAATGACATGGAGATAAAAGTTGAAGAGTCCCTTATGATGCCTGCAGTTTTTCACACTGTTGCTTCAAGGACACAACTTGCAGTGGTAATTGTAATATTTATTTATACCTAGTACAGTTTAAAATTAAAAATTGGCATTATTTAACAGAATAATGTCTTATTCACATGCTTGGTAATGTTTTTGTGGACTATTAGCTTACTAGGCATTGGCGAATGATCTAAAAAATTGATTGCTTCTAAAAGCATTCAAATCTTGGGCTTCCCTGGTGGTGCAATGGTTAAGAATCCGCCTGCCAACGCCAGGGACACAGGTTCGAGCCCTGGTCCAGGAAGATCCCACATGCCACGGAGCAACTAAGCCCATGCGCCACAACTGCTGAGCCTGAGCTCTAGAGCCCACGAGCCACAACTACCGAGTGCACGTGCCACAACTACTGAAGCCCACGTGCCTAGAGCCCGTGCTCCACAACAAGAGAAGCCACCGCAGTGAGAAGCCCGCGCACGCAACGAAGAGTAGCCCCTGCTCGCTGCAACTAGAGAAAGCCTGTGCACAGGAACAAAGACGCAATGCAGCCAAAAATTAATAAATACAAAATAAATAAATTTATTAAAAAATAAAAGCATTCAAATCTAAATAGTAGAGTAGTCTAAATTATAGAGGAAACATGCCAAAAACATGAAAAATAACAAACTTTGAAAAAATATTTTGTGATTACTTTGTCTGGATTTTAAATTTCAGGCGTGTGCTTTGTTCGTCATCCTACGTTTGCAAACAGTTACAAAATCTTAGGGTGGAACAACTGTCTTAAACATGGTTTGTTTACTCTTTCCTAGATGATGGTGTGCAGTTAATGACTTCAGGACATTGCTTTGATCAGTGCAGTACCTATGTTTGAGTAGACAGACATAGGCACAGAGAGCTTAAAGAACTCTTAAGATTGTGACTTTTCTCTCACATCCATATTTAGGTCCTGGAGGAGCGCCCAGTCTCTTCCTAATACATACACCTCTGTGTTGCTGCTTGCAGCCCCCGTGCATTGTTTCCCAGCCATTTGGTTTATTTTTTGTTTTTTTGTGTTTGTTTTTGACTTGCTGGTACTTTACTGTAATACTGGCTGTAAGCTATCAGTCGTGGGACACATTTTGCTTTCAGACATAAAAAAAAAATGTTATCTTTTAGAATCAACTGAAAAAGAGTATTTACCTTTTATAAAAATAAATTAATGAAATAAACTATTAAGTAGTAATATTTGCGTTCTTAAAAGAAATTTCAGAGCAGGTTGTTTTAATGTAGTACATACATTTGTGAAACTATACCATTTTTCACACAGGATACAACATAAAAAGAGAATAACCTCATCTTTCTGGAATATGCTTAATAAACATTAAAGAGTCAGGAAATGATTTTTAGAAAGCAAAATTATTTTTAAAAAGACAAACTCTGTAAACTGAATTTATGTAATAGAGTCCTTGAGATTTGTTTTCTGATTATTGGTCTATAAATAAATTAATAAAACTAATAAAGATAGGTTACACAGTTGCATACCACTTAAAAAGCAATGGTTTTGATTTAATTGAAAAACATAGATACTACATGCTAATAGAAAAATGTAATATTAGATATAAAAATTATAGGCTAACCAAATAGGACGTATAATTGTTAAGTGATTAGAGTAAAAAATCAAAAGAACAAATAAAACTTGATAAAAAGATTTAAAAATCAAACAGATGAAATGAGAGAGAGGATTAGTGTAGCAGTAAACAATCTTTGCAGTATCTAGTGATGCCAGGTGACAAGTTAAAGAATTGTAAAGGTTTAATCCAGGCATGGATTAAGTCAAGTAGGAAAGAGGAGGGCGTATAATGAGTAGCAGAGAAGAGCTAGGAATGGATACTATCTTCATTAAACTAGCAAAAATCTAGATAGGATATAATAGAAATAATAAAGTGAATACTAAACATAAAACAGTGAGATTAATACAGTCCTCCAGTATTTGGTTATTAATTAGCCAACTTTTCTCTTATTAAAAGAAATTTTATGGTATGATCAAAACAGAAAACAACTATGCCATCACAAGAATTACTGCTAAAACAGGTTGCTAAAGTATAAGAAGAAAGATATGCACGGAGCTAGTAGTTAGTGGTTGTTAAAAGCATTAAACAGAAAAAAGTGAAACTAATAATAAAAGATTTAATTTGTGAAAAAGCCAAGCCACATCTGTGTTTGCCTATCAACACAGGCTAAAGATAACAATATTAATCCCAGGAGAACTTTTAATATAATGACGTATGTCAGTGTTCATAGCAGATGGTGGAAACAGCTCAAATGTCCAGTGGATGTATACACAAAATGCGGTATATTCATACAGTGGGATATCATTCAGCCTTCAACAGGAAGGAAATTTGTGATATAAGCTACAACATGGAGAAACCTTGAAGACAGTATACTAAGTGAAATAAGCCAGACACGAAAGGACAAGTAGCGTATCATTCCAATTATATGAGGTCCCTAGAATAGTCAAATTCATAGAGACGGACAGTAGAATAGATGTTACCAGGGACCGAGGAGTGAGGGGAATGTTGAGTTAATTGTTTAATGGATGCCGAGTTCCAGTTTGGGATGATGAGAGAATCCTGGAGATGGGTGGTGGTGATGGTTGCCCAGCAATGTGAACGAGTTCATGGTACTGAGCCATACACTTAAAGATGTGTTAAAACGGTAAAATTTATGTGTGTTTCACCACAAAAAAATTTTTAAGGGAGATTTTAATACATTTCTCTCATAATCAAAAGGATCTTGTGGACTAGATTGAATTCTCTGAATCCTAAAAATATAGAATATACTTTTTTCCTTATAGATAATAACCCAGAAGAGTATCAAAAGACTAATATATTAATAGCAAAAAGCAGATGTTATAGGGATACAAGGATGGTTCAATATTTGGATATGTATTAATATAATTAATTGCCTCAATCACTAATACTTTACAGGAGGAGACATAGAGCATCATATTAATGTTGTCTGGAAGAGGCATGTGTTAAAAGTCAGCAGCTGTTCCTAATTAATTAAATAGCCCTAGAAGGGAGCAAAATAAATGTAACACAGGCTCCACCAAATATAAAAAGATAATCAGCTTTCAAGTAAGTGAAAAGCTAGAGTCACTTGCATAAATCAGAATAAACCTGTTCAGTATTCTTTTGGAACTTCTGGGAAATATACTGAAGTAAAAAAAATCAAGTAAGTGGTGAAGTTAATGGAAAAGAAGTGAAAAACATCCATTTTAGATGATATGATTGCATATTCGGGAAATTTGAGAGAATTTAATAAAAGCCCACTGGAAGGAATTGTAAGGTTGATTGGGTGTTTGATAAATAGATAAACATCATTCCTATTTCTCTGTATTGGCACTGCTTTAGAATAGAAATGGGAAATAAATTGCATTCTCAATAGCAACAACAACAAAAGTCTATAAAGTTCCAGAACATAAAAACTTATTATTTTTTTAATCTTTAAAAAAAAATTTATTTTATAATGGAACATAGTTTATTAACAATAAAACATAATCAAATGAAAAGATATATTCTTAATGTTCATGATCATATTCTAATTACTGTCTGTTCACTAGCTTAATTAGTTACAGTTAATTGCTATGATGAAGCATTTTTGCTTTGGGGGGGTGAGGGGAATTTGGTTGTTTTGTTTGTTTTATTTGTTTTACATAAAATGGATATTAAGTTTGCTTGGAAGGATCACTGTCCAGGAATAGCTAAGAAAGTGATGAGAAAGAAGAATGGGAAGTGGAGGGAAGAATGTACCTCTCAGTTTGTAACATTCACCCAGAGCTACTCTAACCAAGACAGAGACCCACAGTCATACTGTCCATCACGTCAGCAATTAGAGGCTCGGTCTTTTTCTTGTTTGTTTTTTTGCTGCACCACTGGGTTTGTGGGATCTTAGTTCCCCTACCAGGGATCAAACCTGGGCCCCCAGCAGTGGGAGTGCAGAGTCCTAACCACTGGACGCCAGGGAAATCCCCAGCCCTCTTGTCTTTTAACCATCCAGAGCGTGGTCTCCAGAGTCAAGTTTCCCAGTTACTTGGGTGACCTTGGACTGTTGTCTTTACTGCTAGTGAAATTAATAATAGAGTGTTGTTTATTGATAAACATATTTGAAAATGGACATATCACAATTACACATTCATAATTTTTAGTGCACTTTCACAAAGTGAACGCAAATTTTAAAATACGGTGTCACCCCAAAAGCCCCACTTCATGCTTTCTCCCTTTCAGGACCCATTATTTCTTTCATGAAGTTAACCAATATCCTGACTCCTAAAACGGTTTGTTTTCTTTTGTGTCTGGCCTCTTGGACTCAGCATTACGTTCCTGAGACTCGTTCATGTAATCACGTGTATTAGTGGTTTGTATTCACTGCTGTGTGGTATTCCACCATAGCAAGTTCACAGTTTTACTTTTGATGGTTGTTGCTGCCTTGCCCTGTGTGGACCTCTAGCTGCATTTACTCCCAGGAGCAATGAGTTCCTCCTCATTATCACGGCAACAAGCAGGAACCAGAAACGGAAACTTTCCTGTAGCAGTGCTTCCTTTGAAATGAGTTCAGAGCACATTCATGCATGTATGTAAGTACACATATGCAGACGTGCACACAAACATTACCTTCTTTTACCGATTATTTCTTCTTTTCCAATATAGGAGATGTATGAAGTTGCCAAGAAACTTTGCTCTTTCTGTGAAGGTCTGGTCCATGATGAACATCTTCAGCACCAAGGCTGGGCGGCAATCATGGCCAATCTGGAGGATTGTTCAAATTCCTACCAAAAGCTACTTTTCAAATTTGAAAGTATTTATTCGAATTACCTGCAATCTGTAGAGGACATCAAGTTAAAACTTACTCAGTATGTATGCCATTAAAATGGATAATAAGATGTTTGTTTAAAATACCTTTGCAATTTATCAGTAGTTTTAGTAACAGTAATTGCGTTCTTAGTAGGCCATATATTTATTATAATTGAGGTTCATGTTTTTGAGACTTTTATGATGACTTTTATGGACTGTAAGATTTTTAAAATTATGGACAGTTTTATCCTCCATATATTTTATGAATCTGCCATGTTTCTTTTTCTTGTATTTTCTTTATGTAAAAGACTCAAAATACTTTTGAAATCATTTAGAAACCAGGAACCTTTGTCTCTTGCCTTGCTACCAGTTTTACAATAAAGTAAAGCAAAATGCAGAAGTAACAATCTAATGGGAGTGGAAAAGTTTTCAAACATTAGGCAGTCAAGGAAAATTCTATTTTTCTTTTTAAATATTGCCATATGATGAAGGCTTGCTGAGATGGAAAAAAACCTTTGTGTTCCGGTTCTCATTTAGATGTTTTTCTGGTTCTTTGCATATAAGCCCATCTGATACCCATTGGTTCTTTTTTAAAAGGGCTATAATGAATGTAAAACAATACGGCAATAATTCCACACAAATGTAGCCCTTTGTTGTGTGTGTGTTTGTGCTTTCAGTGTTTTGTATTCATTTTTTTTGGTTCTTAAACTTTTTATTTAACTAGAGTTGGAGGGAAGTATTTTCTTTTTCTTCTTTCAAGTGAACTTTATTAATTGAAGTTTCTCTATTTTGTGGCATGAATGTTTAGAACGTTTTGGCCTTAAGTGGACAATGGGGTGCATCTTGGGAAGGAAGGAATGATTAATGAAGACTGGAAGGAGCATTTACAATTTTTATAACCTGAGATTTCAAGTAACTGTTTTGGGGGGTGGGTAGTTCTCTCAGATGTTAATTTAATGTAGGATCCTGAATTATTTTACATAGTTTTTACAGGAGTCAAATCATCAAGATTTCATCTTTTCCCCATGTTTTTTTTTGTTTGTTTGTTTTTGGTTTTGTTTTGTTTTTGCGGTACGCGGGCCTCTCACTGTCGTGGCCTCTCCCGTTGCGGAGCACAGGCTCCAGACGCGCAGGCTCAGCGGCCACAGCTCATGGGCCCAGCCGCTCTGCGGCATGTGGGATCTTCCCGGACCAGGGCACGAACCCGTGTCCCCTGCATCGGCAGGCGGACTCTCAACCACTGCACCACCAGGGAAGCCCTCCCATGTTCTTTTGACAGCATACATCTATCTACCTGTTTATTTTCAGGGAGTGATGAATGCAAGAGTTAACCTTAATCTCTAATAAGAGTGTTAATTTTATGCTTTGCTTTCAATATATCAAAAATGTTTTATCTTTAAGCTAATCAAACATTAAACTTTCTATGGTAAATCTTTTTTATAAGTTCCAATTTTTTATACCTTAAGGTTTGTTAAAAACCAAGTGTCCACGTGTCTAGTGTAAACTTGCTATCTTTAGAGGGTGTTTCAGCATGTGAACGACATCCTCCTTCTCTCTGTCTTCTTTTAAAGAACACCTCATGGACTACTTAGATGCATGTAGTGTTAACAGAGAGGTGGTGAGATTTCTGTGTGTGATAATAACATATTATTTCTTTCAAAATGCTAACCTCTGACTAGAGCAGTCCCATTATTTTACTGACAGGTCTTTTGTACTTTAAGTTTAGGAACTGCGGTTTCAGTCATGGCCAAGATTCCACTGTTGGAGTGCCTAACCAGACATAGTTACAGGGAATGTTTGGGAAGACTGGATTCCTTGCCTGAATGTGAAGGCTCAGAAAAGGCCGATATGAAAACCTCCACTGAACTGGTGCTCTCTCCCGATATGCCTGCAACAATGAACAAACCCTCCTTAACCTCATTTCACAAGTCCGTGCAACATGTAGCCCCAGACACCACAGATGCTGAAAGTGGAAAAGAAATGAGGGAACCTTGTCCAAGTCCTGTCCAGCAGGACGAAGCTGCAGTAGATGCTAAAGACGGTGACCTGCCTTTTTTTAATGTTTCTTTGTTAGACTGGATCAATGTGCAGGATAGGCCTAATGACGTGGAATCGCTGGTCAGGAAGTGCTTTGATTCCATGAGCAGGGTAAGAGTCATCTGATTTTTCTTGTCATTTAACCACTTGAAATTATGTTACCTGTACTAAATATTTTCTGTACAGTAATGGGAGAAGGGGCGGGGGTAGTACCATGTTATAGCGGAAATAATGAGCCTTGGAATAAAACTTTACAACCATATCTAAGACTTTGGACAAATCAAATCATTTAATGCATAACCTTATTTATGAACTGATAGTAAATTTGGGAAGATTGTTAGAAGTAATATAGGTAAAATCTCTATGCAGTGCCGAGCCTTGAGGTGTCCACTCCAATGGGGATGGTCTTGGTGGTGGTGGTACTTTGAATTTTTTTTCTCCTGATCCTGTAATATTGCTTGGACTTTTTAATATCTTCTGTCCTCTACTTTGTCCCTACGGTTAGGCTCTTTGATCTGCTAGGTAAAACTTGGACAGTCTTGCTGGTTTTCATTATTGCGCCTTGAGTACTGAGCATTCTCTGCAAGTAAATCGATAAAATGATAACATTTGGCCATCGCTGTTTCTTACATTAACTTAATAATGATTCATACGTTCACATTTACAGATGCTGTAGAACTTTCAAGCTTTTGGGGGGAAAATATTAATGATATAATTTCGTTTTTATTTATAACAGTTTTTTACACTGAGAATGATTGACGTTCGATGACATACACAAGTCTCGAGTGGTTAATTCACTGGAGTAACCAACATCCAAAGGCAGATACATTGAACCTTTCCACCTCCCGGAAAACCCCCATGGGCCTCTTTTGCATCACTCCCCCCACCCCCCCCCCCCCGCGCCCCACCCCCTCCCAGGGAACTCATCTCTGAGGTTTAAAAGAAGTAATTTTAGATACAGTATCTGCCTGAGATATTTTAAAATTCAAAACCTAGACATTGTGTTTTTAGTTTGTAACCATAGTGACTTGTGTTTTGGATTAAGTTCTCCCCCAAGTACACTTATAAAAACTTTTAAACCTGGGGAATAAATCTGGAATAAACCTCTTCAGATCTGATCAGTAAGTGGATAGAAAATCTTTGAGGCCTGAGAGGAGGTTGTTGAGGCACATGCGTCAGTGATGCAGACCATATGAAACAGTATTTTGAAGGCTGCTGTTGTCTAAAGATGATGGGCAGAATACTTAAACTTTTCTCAAAGGTAAACTTTTGACTTGGAAAAGAGACTTATTAATCTTTGGTTGGTTATTGGGGGAAAGGCAGCACACTGTCTGGGATGCCTGGAAAATAGCAGCATGTTTTCTCGTTTAAGTTGTTGGACAGTAGAAATGGAATGCATTCCAAAGTTTATTCTTAGTTCTCTCAGTACACCCATTTCCTTGATTACATCCTTTAGGCATTTCTTTCATTTTGACCATTTATTATTTGTTGTCAAAGAACGCTTCAATTAAGACATTTGCCAGGGTGGGGAAGCATGGAATATATTGTGCAAAGATTACTGCCAAAAATGAATGAAAACTAGTGTTCCTATTCAAACTGTTGACATTTCAGTAGCCTAAAAATTCCATCTGTGATTGTGGAAAATCAACCACGTGATTGTGATAGGGTGATTGAAGCGTCATCTTTTATAATTCCACGTGAATCAGAGAACAGGGCTCTAGGCCACGAGAACCACTTTTTTAAAGGGCTTGCATTTGGCTTTGTGTTTGCATGTTTAAATGAAATCTAGCAAAGCCATAAGTTTTATTCACTTTATATGACAAGAGAGAAGAAACAGTGGTCCTTTTCTGGCTTAATAACGAAAATTCACAATAATTCATACCTACAGAATTCAGTGAATCTTAAAATATTCTTCCATGCTTGTCTGTGTAGTTGTGTTGTACTCTGCGTGAATTATGAGATACAGAAGCATTAGAACCAGGAGCCATGGTTTGGAGTTTGTTTTTTCTTCCTTAAATCACTGCTGTGTTTTACGTATAGCTGTAACTTGGCCCAGGTTGAAATTTTGAATTATTTTAGTCATCTTTTTTAGCCTTTTATCACCCTCATAATTTATAACTAGTCAATACTTTGGATTGGAAATGTGTGCACATTGGACTCACCATGGAAATGAGGAAATGTTCACATATGCACAAGTTTTAGTTAATATTGCGTGAAGCAGGTGCTGCCCGTGTTAAATAATGGCTGTGTTAACTTTTTTGTGATGTTAGAAATGCAGCTTCTTATTGACTACACTGAATTCTTGATAACAGTTCATTTTTAACTGCTTTCGTATGTTGTCTGTGAACCTAACACTGTACCTAAACTGAGTAATTTACAGTCCCTTTGTGGCGATCAGGGAAGACACGAAGGAGGTGGTATTGACTAGGCCCCTCACAGGGGGGCTGAGGTGGGCTTCAGCAGCTGGCAGGACAATCCGTGTGAACAAAGATGAAGCTAGAGAAACAGCATTTGTCTGCAGTTCAGCGTTCTGTGCTTTGGGGACGCGTCTGGGTGCCGAGGGAGCCGTTTCGGGATTCCAGCAGAGGACAGCTTAGTAATCACGGCCGATGTCCCCGTGGAGGTGTGAGCGGGCAGGCAGAAACCCGCTGAACATTTGTGAGAAGGATGAAGGGTTGGACAGGCGCGGGGAGTTCACCTCCTTCGAAATCCTGTAAGAAACAGTAAGGATGGGCCATAGCACAGAGTCCTGCGGAATCTCGCCTGTTTATGGAGGAGACAGAAGAGGAGCCAGACCCAGCGGAGGGGACGCCCGAAGCTGCGAGGGGTGGTCTCCCTCCCACGGGTAGGTGGGCTACACTGTGAGCCCCGCCGGAAGCCAGTGCACGGAAGACGCCAGTGTGCAGTGTTCTTCCAGGGGAAAGTGGAGCAGGGTGGAGAGAATTTGGGGGGTTCCTTGAATTACCTAAATCCCAGAAATCTTGGAGAATTAAAGCCCGGGAACAGGAGAGATTGCAGAGTAAGAGAGTGTAGTTGATCAAGCAGCTTCCTTGAGGAGCTGCAGACTGAGAATAAAGGTCTCTCCAGGAGGGAGGGAGGTTTGAAGGTGTTGCTTTGTTTTAGGGGGAAGTTGATCGATCAGACAGGTAATGACCTAAGAATGTGTTTTCGTTATTAGTTCTGCTCTACTTCATAAGACCTTGAAAATAACATTTTCGGTGGGATATTGAGAATTGAATGAATTGTGGCTTGAATTGAAAGGTGTAATGCGGCTTCCCTGGTGGCGCAGTGGTTAAGAATCCGCCTGCCAGTGCAGGGGACACGGTTTGAGCCCTGGTCCAGGAAGATCCCATATGCCGCGGAGCAACTCAGCCTGTGCGCCACAACTACTGAGCCTGCGCTCTAGAGCCCACGAGCCACAACTGCTGAGCCCACGTGCCACAACTACTGAAGCCCGCGCGCCTAAAGCCCGTGCTCCACAACAAGAGAAGCCACCGCAATGAGAAGCCCGTGCACCGCAGCAAAGAGTAACGCCCGTGCGCAGCAGTGAAGACCCAACACAGCCAAAAATAAATTAATTAATTTTTTAAAAAAGTTTAAAAAAAAGTGTAATGTCTAGAACTAGATTCCTACTTATGTATCCCAATATAATCAGTAATAATTGTGTTTTATTAACACCATAACTACCCTGTTCTTAACCTTCTTGTGGAAATATAACCTTGATTTCTCATGCTTTTGCTTTTCTGTATTTTTCACTATTACTGTTTTTCATTAAAGCTGTGTATCAAAATAGTGTGAAATACATTTTAAGCTATTTGCAAAAAATTTCATTCGCACATGTTTCCTTGTCATTCAGCTTGATCCACGGATCATTCGGCCCTTTATAGCAGAATGCCGTCAGACTATTGCCAATCTGGATAATCAGAACATGAAGGCCATCAAGGGGCTGGAGGACCGGCTGTACGCCCTGGACCAGATGATCGCCAGCTGCGGCCGACTCGTCAACGAGCAGAAAGAACTCGCTCAGGTGCTTGTCGCAGACTTCTCTCAGGAAAAGGAATTCGCGGTTTTCTAGACCCGTCTTTTATGTCAGTTGCTGTGCACCGTGTTTTCACTTCACCCATGAATGCTGTTCACACGGTATTACTGGTTCCACGTAGTAAAGGTGGAGGCCAGTTCTTCGCGTTCGGGTTTGAGAGCACCACATGAGCTGAGGCTGCGGAGGGTGACGGGGAGGCGGCCCGGAGACGCTGTGAGCGGCAGGGGAGACCTGCGCACGCGACAGCCCCCTGCTCGCCACCCGAGCAGCCCCCTGCTCCCTCCTGAGGAAGCCGGAAACCTCAGAAAATTTAGGTCTCGTTTAATGCAGTGTTCTAGGAGCCCCGTTGCCAGGTTAGGGTGATGACCAGCAGAAGGTGGTGGAATTGAGGGGAGTTTTCCACGTGGTGACTGGCCGTGACTCTCGACTGCTTTGTGTGCCCCTCCCCTGGCGAGAGCACTCTGTGAGAACAGCCTGGAGCCGAAAGAGGCCACTTTTCTAACCTTGACGCTCACACATGCTTTGCTGGTTCAACTTTCCCTGCCACCATTTTTCCTCTAAATGTCTTCTTTCATTAGAACGTCAGAGTGGTCACTTTAATGGGTACAAATGTTGTATTTCACCTGCGTGGCTGAGGACGTGTAGTATCGGGGAGGTAGATAAAGCGTGGAGATAGAGCCTTGCTGTGTTCTTTTTAAACATGTTGAAAATATTTATAGCATTTTTATAGTTTACTAACTGAATTCATCTTGTAATTACCAGATTCTCTTTTTCTGTCTCTTGATTTTGGATCCGGCCCCCTTACTGTGAACTGAATTTCTTTATCTTGTGTTTGCACCGAATGGAGCCCTCCCAGTGTAATGCTGAGATAGATGTGATACTGGGTGTCCTTGGTTAATTCCTGATCTGTAAAAATGATCGACATTTCGCCATTACAGTGTTCGTAGTAGGTTGTTTTTCCTCCTTGTTTTAATAGAAACCCTTTATCAGATTAAGAAAGGTACGTTCTGCTTCGAATCTTGGACCATCCTTGGATTCTTGGAATAAGCTCAATGTGGTCATAGTATACTGTCTTTTTAACGTATTAGCTGTATTCCTTTTAAGGAATACATACATCCTTGATGTATTAAAGTCTATCATACGTTAAAATATCCTTTAGTATTTCCTTCCAGGGGCAAATGCAGGTTTTGTCATTTGAAAATCCTTTGTTTCTGAAGGATATTTTCTCTTAATAGAGAATTCTAGGCTGTTACTGATTTACTTGTAGCACTTTGCCTTTGGTTTGGGTTTTAGCAGTTTGGCTGTGACATGGTGAGGTGTGGCTTTCTTTGTATTTCTCCTGCATTGGGCTTGTACTTCATGAATTGTGGATTGATGCCATATTTTTCTTGGATTCAGTAAAAAGCAATTGAAAACCTATTAAGATTTTATCAAAAGAGAATAAAGCAGTAAGTTACTTTTTAAAAATAGATTAAGTTACAGAAAAAGCACAGCCACGGTTAAGCACGCAGGATATTGAAAGAAAAATAAGATGTAAAATAAATACTAAAATTATCTTACTTTCATATATTGAATCATCTCGACTTTTTTTAACACACATCATTTAAACTTAAATATTTTCATGATATTTAGAAAAAACATGAAACAGAAAAGAGAGAGAGAACTACCAGAAAGTAAGAAGACACACTTGCTGTCCTTTGTTGGTTGTGTGGTTGAGCCCTACCAGGATAATTACCTATAGTAGCAAGTGTGACAGTGAGATGGGTGTGCAGATGCTAAAACTTCTATAACATGGTAACTAGTGAGTAGAGTAGGGAAAACCTGTGAATACAGTGATCAGCGAGATGTCTCATCAAGATGTCTCTGGACTTTTTTTTTTAAGTGTTTGCTCTTGGCTTTGGCACATCTGTCTGAATCAATCTATAGTCTAAAAACCATCCCTGCCTAACAGCAGATGCAAGGTTCACCTGTGAAAATAAATAAGGATAGCTAATAAAAAAGTGTGATAATTACTTTTCCTATGAAACAATAAAATACACTGTAGAAGTCATTGTTCTAAAGATAATGAGCACAGATCAGTGGAACAAAGTGTATAATAGCCCAGAAATACCAGAGGAGGGAATGACTTTTCAGGGAGTAGTGCAAAGTTGATTGATTTTTATTGGGGGAAGTGTATAATATGCTGTTGAATATCCTTGATTAGATTAAATCTGTTGTTAGTTTTCACAGGGCTTCAAGTCAGTGCCCCTGTTTTTATTTACCTGTGCTCTGACTGAACTGTGGTGTAACAGGAGTTTACAGTCATAGGTTCTAGTTCTGATTTGCCTGCTGTGTCCTTGGATATGTTGCTTTAGCTTCCCGGGTCTCATTTTTTTTTTTCTAGCACGAAAATGGAACAGAATTAGATGAGCATACATTTCTTAAGAACTCTGAATCTTTGCTATGGACACACCTACTACACTCAGAAAAGTAGGAGATTTTAAAATCTTATTTGAAAGTAGAACAGTTCATGTCTAACGTAAAGCTTTTCCTCTTAAATGAATGCTCATGGTTTTCATGAAAGTTAATATCCTTTAAAATATTTTCTCCCAAAGGGATTTTTAGCTAATCAGATGAGAGCTGAAAACTTGAAAGATGCGTCTGTGTTACCTGATTTGTGCCTGAGTCATGCAAATCAGTTGATGATTATGTTGCAAAATCATAGAAAACTGTTGGATATTAAACAGAAGTGCACCACTGCCAAACAAGAACTAGCAAATAACCTTCATGTCAGACTGAAGTAAGTGATTCTAGGGTATCTAATTTGGGATGTTGAGAGTTGATTTTTTTTTATTTCTCCCAAGTGATGGTGTAATCTTATCCCCATGTTGACATACTTCACTGGTTGATTGACATGGGCTTGGATGATGTTTACAGAGTTTGTGTGTCTTGATTTCATTCTGTAGGTGGTGTTGCTTTGTGATGCTTCATGCTGATCAGGATGGAGAGAAGTTGCAGGCTTTGCTCCGCCTCGTTATAGAGCTCTTAGAGAGAGTCAAGATCGTTGAAGCTCTGAGTACAGTTCCTCAGATGTACTGCTTAGCTGCTGTTGAGGTTGTCAGGAGAAAAATGTTCATAAAACACTACAGGGAGGTATGCAGGTTGGGTTGTACTTTGATTGTGCCTGAGCCTCAGTGACTTGGCGTGTGACACTAACAGAGGCTTTCCTTTTCTTAGTGGGCTGGTGCTTTAGTCAAAGACGGAAAGCGATTATATGAGGCTGAAAAGTCAAAAAGGGAATCCTTTGGGAAGTTATTTAGTAAGTGTTCTTTATTAATAACTTACACTTTTTAAGAAAAATGCTGTTTTTATTTCATAGATATGAATAGCATTATATAGGATGAGTTGTAAAATAACCATATTGTTAATTTCTTTACACAGGGAAGTCCTTTTTAAGAAATCGTCTGTTTAGGGGATTGGACTCCTGGCCCCCATCCTTTTGTGTACGTAATTTATTTTCTAATATGACTAAATCCTGTGTGTGTTCAGACCTTTATTTCAGAAGTAGAGATATTTATCAGAAACAGACATTTTTTATCAAAATGTTTTTGGCTTTAAGATGAATTCATAGTTTTTGGTCAGGAGTTTTCACTGCATGGGACGATGAAGTCCTACTGCACTGTCGAGATGGGTGGGAACAGATTCTCCCCCTCACCTTATCTGTCTCCACCCCTCCTGTCCCTGCCGCCCTTTCCCTCCCCTCCCCTCCCCTCCCCTCTCATTCATGTTGCACAAATCCGAATAGGGTGACCCATCAGGTCATCTTCACTGAAACCATGAAAAATAAGGTTGCTGTATTTCTAAACCAGAGTGGTCTGGGGACCACTAATTTTATTACATGAAACATATGATTCCGTGATCAAAGAAGTTTTGGAAATGCTGTAGGTTTGTTGTTTTCTCCTCAGACACACTGCTTAACTGTTAAACATGTGTTTGTACTGCAGGATTCCTTAGGACTTTAAATGTATGTGCTTTTGTGTATCTATGAATGAGTGTTGTAATAGGCAGGATTTCCCACACTCCTTTATCTAGGAACCCTGCTTAATGAAGGGTGTCTTGACGTCTCTAAATCTGCATAAGTGATGACTCAGACCATTGGAGTTATCCTAAAAGGTGCATTTCTTGGCAGTATTTATAAAGAAATGGTAGATAATTTTTTTATGAATCTGAAATTGGCTAAGACTTTGTATTTTGGAAAATGTAATGAAAAGGTGAAGAAAAGGGCAAGGAGGAAGTTTTGTGTAAGAAAAAACGATCTTTACTGCATGAAAACAACACAGCACGCTAGTAGGTGACAGGAATAGATACAGAGGGCTGGGGCTGTCCTCACGACTGTGCTGTTGGTCAGGTAGAAACTTGGGAATAGCCTGTGTAATAGTGAGACAAATGGGTTCCTTTAATGCTGGCGAGAATACCAGAATTCCCATGAAAAGACGCTGAGAACAGAGAAGTGGGGAGTGAGCACGGCAGTTGATCACCAACAGCTTGCACGTCCCTGTTATTTCAGACTCAGAAAAGTGGTCTCCCCATCCTCACTGAATAGTCCTTCATTTGCATTTTATTATTTTATTCAGTTTCTTAGGTGTGAGGAGATCATTTGAAGCATTTTTGTTGGTTATTGAATTTGATTATACTAAGAAATCAGTTACAAAATTATACTGTATATTTTTTTGTAAATTACTATTTTTTTAATATAGACACAGAAGCCTCGAAAGTTTGACTGTGAACTTCCAGATATTTCATTAAAAGATTTACAGTTTCTGCAATCATTTTGTCCTTCCGAAGTTCAGCCGTTCCTCAGGTAAATACAGTTCATATTTTTAGCTTTAGTTACTGCCTTGTGATGATTTCGTTACTCTGGAGCTGTGGGAAGGGCAGCAGCACCGCGAGGGGTGCCGGAGCAGAGGAGCACACCGTGAGAGCTGGCTGCTCGTGGCTGCTGGGAAGTTTCTGGGGAGTATAAAAGTGATCAGAAAAAAACGAAGAAGATAAACTAGGAGGGAATTAATGCCTTACATGAAGTTAATTCTTTTCTGGTAGTGATCTGACGTTGTTGCATACTGTGAGAGATTTCTGATTTATCATTTACTATATATATATTTATTTATTTATTTATTTATTTAATTGGAGTATAATTGCTTTACAGTGGTGTGTTAGTTTCTGTTGTACAGTGAAGTGAATCAGCCACATGTATACCTATATCCCCTCCCTCTTGGACCTCCCACCCACCTAGGTCGTCACAGAGCACTGAGCTGAGCTCCCTGTGCTATACAGCAGGTTCCCACTAGCTATTTATTTTACACACGGTAGTGTATTTATGTCAATCCTGATCTCCCAATTCGTCCCACCCTCTCCTCCCCCCCCCTTTAATGATATGTCTTAGTCTGCTTAAACTATTCCTGGTATTGACTGAAAGACGATGGTGAGTTGCTTTTGACATAGTTTATAGTATTTGGTTGCAGTTATCCATTTTTCATTGAGAAATTAGAAATCTAATTCGATTGTGCTCTGTTTCAGGGTGCCCCTACTTTGTGACTTTGACCCTCTGCACCAGCATGTACTCGCGCTACATAATTTGGTAAAAGCAGCACAAAGTTTGGATGAAATGTCACAGACCATTACAGACCTACTGAGCGAACAAAAGGCAAATCCCGTTCTTTCCAGTGGTTCGCCCGTTAGCGTAAATGCCTGTGTTGCTGCAGCTCTGTAAGCCTGTCCCTCTCTTTTCCAGGCATCCGCGAGTCAGACGTCCCCACAGGCGGCTTCCTCACCCCGGATAGAAAGCACGACAGGAATCACAACTACTACCTCACCCAGAACACCCCCTCCACTCACTGTGCAGGGCCCCTTGTGTCCTGCAGTCTGTCCCTTAGAAGAATTGTCTCCGGATAGCATTGATGCACATACATTTGATTTTGAAACTATCCCCCATCCAAACATAGAACAGACTCTTCACCAGGCTTCGTTAGACTTGGATTCATTAGCAGAAAGTCCTGAATCAGATTTCATGTCTGCAGTGAATGAGTTTGTAATAGAGGAAAACTTGTCATCTCCCAATCCTATCAGTGATCCACAGAGTCCAGAGATGATGGTGGAATCCCTTTACTCCTCAGTCATCAATGCCATCGACAGCAGGCGAATGCAGGACACGAGTGCCCGAGGTCAGGAGCAGTCGGGCCACCACGCGTCTCTCGGCGTCCAGCTGGAGAAGTGCCGTGTCACTGCCCACGACTCGCACCTCAGTGTACAAACCATAAAGGAGGACCTTTGCCACTTCCGAACGTTTGTGCAGAAGGAACAGTGTGACTTCTCAAATTCTTTAAAGTGTACAGCAGTAGAAATAAGAAACATTATTGAAAAAGTAAAATGCTCTTTGGAAATAACACTAAATGAAAGACACCAAAAAGAACTACAGTCTTTAAAAAGTGAATATGAGGGCAAACTTGCTGCACTAGTAAAGGAGAGTGAAGAAAATGAAAACAAAATCACAAAGCTGAAAGGAGACTTGGTGTGCCTTGAGGAGGTTTTACAAAATAAAGATAACGAATTTGCTTTGGTTAAACATGAGAAGGAAGCTGTCATCTGCCTGCAGAAGGAAAAGGATCAGAAGTTGTTAGAGATGGAAAGTATAATGCATACGCAACACTGCGAGATGGAAGAACTGAAGCAGTCACGGGAGACGGTGCTAGCAGACTTAAAGAGGCTCCGCGTGGAGAACGATGAGAAGCTCCAGCTGTTGAGGGCAGAGCTCCAGTGCCTGGAGCAGAGCCACCTGAAGGACTTGGAGGACACTCTGCAAGTCAGGCACACTCAGGAGCTCAAGAAGGTCATGACCGGCCACGAGGTCTGTTTGGAGAAATTAGAAAAGGAAAGTCAACAGAGAATCGAGCAGATGCAAGATTCTCATGCCACAGCCATCCAGGAAAAAGAACAGCAGCTCCAGGAATTAAAACTCAAGGTTTCTGATTTGTCGGACATGAGGTGTAAGTTAGAGGTTGAACTTGCCCTGAAGGAAGCAGAAACGGATGAAATAAAAATTTTGCTGGAAGAAAGCAGAGCCCAGCAGAAGGAGACCTTAAAATCTCTCGTCGAACAAGAGACAGAACATTTGAGAACAGAGATGGGTAAACTAAAGCAAAAGATTCAAGATGATAATGAAAATTACCAGGTGGGCTTGGCCGAACTACGAACTTTAATGACAATTGAAAAAGATCAGTGCATTTCAGAGTTAATCAGTAGACACGAAGAAGAATCTGATATGCTTAGGGCCGAGGTGAACAAAGTGACATCATTGCATCACCAAGCATCTGAAGCAGAAAAAGGCCTGAAAGAAGGATTGGCTGAACTGCAGAGTAAACTGGACTCAGAACTGAGTGCTCTTGAGAAAGAAAAAGATGAGAAGATCACCCGGCAAGAAGAGAAGTACAGAGCTATTATCCAGAACCTTGAAAAAGACAAAGAGGAATGTGTCATGTGGCACGAACAGGACCGAGAACAGCTGATTCAGAGGCTTAATTGTGAAAAAGAGGCAGCTGTTGAGACTGCCCGTAAAGAAATGAGCTTGGAAAGGGAAGCTGTTGAGAAGGAGTTGTTAGAAAAAATTAAACATCTTGAGAGTCAAATAGCAAAAAGGTAAGAATGAACTTTAGTCTATAATCATAAAATTAAAGTCTCAGTGATGGAGATTTTAATTGTGAGCGTAATCACAGTGCCTTGATTTACTCATTTACCTTAGGTAACACCTTAGGTAAAGGTAACAGTGGAGATACTTTATGAAGTAAAAACGTACTTTTGAAAGTAGTGTTTCTCACAGACATCTAAAAAAATTAACAGGCTACGTGAATCCATTAGGATGGCTTTTAAAAATGGATTCGTATTTTGGATTTTGAGAGGAATAATTTTTGAAAGTTTCCTATGTTTTCGGGATCTTCTTATTCCTTTTTTAAGTTATAAATTTCCTTTTGGTTTGTTTGTAGTTCTTTCCCTAAATTCTTCATTTGAAAGTTACTTATTTTCATTCTTTTAAAATACTGTATGTATGTATGTATGTATGAAGAGCAGCAGTTAGTAACTTCTGGGTTGGTGCTGTGTAGCTTTCTGGTGGTTATTTTCTTGACATTACGATTTCAGTTATTTCCTCTGTGATTCAAAAGATAACGTTAAATGCTGGGTTTATACAATGGTGAGGGTTTTTGTGTTATTGTTGCTGCCGGATGTTACTGCCTTGGCTGAGAGAAATTGGGCTTCCGCATTTCCACTCGTTAAAATTATCTGAAGGGGTTTGTGGCCTAATAAACAATTTCTAGAACGTTATCGGTTGGTTCCATCATTAATTTTTCCAAGGGAACATATGATAGGTATATTTGCATTGGCTATTTTAACCTCTGGCCGGAGGTTAAAGGGACTTGTACACCGCCTCCTGTGATCGACTGTCCGCTGTGTGGTGTTCATACCCTGGTGCGCAGTTCACCCTCCGCGTCTGTTTTGAAGACAGAAAGCCTTTATGTGTTCTGGAAGGATGGCGGGCTCTTAGAAGAACTAGGCCATACTCGAACCTTCTCAGAGCTTGGGGGACGCCGAGGTCCCGGCAGTCACCGCAGAAGGCCGGGAGGGCACCGGTGACACAGCAGGAGGACAGACGCGGGCGCGCCCACCGCGGCTGGCGGCCGGCGGGGCCCCTGGGACGGCGCGGCGGCTCCGGGCGTCCCCGCGGGGCCCAGCGATGGGCTCGGGGTGCGGCTCGGCCCGGGACTGTGTTCCTGGACGACGGGGAGCGGTCCCGGGGAGCAGGCCCAGCCGCCCTTCTCCTTCCGGACTCCACGCTCGTCCTCCTCGTTGGCGGATTTCCGGTTGCAGAGGGGGTTCCGGGAATAATCCGGTGCAGGTGAGGCTCTGGCACTGGGGTGGGCGCAGCACGGCTGGCCGCCCGGCACCGAGCACCCTGGCCTCCCGCGGCTCCCGCGTCTCTCTCACCCGCACTGACCTGCCGGAGCCAGGCTCCTGCGACGCGGCCTCTGTCCCCCGTCTCCCCTCCCTGGAGCGTTCCCGCCACCCCGGAGTGGATGCGCGGCTCTTCGTTCACCTTTCCACACGGACGGCCTCTCTCCCATACTCTGTTGGCCGGTCCTCCCCCGGGGCGGGCGTCCTCGAGTTCACTGCTGATCATGGGCGCCCCTGTCTGCCGGGCTCTCGTCCTGCCCCTGGGCTCTGGAGCCGGGCCCGCGTGTTGTGCAGCGTCCTCTGGAAACCGGGCCCGCCAGTCTGCTTCCCTGCCGGGCTCGCCGTGGCTGTGATGGAGGGAAGGGAAGCACCTCCTGTGCCCGCCTGGCGCTGCTGGGGCTCGTGTGGGCCCGCCTCGCGTCCACCACGTCGTCACCAGAGTGTCCCCCCCGGCGTCCTGGCTCCGTGGGCGAGACAGTGTCCTCTTCCTGACAGGCGGCTCGGGTCACGGGGTAACTGGGGAGAGCACGGTCAGGCTCTCGGCCTCTACAGACCCAGGAGCGAGCCCTGAGCCATCTTATGGAAGGGAAACGCTCACCTGCTTCAGAATCCTGAGGGCCTCAGCCGCGACTCTCCTGTAGGACTTGCCGGGGCCCCGTACACTGCCCGTTTCTGCCGCAGACACGTCTGGCACCCGCTGGGAGACGGGCCCCGCCGTAGGGCAGCTGGCACGGGTTGCAGGGGCTCCCACACAGCAGGAGGCTGGGCAGGTGTCCAGGAGGAGCTGAGCGTACTGGGTGCTGCCCACAGCCCTCGGGGTCCTCACACGCACCCTGGACGGGCGTCTCGCAGGCCTGGACCGCTGGGCACTCAGAAATCTCGCTGTGCTGACAGGCTTGTGGGCTTCCACAGCCCTCATTGCTCACCCCACCGGCACTCATGTGTCTTGCCCTGGTAGCTCAGGTAGTGGCTAATTCCTGTTTACCAGGCCTGAGGAGCATGTTGCCATAAGTGGGTTGCATTAGTGTGATTTCTTGAGGGATAGCAGGAAGATCGATAATGCCTGCCAACGAGACTTCAACAGAGGCCCGGAGAGTTGATCTAATCCTGGATAAGACAGAGTCGATTGCGGTCCCTGTTGGTGAAATCACACTGCTTCCTGTGGTCTCTACCCGGGATTGATAGTCTGTGGCCTGTGGGAATCCAGCCCACAGCCTGGTTTTGTAAACACAGCTGTATTGGCTCACGGAGAGGCCATTTCTGCTTTGTGGCTGCTTTCAGCAGAGTCGAGTAGCTGTGACGGAGATTGTCTGAGTAACATTTATACTATTCAGTATTTGTCTTTACAGAGAAAAGTTTGTTTATCCCTGGTCTGTACTAATAAGAATAAAGGGGGAAGAAATCACCGAATCAGTAGCTACATGTCAGGTAGTAGTGGTCTTGTTAATTTGCTCCAGTGAAGAGGTTACATATGAAATAGCAGTTTTATTGGAGTCACTACCTGATTAAATCATGATAACCCGTTGCTTGTTTTTATATGTTTCCGACAGGACGCATACTTAAGTTGAGCGAGATTGTGGTAGAAATCTCCTCTGTGTTTCAGGGATTTTATGGCTCTTTCTGCCGTAATGTCCTCGTTCCATCAGTAGGGGGACCAGCAGTGATTCGCCAACAGTTGCTTTTACATCTGTTCCATTTCAGATCCTGGATGGAAGGACGCCTCTCTTGTGTATGGTTGTCAGTGGTGTCCTGGTGGACCACAGCGGCATTAGAGTCACGTGAGAGCCGGTGCTCAGGATTCCCTCAAAAGTTGATTAATTACCTTCCTTGAATACACACTCAGCCTGGAAAATGGCCGTGGGTCTCTTTGAAGGTTGGAAAGAAAACTCTGTATAAAATTTTGGCATTGTAGTTGGTGACTGACTCAGGTCTTGGAATTGGGTGAAAGATGGCGATTCTCTGGAAGTTAGATCTCTGAACGCCAGCTACTGGGTTTTTTAAAAGTCAGTTTAAAAGCCTTTATCGGCCCATTCTGTTAGAGCCCTAGTGACAGCCACTGCCAGAGGTTTTTCTGGGTCAGACTTTCGGTTGCTCAGGCTCTGCTGCCTGTGAGGGTGCCACGTCCTGCGTCTGGTTAAGTGGTGCTGGTCGGCCCCTCCCCTCCAGAGCCTGTCCTGCCCGTGAAGCTCGCTGAATTTTACTGGCTTGTCCCGCCACTCTCCCTGTCCTGCAGGCGCCCTGCAGAGCCTTTGGGGTGGTGTTTCTGAAAGCCTTGGTGAAGGAGCATTCTCTGGGCCCTACCAGGGGTATATGATAAAGCTCGAGATTTTAGTTCCTTTTTAAAGTGTCACATTTTGTCAGTGGTAACAAATTATGTCATTTATTCATTGAAGTAATGTTGATCATTTTTGAGAAAACATCTATCAAAAACGCAAGTCTAAGTAACCAAAGCTTGTCATTTTTCAAATAGAAGTAGCGCACCATGAAAGAAGGTGCTCCTTCGGCGCACACAGAACAGCTGTGCAGGTGCTTTGCCATGAGACAGACGTACCTCGTGATGCAGAAGGGCTTCGTAGGTACTTCTCGTTTTGTCACACAGAGGATTAAAAGATGTAGGCTCAGTGGTCAGGATCCAGTAATATTAATAATTTTACTGCATCAAGGATATTCCAAAGTAAACCTGCCTTCACTTGGAGCGCCTTGAAGTGCAGGATACAGTGATTGAGAGTATAGTTGGTGCTACTGTCTCTCCATTAAGGTGTCAACAGTTTTATCATCTGTGCGATGCCAGCAGGGAGTAAAAGACAGCATCCTGGCGTCATCGTGTGAGTAGTTCTGACCTTAGTGATCCCTGGACAGTGTCTTAGTTACCTCCGGGGTTCTGTGGATCACCCTTTGAGAGTCACTGGTATAGAGAACCAGTTGGCACTTTCTGTGAAGGCTTCCTTTTCAGTATTCTAGGCTTTGTGGCCTAAGTGGTCTCTGAGCTATTTAGCTTCGCTATTGTATCAAGAGGAGTGAGAGAGATGAACGAACAGGCGCGGCTGTGCTCTGGTGAAACTCAACAGGTCACAGGCCGGATCTGGCCCGCAGGCCGTGGTTTACCCGTTAGGTCCACGTTTCAGGCAATCACCACAGCAAACTGATAATAGCTAATATTGAATCTAGAATCTCTGGTCTTTACATCCACACAAATTTTGGCCTGATTCTTCCTGTTCTAACTCTCATTGGATCCATCCGTGTACATACTTCCTATGATTCTGCCAAAATAAATGAAGAAAATCTTGCAATTGTATTTTCTCCTTGGTTAGATTTTTAGCTCCTCTGGGATCTGGGGATTTGAAAGCCACTCTGGGTCTGGTAGTAGTGAAATGGTGGGAGAGGTTGTCGAGAAGGAAGATCAGCTTAACTGAGAAGGGACCTCAGGAAGGTGATCCTGATCTCTCCAGGGAAGGGGGTAGGGGAGCTTGGTGGGCACTGGGGGCTCCGCTGGATGTCTCCAGACTCTCGCTCCCGGAATACACAGCTGTCCGGTTCTGCAGTGGGGGCCTGGCTCCACTGGAGCGCCCATTGCCCTGGCGCCAAGGTGGTTGCTGCCTTCCGGTTGGAGCCGGTCAGAGAATCAGTTCCAGGTCCCTGTCTTGATGGTTTTCTCCCCTAGGGTCGTATTTGTATCTGTCTGGTATGAGCTTAGAAAAATAGAAACTCTTTTAAGTATTCTAAGAATAAAGGGTGTAATACTAGGTTGAGAACTTGTGTGAATTTGGGGAGGGCTGGCGGAGCGAAGGGTAAGCGTTGCTGCTGAAGGGCTGGGAATCGGTAGATTCACAGTCACCTTAAGTACAAAGCTGGTGGCTCGTCAGGAAACCGTTACAGATTCTCTGGAGATTGCTGCCAGGTATCTACTGAGACGTCGACCCAGGAAACCCCTTGTGACCCTCACTGCCCTCCTGTCTGGTCACAGCGCCCTCTGGAGTGATAGACTCTTTAGCACTCCTTCATGCAGGTAACTTTTTGTTGCCAAACTTGAAACCAGAGCTTCCTGGGACGGGGATTCTGGATAGTGTCGTTCTCGGCTGCCGTCGCACAGAGGAAACCCTTGAAAAGGAGTGAGGAGACTTGAAGGGAGTGGTGCTGATGGGACGGCACCCGGGCCAGCTCCTCTCCCAGCCGTCCCCACTCGGCCGGTTGTCCATCTGCCAGCAGCAGCGTTGAGAGGCCACCTGCCTGGGAGAAACGTTGGCGAGATATAAATGGGAGTATTAATTGTGTCTGTAATGTCAGAGAGGTCCCGCAGATCAGAGAGAAAAGGGCAAACAATCCATGAGAAAAATGGGCGGAGGATGTGAATCGACAGGTCAGAGAAGACAGGAGACAGACAGCCAGGGTGCGAATAGCTGCTCCATCTACTTGGGATTAAGGAATGCAGAATTAAAAGTGGGTGCCTTTTCTCCATATAACTGGGAAAAATGAAGTCGGTAGTATATATTATTTTGAGAGTTGAGGGCAAGGGCTTTCTCACACCCCGTGTACACGGAACACGCATGCAGGACACGTGTGTGTGGTTTGCATGTGTCGGGAAGCCTGCCTCCCGTGCCGCTCATAGGCGTGTGTCCAGGAGCAGTTGCTGTGGGTCTGCCTGGGGACGGGAACACTGGAATAGGGTGTCGTTTTGAATCTCTTATTCTGTGATCTCAGAAGAGTTGTTGAAAACCCACGATCAACTACTCGGTTACTAGGCCCAAATCTAATACAGTCACTGATGGGGGAGAGGCCACTCTGGTGTGTGTTCGGTGCGGGTTTCCTAGTTACTAGGAGCACTGGGTGTGATAGCTTTGCTCGCACACACTGGTTCATGGACGTGGGGGAACCAGAGTTGCTCTGTTTCAAGTTCTGTGTGATGGGATGACGTTCCCAGCTGGTAACAGATATACCTTGCTTCCTTCAGTTTTAAGTTCAGGGCCTTTTTAAGGTTTTAAATTAATATATGGAAAGATAGCGTTGTGTAAGTTTCTCTTTTGGGGGAGGGCAACCTTTATTGATAAATTTCTTAGATTTCCATGGTAGTACCGCTGGATCAGAAACAGCTTTAGCTAAATTGTGAGATACTGGAACCCTTTTTTATGTCTTCTCCCCACACAACACAAACATGGCTCCTAATTCCCCAGAGGAAGCCCGCCAGTGATGCTGTTAAAAAACTACTTAAAATATTCGGCTCTTCCTTACTGCTCAATTTGCTAGGGTTAATGCCCCCTGAGGTCAGGCGCCTGGGGCCTTGGAGTCCTGCAAACTGCATCTGGATGATGGGGCTGCTGGTAATCTGCAGCGTTTTCTATGGGAGCCTCCAGCAGTGTGACACTGTGTACTTTGGCTCAGACTAATAATAACAGACCCCCGATGTCATGGGATTGGTTCCAGGACCTCCCCCAATACCAGAACCCGCCGAAGCCCAAGTCAGCTTGTATAGAGTGGTGCGGTGTTTGCATATAACCTCCTGTGCACGTCAGAGCATCTCTGGATTACCTGTAATACCTAACAATGCAGGTGCTGTGTAAATAGTTGCCAGCCCTCAGGCAAATTCAAGGTTTGCTTTCTGGGACTTTCTGGGATATTTTCAACTCGTGGTTGGTTGAATCCGTGGATGTGGAACCCAAGGATAAGGAGGGCCGCCCATAAAGCTACGAGAAGCCCTGCCCCAGCACAGCATGGTTCTTGATCATTCTTTGTGTTAAAAGCTCTTCCTTTGTTGTTTTTTTTTTTTTGGCTGCGTGTGGGCTTTCTCTAGTTGCGGCGAGCAGGGGCTGCTCTTCCTTGTGGTGCGCGGGCTTCTCATTGCGGTGGCTTCTCTTGTTGCGGAGCAGAGGTTCTAGGCGCACGGGCTTCAGTAGTTGTGGCACTCAGGCTCAGTAGTTGTGGCGCGCAGGCTCAGTAGTTGTGGTGCACAGGCTTAGTTGCGCCGCGGCAGGTGGGATCTTCCTGGACCAGGGATCGACCCCGTGTCCTCTGTACTGGCAGGCGGATTATTAGCCACTGCGCCACCAGGGAAGCCCCGTAAGCTCTCCTTTCTTTGTTTTTACTGCCAAAGTGTTCACCTTGCGGGTCAGTATATACCCTGTGCTGATGTCACGGGTGCTCATCCTGGGTGTTGGGGATGACCGTGTGTTTACAGAGTCAGTAGTATCTGAACGTCCTTGTGCCTGAACTGTCCTTCCTGCCTCATCCTCACACAGCACTGACCCTGAAATAGAAACAGCACTCTCCTCGGTGCACTGGGCAGCGTACAGGTGCAGGGCACCTAGGAAGGAAGGTCCTTCCCGCCTGTGCATGCACACACGATGTGAGCGCACAATTGCACTCCTACAGGATTCTTATTACTTAGCGTCCTGTGTCAGCTGAAACCTCTCATGCAGACATGCCCCGGTGTTCTGACCAGGATCCTTACAACAGTCTTTTAAAAATCTAAATTCACTATATGTCATTCTTTCTAGACAAAATTCTTCAGTGACTTTACATTGTACTTAAAATACATTTGGTTACTTTTTAAAAAAAATTTTATGGTTGAGAGTCTGCCTGCCGATGCAGGGGACACGGGTTCGTGTCCCAGTCCGGGAAGATCCCACATGCCGCAGAGCGGCTGGGCCCGTGAGCCATGGCTGCTGAGCCTGCGCATCTGGAGCCTGTGCTCCGCAACGGGAGAGGCCACAGCAGTGAGAGGCCTGTGTACCGCAAAAAAAAAAAAAAAAATGTTATTGAAGTATAGTTGATTTATAATGTTGTGTTAGTTCTGTGTAATTTTGAAAAAATTAATGCTGTATTTAATTTTTAAAGTCATACCATTGAATCTACCAAAGAAGATTCTTCAAGCCTAGTCGCTGAACTTCAAGAAAAGCTCCAGGAAGAAAAAGCTAAGTTTCTAGAACAACTTGAAGAGCAGGAGAAAAGAAAAAACGAAGAAATGCAGAATGTGCGAACGTCTTTGATTGCTGAACAACAGGTTTGTAGGTCTCCCACCTTACTGCATTCATTTGAGGTCTAGAGGAGATGAACATACATTCACAAGTAAATTTTCTTTGTGTAGCTGAGGTTTCTTATATCTTAAATGTGATTTTCCCACATTGATCCTGATGGCATTTATTATTAAATATCTTCTTCGTGATAGAAGCATTTTCTTTTTAACCGTCGTTATGTCACATAGTAGGTGCTTCAGAATGAAGCAGTGCTAGGTTAGAAAGAGGCAATGTAAATTCTGTTCCTGGTTGCCTAGCTACCTGTGTGACCTCGTAAACAGCATTTAACCTCTTCACATCAGTTTGGTGTTTTTGCAAATGAAAGTGTTTGTACTGCTGCATAGATGATATTTGGATTTTTTTTTCTAAACTCTAAAATTTTATTCTAAATTACATGCTGATAATTCTTATCCATGTGATAGGCTGGCGGTAGGTTATGGTGGAATACTGTTGAACTTTGGTGATTCCCTTATTAATATGGATCAGTGGTGAGAGCTGACGCTTGTGAGGTCAGCAGCGGCCAGTCCACTGAGGGTCAGGATGCCCTGTGAGGGAACATTACATCAGCTACGGTGCTGGGCGGCAGTGGGAGAGGAAATAAAGGAGCGACGCGGTTGGATTTCTCCGTAATCAGGATCTCTGGCTGGGGCGCAGGGCAGAGTGAGGGCTGCCAGAGCAGACCGGTGTGAGAGCAGGTGTAAGTCAGGCCAGGGGTAGCACGACATCCTTTTTTATCCCGAGGAATACGTTTCTGAGACTGGTAGGCATGTTACAGTTAATGTGCACATTTAATGTGGTGTGGTGTAGTTTTCCTTTTCTTATTGTCTTTTTAGAGTTAAAAAAAAATGTCAACCAGAGAACAGAAAGAAAATGTAGAAGTAAAGCTCCAAACACTTAGGAACTTTAAATGTTAAGGCCTGGGGAAGGACAGAGGAGCCTGGAAAAGGGGGAATGAGAAAGAGTAACCGGAAACAGAGTGTGCTTCACGGAAACCAGGGAAATGCACTGCCCAGGGCTGGGAGGAGCCACCAGGTTTAAAGTGAAGAGGCCATTCAGGTCTGTTTTTAGAAGTCTGAAGTTGTGCATTCTTTCATGTCTCCTCCTCCGTGAGCTAGGTCTTTCTCTCCTGCTTTCTTGCTGCCTGTCTCTGTGCTCCTGTGAGCCTGTGCAACTGCAGACTTCCAGCATTAAGGGGGGATGAAATAAGACGGAGACCAGCGTGGAAAGCTGCCAGCCATCTGATCCAAATGTAGTTCTTCTTTTAATAGCTGTCAGATGAGAGGGGAGGTGACTCCTAAGGTACCTGCCAATTTTAAGTGGTGCTTGGATGTTAAGTGGTAGTTACTTGAGTTGATTTGTAACTAGCTTTATAAGGGCTCCTTGGGCCTAGTTGGCTCTTACATTAACTAGTCTTGTTTCTAATATGTGTATTATAAATTGTGTTAACTTTTCTGAAAATCCATTTGATATTGCAGAAACAGCCAGAGGTTATGAAAACAAAGTAACTAATGTACTATTATAAATATTTGTTAATTTTCTACCATAAATGATACAGAGCAATGGTTTAATACAAAGGCATATCATAAATATTCTTTTTGAGGGGATCTTCCTGTCTGCTTTCTGGCTAGAAATGAGTTTAACTCAGTATTTAACAAATTCACTAATTTTGGCCCAGGAATGCCACGTTCTTGTTAAACGTCTCTGTTTCTAGCATCACTGGCATTAATGATTGACTGGAGGATCTTGACTCTTAACTGTGGAAATTGGCTCACGGGATCTCTGCAGGCAGCTGGCATGTATGAGATCCGCAGTGAGCAGGCTTTCCTAGAAGTCGAGGAGTGGCAGGTCCAGCCATTATGAACCAGCAGATACCCAGATGAGAGGAGGAGATGGGATACAGTCATGTCCAAAATGTGACTGTGGAATCGAGATTTAGCTAAGGACAGAAGGAAGATTCCAGAGGCAGGGAGATCACTAAAAGGAACAGTTAAGTATATAACAGCACTGGTTAAAGTGTTGGTTATTTTATTTCTTTCCCCCACATTTAAGACATATTTACTGATGCTTTTCCTCTGACAATAAATATGTGGACAATAATGTGAAAATAGCATTCATTTTCAAGATATTAAATTGGAGCATATCTTAGTACAGAACTAGGAAAATACAATCAAATGTGTTTACCACAGCGTGGCATTTTTATTTCAAAATAAACATCACTTGTGAATTATGCTTTTTCTTCTCCCCATAGAGATGCACCGTGCAAAAATAGACGTATTTTCTTTAGCTCTGGCTGCCCTGTACATGCAGATAATTTAAGTAGTTATCGTTCTGTTGTTCCAGACCAATTTTAATACTGTTTTAACAAGAGAGAAAATGAGAAAAGAGAACATAATCAGTGACCTCAGTGACAAGCTGAAAAGCACGATGCAGCAGCAGGAGCGGGACAAAGGTCAGTGGCGCTTCCTCACGCAGTGTTGTTAGTTCCGTGTCACACGCAATGATTGTAACGCTCACGTCCGCCCGGGGCTGCAGATTTGATCGAGTCCCTGTCCGAGGACCGCGCACGCTTGCTGGAGGAGAAGAAGAGGCTGGAGGAGGAGGTCAGCCGGCTGCGGGGCGGCGGCCCTGTCCCCTTCCCGGGGGTGGCCGCCGCCCCCGAGCTGTATGGGGCCTGTGCGCCCGAGCCCCCAGCGGAGGCCCCGGATGCCCTCGGCGAAGGCAGGCCGGACTCAGCGCTGGAGACCAGCACAATGTCTGTCCGGTGAGTGCCCGTCCTACTCGCCGGGGGCCGCGGCCCGTGGACCTGAGAGCTGCGCGTGTGAATTCTCCGTGCCGCGGCCTGTGATAGTGCCACTGATGGTGTGCAGGAATCCACTTCGGCACGTTTTCATACCGTGCCCAGGTGCCACCGCAGCGTGCAGGCGGCCGGGCGGGGACCCTGCAGTGGGGTCCAGGCCTCGAGGCCATGGCGTCAGGGGCGCAGGACTTCCTTAGGGTGCGTCCAGCGTGCTGAGGCTGTGCTATGGGGAGGGAGTTGTCACTTCTGTGTGGAAACTGAAGTAAAATCAGATAAAATTCAAACTCACGGAAGCAGAGAGCAGGAAAGTGGCTGCCAGGGGCTGGGGTGGAGCATGGGTGGTGTTCTCACCGAAGAGGCGGGTAAATGACGTGAGGTGATGGGTGTGTTAGTTAACTTGATGGAGGGACTCCTCCCACAGCGCACATGTGTATCAGGCCATCGCGCTGCGCACTTTAGATGTATTACGTATTACGGTTTTACTTGTCAGTTATGGCTCAGCTTAAAAGAATGAAATAAAAGCCTGCATGCTCGCTCTTGTTTTCTTTTCTGATTAGTTTCTGACTACCTCAGTGTGATGGGCAGATTCACACATGACAGTGACTAGGGCTTTGTAGACATTTGGGAATACTTTTGTAGTCTTTATATAGATTTGGTTTGTTCTTTATGAACTGAAGCTTTGAGTTTTATAGCTCACTCAAGGACTTGTGGCATTTTGTTTGTTTCTAGTTTTAATGGTGAAGCCGCCCAAGAATGACCGTTTTATCTGTAACATGGATAAGAAGAATGGTCCCTGGGAGAAAGCTTGAAATTTCAGACATTATCCCTAGAAAGATGCATGCGCATAATTTCAAAAGGTTTATCAATGTAGATTCAGGATCTGTGGTATAAATTTCATACCATCCTACACCATCAAAATGGGTCCTCATTTAAACAGGCTGCTTCTGAAAATTTAGTACAAACCCTTAAATCTGTAAAGTGCTCTGTATTAACAGTTACATTTCTAAAACCTTATTGGAGACTGTGAAGTCCAGAATTTTAAGACTTAAACTAAAATAAGCCATTCTCTCTTAGAGAAAACGTCCACATGCTCTCTGAAGAAAGGCAGAGGATAATGCTGTTGGAACGAGTAAGTGCATCGTTTTCTTGAAACACAGGGTTTAATAAATATGTTCACTCCGGGATGCAGTGAAGTAAACCTTACGCTGAAAGCAGACTTGTGTTTTTAGATTAGGTTTTTTTTTTTTTTTTAAATTAATTTTTTTGTCTGCACCGTGTGGCTTGTAGGATCTTAAGTTCCCCAACCAGGGCTCAAACCGGGCCCTGGCAGTGAAAGTGCTGAGCCCTAACCACTGGACCGCCAGGGACTTCCCCAAATTAGATCTTTTTTAACAGTTATTTTTGTGGTTACTTTCGAGAAGTCCTGTCATCTCTGATCTAAGCGGCCAGGAACAGTTCAGGATTCAGCAATGCAATAGAAGTGTGAATTTCACTTACTAATTTCAAAAAATAAAATATTAACTATTTTCCAAAGTAGGGCACAAGTAGAATATGGGAATAATGAAGAAAAGTTCGGGTTTTTATAGTGATTAATTGAAGTGAAGAGAAAAAATGGTAATAAGGGGTTTCTTCTCAGCTGCAGACTTTACACATCTTTGTTCAGAGACCACTTTTCATTGCTGAGGCTTTGAAGATTTTTAACACTTTAGCTCCCTACAAGATAACCGTCTGATAAGGACTCAGAGTCAGAATTGTACAGATTTGTGCTCTTGCACGTGTGCTCTTGTTAGTGAAGGTTCATCAGCATCTGCTGGCATGAGTAGTATAATTGCAGATTCCTCCTCTTGGGCCCGACCTCCTAACAGAGCCTCTGGGGATGGATCTCAGATAGTTACTGCGTATTTACAAGGTCACAAGTGGTTCTAATGCATATTAAACTTTGAGAATCCTTGGCTTAAGGAAATAAACCTAAAATTGTTCTTATTCTCTTTTAAGCCAGTAAATAAGACAGTTGGAAAGGATTCCTAGAAAAGAATGTCCCCACAAACCTTTTATGGTAGAACCAGACTTGAGCACGCAGACTATATTTTCGAGCATAAACCAGGGGTCTCTCTTTCCCACCCCTGCAGACACTACAGTTGAAAGAAGAAGAAAACAAGCGGTTGAATCAGAGACTGGTAAGGTCTTCTCGCCCAGTTGATCTTGACATTTAAACTGTTTGCATTGCATTTCATTATAAAGATCAGAAGGCTGTGTGGCGTGATTAGTTCTTTCCTGGTAGTTTTCGTTGAGCTGCGCTGGTCACTGATGACAGTTGACCCTTAAGCCTGACCACGTGCACTGTCTCAGTCTTACGATGTTAAAAGCAGCCGGCAAAATCCAGATTGTCTTTTCTGATTATTAATAAGCTATAATCTCTTCGGATTGCATAATTACACGTGTTTATAATGTCAGGTTGGGGCTCTTGGTTAAGTGCGCAGGTAGTCAGAACTGCTCCTCACGAGGCTCTTGGCGCGTCCGCCCGGAGGTGTGTGGAATCAGCACGTTCTGTCCGTCACGGATTTTCTTCCTTTCTTTTTTTAACTCAAGGTGTTTGAACCTGACACCTTGCCTGAGACCCTGCGTGGCCCTCTGAAGTGCCGCGGCTTCCCTCTAGCCTGTGAATCTAGCCAAGTGCTTGATGAGGCAGTTTTACAGTCAATCTTTCCTGCGTTAATAAAGCAATTGCTTCATTTTTCAAATTCTGGTGATGACAGTTCATGAGGAAATAGGAACAGTTTAAGGCCTGTGTTCAGGACTTTTGAAAAATTTTAAGGTACAGATTAGAATTGAGTTTTTTTTTTAAATAAAGTGTCTTGTAGGGAGACATCTGTGCTTTCTTTCGTTTGCCTGCCTTAACTTGAACAGCAAAAATTACGTATTAATTCCATGGCTCTGTCAGACTGTCAGTCATGAATTTATCACCAAAACAATTCTTTGAAGGCTATTTGCTGTTTTCGTGAGTGAAGCAAACCCTTTTCAAGGAGCCTTGGAGGAGTTGCCTGCGGCCACTGGGGACGCTGCACAGGACAGACATGCTCCACGTGTGCTCCGTGCAGCGTCCCCAGTGGGATGGACGCTGTGCTGGGCGAGGGTTTAGGCACTTTGTTCACAGGTGTGCTCCTGGCACCCAGAATAGTAGGTGGTGCACAGCACACAGCAGATGCTGGGGAAAGGCTTACGAGGGAAAGGGTCTGGTCCTTCAGGTCCAGAGCGCACCCGCTCCCCCGCGAGCGGCGCCTCCGGGTCACTCGCACTTTCCTGTCGATTGCCAGCTGTGTTCTGCCAGGACTCCCTCACGTCTAAGCCCTCGTTTGTAACAAATACGTGGAGAGCTCAAGCTTTTTAAAGAAAATCTAAACAGAGTTGAATACAGTCTGAAAAATGGATCATTAAACTTGTTCTCACTGGCAGCATGTAGACTATTTGGATGATTTTGAAGACAGGTTGGAATACACTTTTAAGTCTTTCTAGTCAGTATTTGTTGTTTTCTTTCTCTTTTGTTTTTAAACATTAATTGAGACCCTTCGTAGTGTTCAAAGGGAAATGGAAGAAATTCTGAGCGTCAGAATTAAACTTATGAACAAAGAGAAATCCATTTTTTCTGTCCTTGATTTGTGTGGTTATAACTGGGCCCACACTGCTTGGGAGGGATACCGTGAGACCCATGTCCCATGTATCATGTGACAGTGTGAGAAATGTGCTGAAGCCTGACTGAGGAGCGGAGAGTCCCGGCCGAGCTGAGGCAGCCACAGACCAGTTAGCCTGTCCCGTCCCGTCCCGTCCCGTCGTGTCCCCTGCGATGCTCACTGGGGGGGGGGGGGGGGGGGGCAGGGGGGCAGCCCCTTCCTTGTGTCATGCTTGCTCAGAAGAGTGGGTTTTAAACTCTTCTCGAAAAACATGTCTCCTTCCTAGTGATATTTTTTAGGATTAAATATGTATTTATAAATAAAATTCTATATTCAGTCTTTAATCCAGCCAAACCTGATTAAGAAATAACATAAGTAAAAGTGTAGGTAAATTTGTCCACTGAAAGTAATTGTTGAAGGAAAGGAATTACATTAATGGAGCAGAGAAGTTTGGACCCTGAAGGCTGGGACACAGACGTGAATGTGTGTCACGTTGGAAGAAGCGTTTGCCGTGTGGACCTAGTAAGTGCATCGAGAGAACATGTTACTTGTGTAAGCTTTGTGAACTGTTCTCTCTCTAGATGTCTCAGAGCATGTCGTCCGTGTCCCCAAGGCATTCGGAAAAGATAGCTATTAGAGAGTAAGTATTTGATTTGTATTTTGTGCTTTTTTCTGTGAAAATGATATACTGAACTGAGTAGTATTGAATTGTCAATGAAAATGTATTTCAATGGCTATAATCTTTCAACTTCAGGTTCAGTCAGCTGAGTGTTTTGTACTCATTTGTAGTTAACTTTTTTTTTTATTGAAAAGCAAGGTTTTTCTAAGTTATTCTGGGAACATTAGGATTGTATTCGAAGTCCTTCCTATCATAGCTTTAATTATCACTTACACATACATTCCTGAAGCCTTTGGATTCTACTTCCTTTTCAGCTGGTGCCACCTCTCTTAAATCCCGTTTATCACCTTAGTCTTTTTCATTTTAGATTGGAGAATCTTGATATTTGAAGTTGGAGTGTTTCTTCATTCTTATTTCTCAGACTTCATTTTATTGATACGCTACAAATCCATAATACACTGTTAAAATTATCACTTGAATAACTTAACAGACAATATTCCAGGACCAAATTACCCCATAGTAATGTATTGATTTTTGGCATGGGATACTGGAAAGGAGGGTGTCTGATAAAGCATTGTTAGCAGCTCGTGAATACTGGTCATTTCTTCTCTACTTGTCAGGACTGACTTAAAAATAAATAAGACCCTCTGTTTTGTCCGTAATAGATCTATCGACCATATGTCTGGTTATCAGGCACTCCCGGTTACTGATCTTTAACTTCTCATTAGACTTTTATCTTTTCTCAGTGATTTGGAAGGGCTGGGTGTATCAGTCTTTATCTACCAGCTGTATGTCAAGTCAAATCAATATAAGGTTTTTCAAAGATTAGAGAGAGATGAGCTTAAAAAAAAAAAAAAACTGCCTCAGAGAGGCCCTATCTTCCTTTTTTAAGGTATTATCCTCCAAAACAGTGCCTGTCACATCTTTTTAGGCAGGCAGTTAAGTGTAGAATAAATAATTAGTGGATGATAGACTGTTAACTTTTTAAAGTTTCCCCAGTGATGTTAATGATTTATTAGGTGTAGGACCCACTAAGTTATCTTAGATCTAGGTTAACTTTGAACTGATATTCCAAACGACACTTCTGAAGGACCCTGGAGAGACAGACACCAGCTGAGACACCCTAGGCGGTCACACCTACTCTCTCCTTCTGCGCCCTCCTTGCTGGCTTCACCCCGAGTCGGGCTGTTGACTTGTTTGAGCCTAACTAAGTACATGCAGCTGGTTCAGTTGGGTTTTCTTTCAAATTGAGGAGACTGCTTGGAGACCGGAGAAGTAGTATAAGGTAGTTCTTTCTCTCCCACTGTGACTAAGTTTGCTCCCCCAATTTATGTTTTTTATTGTAAAATGAAAGATGAGGATGAATGCCTTCTTTCTATACTAGATGCACTATAATGGGTATTCTTTATCTCCCCCTCACCCAAGCCTGTTTTGGGTTGTGTTCTTTTAAACAGTAGATTTATTGGAAATTTTATGTTTAAAAATTTGGGGTCTTTGGCGGTTGCTCGCGTTAGCCTTTGAGCGTCTGTGTGTGTCCAGCATTCCCGTGAGGGCCTGGGTAGAGTAAAAAACAAATCATGTAAGTATGAAATTTCCTATTGCATTGTTAATTGAATGTTTCGTTGAACGTTGCAGAATCAAGGTGACTCCTCAGATCAATGAAATCATTCCTTTGTTCAGTTTTCAGGTGGGAGATCTGGTCCTCATCATCCTGGACGAGCGCCATGACAATTACGTGCTCTTCACCGTGAGTCCCACCTTGTACTTCCTGCACTCAGAGTCGCTGCCTGCCCTGGACCTCAAACCAGGTGAGGGGGGTAAGTGTCACATCTGTAACCAAAACAATAAACCTAGAGTGGAGAGAATATATGAAAGATTTTTCTCCCACGTTGTCTAATGATGTCAGAATTAAGTAGGTGAGCAGGAACTCTGCCTTATCAGGTTTTTGTTTGTTTGTTTTTCTAAAATCTTCATTATCCAGATTATTGTTTCTGGATTCTGCTGATGCAGTTGGGTCAAGTATCTCATACTCTAGCAATAGCAGAATTACACTGTCAAAATTCTCATACCTATTTAAGCTTCAATATAACATGCTCATTTGTTTATAAGGGCATTACTTGTTTTGGCAAAAATAAATTATTTTAAATTATATGATGTCTTTTCTCTCCTATTTATCATCCTGTTTCTACCTTTTTCTTTCATTGAACTTGTCAGTAATTTTTTTTAAAAAGGCAATAAGCTTTGTTAAAGTATACTAAATTACAGTTAGTATATTACTATCATCGATTACATTAATCTTTAAAGAACTCAAAAAGAACAGAATAGGTGCCCTGGGATACTTAGGCTAAATGGAATTATTCAAACACAAGACTGTGTGTCCGTTTGGCTTGATGCTCCTGTTTGAAATGACTTGTGAACATGGTCATATGCCCGTTCTCTGAAGTAGGCCACACACGATCACACCACCATGGCTGTTGGTGGTGGGTTATGTAGAATGTGACCATGAAAAATGAGAAAAGAAGCTTGCAATTTAATTTACTGGTTTTGTACCTTGAAAACAATGAACTTGATTTTTTTTCTTTAATTTTTTTGGTAGGTTTTTTGTTTTTCATTTATTTAGACTGATTTGAAAATGGTTTTTAAATTTACCAAAAAAGTTGCATAAATAAGGACAGTATAAAAAAGCCCGATATCCCTTCGCCCAGAGTCACCTGCTGTTAACGTTCTGCCCCATTTGCATTACCTCTGCCTGTGCACGTCTGAATGTACTGATCCACAGCTGTACGCAAGCAGGCGCACGTTTGTTTCCAGGCAAAGTGACATCCTGCCCCTTGAACTACTTCACTCTGCATTTCCTAAGAACAGAAAGGGTTCAGTGTTTACATCTAGTAACCGCTCACTGTCTACCGCGCGCATTTGCATTGTGAAGACTCTCACAAGTCCCACAGAAAAGAATTTATTTAATAGTCTTACTTTACCACAGAACTCAGGCCCCCTATTTTCCTCTTCCTCCATCCCTCCCTCCATCCCTCCCTCCCTCCTTCCCTGCATACATACATGCATACATACGTACATGCATACATACAGAACAGGATGCCAGTTGGGGTAATGCTGCCTACCGACTCCTTGCCCAGGGGGTGTGTGGGTGACCAGGGCGTTGTTATGCCCATGACGGGGACTCATCACTCCTTGGACATGAGTGTTAGATGATTCTTTTCAGAAATTGTGAATTATCCTTGAAGGGCTCTATTAGTCCTTAGACTAATATCCTGTGGTCCAGGAGCTTTTTTATCTTTGTATCACATGGTAGTGTCTGTATGTTCATTTCAGATGGTTTATTCAGGATATCTTTTTTATATATCATGCCAAGTAAGGTTTATGGAATAAAAAATCAGTTTTAGCTTCTCAGAGGCTTTACCCTTAACAGATAATTTATTGGTCGAATACTTTTGGAATCAGCTCTTTTATGACAACTTCTTTTCCGATGAATTTTAAAAGAGAATGAGTATTTATCTCTTACATACTTTGCCGTGTGAGAACTAGCTTTTTCATCGTGTCTCCTTCCACATTTTTTTATCTCCCCTCCACACAAGTACTGCCCTTTAGACTTTCTTTCATCCTTATTAGTTATTTATTGTGCACTGACTGGGTTTGCATTGCGGTGCCAAAAAGAAAAGAGAAGACAATGCTTTGCTTTGAACCTAGAATATAAATTTTGTCTGTGTAACTGTCTGCTTTCAGTAGCAGAAAAGGTCATGTGTTAGCACTTTCAGTAGGTGGCACTGCTGAGCTAATTTAGAATTCCTAGGTCTATTTGTTCATGATTTGTACTCAGATTGTGTTTTTGTTTCTTGAACTTTGTCAGTTCTGTGATTTGACTTACCATCTGCACTCAATGAGTAAGTGAAGCCAAAATTAGTGGTTGAAAAGTAAAGCCAATTACGTTTTGTTTTATAAATCGCTGTGCATTTCTGTGATTTCACTCTCAGAATGTCATTAAACTGTTGTGACTCGGGCAGTTACGTTTTCATGAATAATTATAGTTGTACTTTCAAAAAGAATTTAATGGTTTGATTCCATAGCTTCAGGTGCATCTCGAAGACCATGGGTCCTTGGAAAAGTGATGGAGAAGGAGTACTGTCAGGCCAAAAAGGTAAGCCCATCGTGGGACGTGGACCTAGGAGTTTAAGAAGATTCTCAGGATGCTTTATGCAGAACAGTGCTCTTCTTGGCCTTCTAATTCACTTGAACTAGGCCTGAATTTAATGAGTGTGAGTTTGCACCAGCAATTTTATGAATATTTATGTGATTTACCTTACAGTAGTAGAGGTAGATGGCCAGCAAGCTATCAACATATCCAGGAAAACTACAACAAGTTTCTGTTCTGAGTATTAAATTACTAGTGTTTTCATGTGCTAAAAAAGGAACACAACATAACTGGTGATTGATCTGTTTGTAGGTAGAGCTGATGTTTCCTTACTTTTATAATGCTACCCCCAGTGAAGAAAGGTAATGTGAGATATTGATGGCTCAGAATGCACCTGACTGATGTCGGCAGTGTCCGTGCTGTAGAGTCAGAGCAGTGAGCAGTCTTCCTAGCTCGTTTGTGGACCCTGTGCGCCAGAACAGCAATAGAACTTGATCTGTGTGTTGTTGAGGTTTCTTTGATGTTTAAAATAATAACACATGGCTCACTTTGTACTGTATTATTTAGCAGTGATTACCGACCCTTCCGTCAGTATTAGTGGCTCGTCTGTTATATGCTCATCTGGTGAGGGACGGATCTGTGTCCTTTGAAAAAGACACCCCTCTTCCCACAATGATCGAGCATGGCATAGTGTGGTAGGATGGTACCTCTGTAGTTTGGTTTAATCACCCTTTTCTTTCTGTCTTAGGCACAAAACAGATTTAAAGTTCCTTTGGGGACAAAGTTTTACAGAGTGAAAGCTGTGTCATGGAATAAGAAAGTATAATTTTGGAAGAAATTGAGACATTCTGTGACGTTTTTCTGATTTGTCCCAACAGTGCTCATTCATCACTCCAAAAACAGCAGGCCATCTTTTTATATACAAGTCAACACGACAGCATACTTCTTTCGTGTATATCATTTACTTTCTACCTGGCTACATTTTAGGAACAATAAATTCATCAAAACCCTTGGCTGAGTTAAAATGGTTTTGTTTTTGTTTTTCTACCCAAGTAACTCTAGAAATGCGGACCAAACTAGTTCACCTTCTCAAAGGGCACACCCGTGCACTGTGGTTTATGATCAGCCATATTCTTTGCCTGTTACATATACCTTAGCTTGAACTTAGATATTCAGTGTTAGTTGTTATTACCAGCATTTGTCCTTTTGTGAAATCAATATCAGAAGACTTGCACTCTTTAACACATTCTTTATAAAATGTATAAATTCTTCAAAACTATTTAAGGAGGAGTATCACTGCATGCAGATAATCATAATTTTGAGTTTGCCTCTGTAGATTACTAAAACAAATCGTTTCATTTATTTTTTTAATGCCCTTTGATGTTTCCAAACAAGAAGGAACTCTAATTTGATTGCCTGACTTTACGATCAGCCATAATCAGCAATCTTCAAAAGCACTTTGAACAGATTGGTCGCCTGGGTTCTACAGGGAGGCGTGTGCTAGTGATGGTTTCTCAAGCAGCACACAGACCTTCCCGACACTTTATTATTCTGTTTAGAATAATCGTATTGATGAGGTCGTAATTCATGGTTCAGTTTCAGAAAAAACATATTCATTGTACATTAACCATTTAGAGGTCATTTAAATATAACAAAATGTTGTATTGTAAAAGACATGTAGAATTTTAAAACAATAAAGATTTGAACCTGTAAGTGTGTGTGCCTTTTAAAGAAGGATACATGTTTAATATATGTGAGTGATTGCTGGGAAGCGTGAAAAGCTTGTTCTGTATCATATCAAAAGAGAAACATGTTTATTACAAAAGTGTTCTTTAACTGTATGCTGTGTAACAGGGTAAAACAGTGTTACGTAGAGTAGAGTCGTGTGAGGCCGATCTTTAGCTAAGTGGCCACGGAGCAGGGGTATTTAAATGAGTAGTTGAGTTGGTTGAGACTTGTTTCAGGTTTGTTGCTAGAGAACAATAATAAAGTGATTCTTTTTTTCAGAAAATATTTAATTTCTTCGTAAAAATAAGTTAAATATTTTTTTAAATATGTATGTCTAATAGTACAGAAAATGGAATAAACACCATAGTGTATAGAAAACTGAATTTGACAACATATTAATGAATAAATGAACAAATGATTTCACATGTTTCTATTCAATCCTTCCATTACATCTTCATGCAGAGAATGTCAAAGCACTGAAGAACTTTATATGCAGAGTGGTCCTGCTGAGCAGATGTGGTTGGTCTGAATGAATCTGCCGGGGGCCTGTTTGACTTGAGATTTCACGTGGTCATTGTGCCGTGGGGCTGTGGGCTGACGTGTGACATCTCAGGAGTGTCGCTCTTTAACGTTGGCTTCTGTTGCTTAGAGTTTTTCTTATATCCCATTTCATATCCATGCTATCAGTGGTCACATAAACCTTCACAAAGCGAACAGAAAGAAAATGCAGTTTTCATAGTTAAAAGGAAGAAAAATGAAGCCTGGTTGAGTCCTTACCATTGGGTCGTTGAGGTGAGCCTTGGCGTCAGAATGTCCACGCTTCAGTCCCAGATCTAACTTTAATTTTGGCCAAGTTGCATAAACTCTGAACCTCAGTTTTCTCATGTATAAAATGGTGTAATAATAAGACCTACCTCGTAGGGTTATTTTGAAAATTAAGTGATGAAAATTATAAAGGGCTTTGAACAGTTTCAGATAAACAGGTTAAGTACTGAATAAACATTAGCTATTATAAAGATTTCTTCATCAGAATCTGTAAATTCACTGTTCAAACTCGAGTAGAAATGTAGCTCTCTTTATTATGAGAATGAAAGTTTAAGTCACATTTAACTGCAAGTAAACTTTAAGCTTACGTGAATTACGTGGATAGTTTTATTTTTGCAAGAGTACCTGGATATCCTAAGAACAGAATGAGCAAAAATTATACAAACTTTCATTTTTATTTATTTAAAAAAATTATCATGGTATAAAACATGTACGTGCTTTCAAAAAAATTAATATGCCCTTAAACCCCTGTCCTATTTCCCAGTTTTGCCATGTGGAAATAATTTTGCTTGTTTGGCCTTTTTTTTTTTTTTATGTGCCAGACTATACGACTATACTGGTATTTCTCGATAAATCAATTTATATTATCAGTTTACTTTCTCATAGGATACGAAGATTTAGTTACATCACAAGAACCTTTCCTGAACCGTATATTACTTTCTAGTTGGTTCGTTAGCATTTACATTATCATGACTTTTTTTTCAGTAGCCATCCTAAGTGGGTGTTTTACGTGCTTGTGGGGCATTTGTATATCTTTGTTGGAGAAATACCAGTTCAAGCACTTTGCCCATTTTTTTCAGTTGTCTTTCTGTTGTTGAGTCGTAAGAGTTTTTTATATATTCTGGATACTAGGCTCATATGATTTACAAATATTTTCTCCCATTCTGTACGTCATCTTGTCAGTTTCTTGCTAATCTCCTTTGATGTGCAGAAGTTTATCATCTTGATAAAGTCCAATTGAATTTTTTTTTTGCCTATGCTTTTGATGTCATATCTAAGAGTTTTGTGGTATGAACTCATACTCATTTTAAATTGACTTGTGTATTTGGTGTGAGGTAGGCGTCCAACTTCATTCTTTTGTATGTGGATATCCAGTAATCCCAGTACCACCTGAAGAAACTTCTTTTCCTCCAACTGAATTGTCGAAAATCATTTGACCACTGACGTATGGGCTTATTGCTGGACTCTCAACTCTGATTCATTGGGGGGTGTGTGTGTCCTTAGTACTGCAGTCTTTACTATATTGAGTTTTATAGTAAATTTTGTTATAAGTTTTAAAATCTGGAATTATGAGTCCTCCAACTTTGATCCTCTTTGAACATTGTTTGACTCTTTAGGGTACATTGAGTTTCCACATGATTTCTTTTTTTTTTTTGCCATGCCGTGAGGCATGCAGAATCCTAGTTCCCTGACCAGGGATTGAACCTGTACCCCTTGCAGTAGAAGCATGGAATCCTAACCACTGGACAACCAGGGAATTCCCTCCATATGAATTTTTGAATTGGTTTCTCCATTTTGGAAGAATGACTTGGAATTTTGTTAAGGATTGCATCAAATCTGTAGGTTACTTTATGGCAGTACTGCCAATCTTTTTTTTTTTAATTAATTAATTTATTTATTTTTGGCTGTGTTGGGTCTTTGTTGCTGTACGCGGTCTTTCTCTAGTTGCGGCGAGCAGGGGCTACTCTTCGTTGCGGCGTCCGGGCTTCTCATTGCGGTGGCTTCTTGTTGCGGAACACGGGCTCTAGGTGCGTGGACTTCAGTAGTTGTGGCGTGTGGGCTCCATAGTTGTGGCTTGCGGGCTCTGGAGCGCAGCCTCAGTAGTTGTGGCACGCGGGCTCAGTAGCTGTGGCACACGGGCTTAGTTGCTCCGCAGCATGTGGGATCTTCCTGGACCAGGGCTTGAACCCACGTCGCCTGCATTGGCAGGCGGATTCTTAACCACTGCGCCACCAGGGAAGTGCCTGTATTGACAATCTTAGTATTGTCTTTCAGTTCATAAATACATGATGTCTTTCCATTTATTTATATCCTCTTTATTTTAGAAACATTTTGTAGCCTTTGGTGTACAGTCCTTTTTTAGTTAAATTTATTTTTAAGTATTTTATTCTTTTGGATTTTGTAAGTGGAAGTGCTTCCTTAATTATCAGATTGTCTGCAAATAGAAATTGTTCTACTTCTTCCCTTCCAATTTGGATGCCTTTTATTTCTTTTTCTTGCCTGATAGCTCTGGCTGGAACTTCCAATACTGTGTTGAAAAGAAGCAGTGAAAATGAGAATCTTTGTGTTCCTATTTTAGAGGGAAAGCTTTCAGTCTCTCACCATTATGTATGCTACTCACTGTGGTGGGTTTTTCACGTATGGCTTTCATGTTGCGGAAGTTCCCTTCAGTTTCTAGTTTGTTGAATGTTTTTAATCACAAAGCGGTGTTGAAGTTTGTCAAATGCTTATTCTGTATTAATTGAGATGGCCATGTGTTTTTCTTGTCCTTCCTTCTGTTAATGTTATGTGTTACGTTGATTTTCATATGTTGAGTCATGCTTGCATTCTGGAATAGACCTCCCCACCCCACCCGGTGGTCATTTTGTGTAATCCTTTTAATCTGTTGAATTCGGTTCCTAGAATTTTGTTGAGGATTTTTGCATCTTAAATGGAGGGACACATTCTCTGGATACTAATCCACCATCTTTTGTGATGTCACTATTGGATTGGTCCTTTTAAAGACAAGAAAACAGGTTTGGAGTGATTAGTGACTTGGCCAATGTCTCAGAATTAGGAGCTCAGTGAGAATCACATCATCACTGCTGACTTAGCATAATGTTCTTCCAGTTGAGGGAGAGAGAGGAAAACCCCAAAGCCCTGGGTTTATGGCTCAGTTTATTCCTATGGTTGGAGTCATTTACATGAATTCCATTTCTTTCAGGCATTGGCCTGAGAGAACAAACACAGATGGAAAGATATATATTTGCTAGAAATTAGGACTATACATTTATCATAAGTGCTCTGAAGTGGATCGTTTATATCCTCCTTCCTGCTTACTCAAAGTTGGGAGTCGAGAGGTCTTGTTTATTTTTAAAATGTCTTTGTGCATATATGTTTATCAAAGTACAACTCCCTTAAAAAATGCTGTGGGTTTCCTATAAAACTGTTTGGAGTTCCCTAAATGTCCTTTAAAAGCTAAATCGTGATTCACACAGACGTCTCTGGAATAGTGAAGTGCTCTGGGAAAAATCTCTTACGATGCTTAAGAACTCCTTTGTGTAGCTGAGAGGATTTTCTAGGTGCTGGCGTAACCCTGAAGTCTTAATAATGGGCATAGCAGTTACAGTCTTGATTTGATCATATGATCCAGGAACCATTTCGTACTTTGAGAATCTTCAGCTCTGGAGAGAGTGGACCCAACCTTACAGGTCCTGTGTCTTCTATATTTTTGCTGAACTCTTCTTGCAAATGAAAAGTTTCTTCTCTCTTTCATGTGCCTCTTCCCATGCCTCATACAGAGCTGAAGGAAACCAGTGGACACTTTGAACATTTCTTAGAAAGTTTCTTAGCCAAAAACACACATTTGCTAGTTTTGCCAGTTGTTTTGCTACTTAAAGATGTAACTCACCATCTTTCCAGCTTCCAATAGCAGTTTTGCTTTTCCAACCTTCACGGACAGTTAGTTCCCTGTTCTCCCAGGCTTGTCAGGCAGTGCCAGGTGTTCTGGGTTTGGGGTACCAGTTTCTGTGTCAAGTACATTGTAACTGCACATTCAGTGAGCAGTGGCGTAAAGTATCGTTCATTTGCTTTACGTGGCGTGGCTGCAGTCGTCTGTCAGTTCACTTCAGAATGGCTGACATCGCTCAGTTGGCTGGAACTGAGTTAGGGTCACCGGGGATGCCTTGGTTCCTTATGTGTCCTGTCAAAGTGCCCTGGTTTCTAAACAGCAGCTGCAGGGCTGCAGTATTCCTAAAAGAGGGGGCAACAAAGTCGGAGGCTTGGAAGTCAAATTATGTCACTTCTACTGCAGTCTTTTGATCGTACTGAGTGACTGAGCCACAACTCAAAGTAGAGGAGTAGCTGTTGGCCTTTAATGTTAGGCATAAACGTCCTTGAAGATTTTTCTTTTTAAAGCATGTGATTTAATGATGCCTAAAGCAACAAAACTGAACAAACACTGTTTTGTTTTTTAAGATTTTTTTGATGTGGACCATTTTTAAAGTTCTTATTGAATTTGTTTACAGTATCGCTTCTCTTTTGTGTTTTGGTTTTTTGGCCGTGAGGCATGTGGGATCTTAGCTCCCCAGCCAGGGATCGAACCCGCACCCCCTGCATTGGAAGGCAAAGTCTTAACCACTGGATTGCCAGGGAAGTCCCCAATACTGTTTGCTTTAAAATCTAATTTTCATAAATTTCCCCTTTTACTTAAACACTTACTAGTGATGACTGGGAAGCAGTTTAAAATGTTATTAATGTCCATTAATTGATGGCTTTTATGTTAGTCATACTCTTAGAATATAAGCAAGCCATCTTTGGCCGATTCTGAAAAACACTTTGTATAATTTATAATCTTTAAGGGTAAGATGGAAATTCAATTCCTGACATAGTGGTACTGAGACATCCTGCCAGCTGTCAGCTGGTTGGTTTACGTACTTCCTAGGTGTCTCAGACACCACTGAGGTTGAACCCCACCCGATTGCTTCCTTCTCACCTTAAGATAGATGAGGCCTAGTAGCAGCATCACTTCCAGTGTTAGCGGAAACAAGCCTCCACATAACGAAATGGATCGTCAGTCCTCTACATACCCTGTGGTGCAAGCAGTACGTGTGTGTGTGTGTGTGTGTGTGTGTGTGTGTCACGTAGGGACACTTCTGTCCGGGGTCTGTGCCTCACTAAAATGCTGGGCCATCAAACCACTTTAACAGATGTTACCCTTTTCCTTCAGAGCAGGGCACTAGGCAGGAATCCTCCGTCGTCACTGTCACTAGAGTTTAATGGCAATTTAGGAAATTTCAACACTTTCAGTGGCTTTCAGGGACTGTTTTTACAAACGTTATGTGTCGCTTCAGAAGGATCTCTCCAGTTTTGTGGACCCTAATAGCACAGATGCTTCTCTGACAGTCTAATTCTGAATTGATGCTGTAATACTTCTTAGACCGACTTAGGAATGCCACCAACTAATTCCCCCACTGGTCATAGTAGTAATGTTGCTCAGTGAATAATTAACGTAGGTGTCACTCGTAATCGCTTTGGAATTCTGTTTGGCCAGTGGGTGTCTGCTTAGCCAGCTTAGGCTTTTAACATGAACTTGATTTCTTAAAGAATGAGTTCTTAAGTAATTCCTACAGAAGTGTAAGGCCTAACCTTACAAGCATATATGATGCCTGAATTGTTGGCAATTTCAGTCACAATCATACACAAGCTTATCTCTTCACCCTACCTGTTTGAGAAGTATGGTTTCTGGAGATGTCACTGTCTATATAAGTGGTACTGCTTTTTTTTTTTTTTTCTTTTGCGTTATGCGGGCCTCTCACTGTTGTGGCCTCTCCCGTTGCAGAGCACAGGCTCCGGACGCGCAGGCTCAGCAGCCATGGCTCACGGGTCCAGGCGCTCCGTGGCATGTGGGATCCTCCCGGACCAGGGCACGAACCCGTGTCCCCTGCATCGGCAGGCGGACTCTCAACCACTGCGCCACCAGGGAAGCCCCTAGGTGGTACTACTTTTAAAACAGGTTGTACATGGTCTAGTCGAAATGCATACTTTTCCCTATGTTTTCATGCCACCATATACTGAATTAGGTCCTTTTAAAAAAGTAACATTTTCATGAATGTTACTCAGATTTGGGCTGTAGCATTGAAGGATACAAGGGAGCATGAATGAGCAACTTTTTCAACTATGACAATGGCCATGTACGCTCTGGAAATCTTCCCAGAGGGCTCTTCTTCCCAATTAGCACTAAAAGCAATTGTACATAATTTAAAATATTTTGAGATGCCTTACAAATAATAGTATCATTATGTAATAAGTAAGAGCATTCAGAAATTATACACTCTATAAGAATTCTCTCATCACTCTGATCCTGCCTTTTCCGTGGCGATCAGAGTGCTAGACAGAGGCCACCTTTCGACCTTGGTGCCTGATATGTCCCAAGCATTTCTATGTTAACCAGTGATGATATGAACCATCGTGTACTCCTTAAGACATTGGAGAGGCTTTTCAAACCATGAAGTTTTGATTTCTTGAAAAACGAACTGGCCATTTACTGTTAATCAGTAATCATGGTATTCTCAGCTGAGGTAGCTGAAACCTCACAGCATGAACTAAATGATAATTCCTAGTGGGTAGAAGCTTCTGGATATAACTGGAACGTCAAAACAGTTTCTCCACTTTCGAAGCATAAACGCTGTCTTCTTATTCCCTTTGAATTACTTATCGCTTTCCTTCTATAAGCATGTCAGTGCTGCTGTCTTCTAAATATCTTTACACAAAACTGTTTCCTAAATATATATATACACACACATAGATATATATTTAAGAATCAGTAGTACCAATTTTTCCATGATTATGTATAAAGGCAGACCATGTCACAGGGGTCGTGGTTCTGGTATAAAGCAAAACCATGCTGATTTGTGGTGAGTAATATAGTTGCCAAGGGAACATAGGATACACGATGGTCCAGCTTAACTTTTCGACTACCATGTGAAAGCGATATGCATTCAGTAGAAACCGTACTTCGACTTTTAGATTTTGATCTTCCTGGGCAGCGAGATGCGGTGGATCCCCTCGTAAATGCTGGGCAGGGCAGCAGCAGCTCCTGTCACCAAGGGGTCTCCAGGGTGATCCACTGATGCACTGGCAACCGTTCTGTTTTTCGCTTTCAGTACAGTGTTCAGTAAACCGCATGAGATAGGCAGCGCTTTAGTATAAAACAGGCTCTGTGTGAGATGATTTTGCCCAGCTGTAGGCTAACGTGAGTGTTCTGAGCGCATCTGAGGGAGGTGAGGCTGAGCTACGGTGTCCAGTACGTTAAGTGTATTCAATGCCTTTTCCACTTGAAATATCTTCGACTTAATGCTGGGTTTATCAGGATGTAAACCCAATGTAAGTCAGGGAAGATCTGTAGTAATAGATGAAGTTTTTCTCTTGTTGGAAGCCACACATCCACAGCCTCTAAGACTATTTTTCCAGATGACTAATGCATTTTTTCTCTAAACTTTTCTAATTTTATTCAAGTTCTAGGGATGCCTGCATGTGTTCTCTACAGTGTCCATTAGAATAAGCAAACTTAAATTAGAAATACACAGATTATTCACAAAAATCTTGACAATTCCAACACTTCTGACATACCAAAATACCTGCTCAGTGCTCACTGCCATATTATTTCTATTTCGTTAAAAAATTACAGAGCTTGTCGCTAAAAGTTTATGATTAGAATGAAGTTCAGAAAGTTTCCATTAAATAAATGCCTGACATCAAAATGATTCTGCTCTTCAGGCAACAGTGAAATTCAAAGTTTGATTGGGGTTAGAGGGACCAAAGCCAAATGCCTTCTACTTCACGTGCAGCGTTACTTAGGAGGGTGCAGTTGCGAAATGGGAGATGACTGACATTTAGACTATCAATTTATTACAGTTACTTTGCTCAATATTTTCTCGTATATTTTTTTCAGTGTTTGGGGAGCCTCTGTATTCAAGTTTCCCATAATAACAAAGTTGGATGTTACAGAAAGTGATGCGTGGTGGCTGTGATCCTTTCTGGGAGCAAGTTCTGTACGTTAATATAAGAGCACAAGCAGGCCGTGTAAGGATAGGGTTTGTCTGACAAGAAGTGTGTTGACTATTTCCTGCTTCATGATCCTCTTATAACAGGATGAACTGCTTTGCTACGGGGAGTCTTCCCGAGTGAATGCAGGGAGAGGAGGAAACAAGAAATCCATAATTTCACCATTAAAGTCGCACATACTGCTGAACCTATGTTTATGGGAACCAGGTGCATTCTGAGATGGACTTAGACATTTTCACAAGGTATTAAGTATTCAGTGACCAAGTACTTGTAGAGAATTGAATTTGGTAAACTAGTCCCACTGGGTGCATCAGAGAAACTGTGATCAATACTTACATCAGGAGGGTTTTTTTTTATCGTATGAAGAATATGTATAATTTTATTTCTTAAAAATATCACAGCCAAAATATACACAAATATTTCTTCTTGTAGCTGTTGTTGCCATTCACAATCAAGAGCTAAAAATGTGCTTTTCTAATTAAAAGATAGTTTATAATTTGCAGTGCAGACACAGATAGCATGAATATCTATAATTATAATAAATGCCAAGATTAAAGACAAATGGATGTAACTTTTTTTTACTCATAAAAGGAAAAGGAAAAGTTAAAATCCCAGGTCATAGTACTAGCTGTTATTTATTTCCCTGAGATCTCATTTGTAGAATATTTCTAGTAGGTATCCATATATACAACCAGGAATATAGAAAATGAATGATGAACAATGCAAAATAAAGGCTCCTTAGGCGTTCATGTAATTTCACTTTGTTTTCTGGATATTGGGTTAAGGGACATAATAAATTTTGTATTATTTTTTCTATTAGAAAAAGTAGATGTAATAGACTTTATAGTAAAAAGTGTCTGGATCACCATGGCCATTACATGGCCTACAGCTCTCTGCCGTCTTTGGCCTTATAAAGAGATGGAAAGTAAGTCAGGGAAAAGAATCAAAAGAACTCTACCAGAGCAAAAGCATTCATGTCTCCACCTAAAAATAGCATCTTGGGAAATGACTGTCTCCGGTCTCACAATCCAGTTACGGTTTCTGCTCACAGGGTAAAATGGAAAAGAAACAGAGTCCAGAAATAGACTCACATATATACAGTCACCTGATTTACTAGAAAGGCACCATTGCAATTCAGTGGGGAAAGGATGGTCTTCTTAATAAAAGATACCAGATGCAAAATAAATGCACCTTGGCCCTGACTGCAGATTATGCACAAAATGTATTTGAAACACACAAAAAATGTATTTTGAAATGGACCATAAAATTAAATATAAAAGGTAAAACAGTGAAGCTTTTAGGAGAAAAAAAAATAGAAAAATATCCCTTTTTTCCCCCCTCTGGGGAAGGACCAAAGAAAACATTAAAAGAAAAGATTGAGACATTGGATGTCATTGAAACTAAGAACTACTATTTATCAAAAGACCCCCTTAATTAGAGTAAAAAGACAAGTCACAGACTGGGAGAAGATATTTGCTATACATGCATCTGACAAGGGACTAGTATCTAGAATATATAAAGAACTGCAAATCGATAAAAAAAAAAGACAAGCTGATTTAAAAGTGAACAAAAGACTTGATGGGTTCTTCACAAAAGAGGATAACCAATGGCCAATAAGCTATTAGCAAAGTGCTTATATCATTAATCATCAGGAAAATGCAAGTCAAAACCACGATGAGGTGCCACTACACACCCACTCGACTGGCTTAAATTCAAAAGACTAACAATACCAAGTGTTGACAAAGAAGTGAGACAATTGGAACTCTCATACACTGCAGGGGGAAGAGATTTGAAAGCACGGCAGTATCTTTTGAAATTACACACTGCACTGACTTGGTAATCCCACTCTTAGGTATTTACCCAAGAATAATAAGTGCATATGTTTACCAAAAGATGCATACAATAATGTATAGAGATGAAACCTGGAAACACCCCAAATGCTTTTCAGTAAGAAATGGATAAATAAATTGTGGTACATTTACACAGTCATACATTATGTAGCAATTTATAAAAGAATGAGCTATTGGTACACATAAAAACATAAAGAAATATCACAGACATAACAATGAATTAAAATGACAGATACAGAGATTTCATACTGAATGATTCCATTTGTATGAAGTTCAAGAATGGGCAAATGAACCACGCTGACACAAGTTAATTTTGTAGAAGGGCCCTGAGGGAGACTTCGTGGGTGCTAGAAATATATATTTTCATTGGGGTGGGTTAAGTGGGTGTATTCACAGACTTCACTAAATGTGTGTTTCACCTCAACTTTTTAAAATAACTGCAATGGTTGATTTATGTATGTATTCTCACTATTTTGCCATATGTTGTTCTATGTATTTTTAGACTATATTGTTAGGTAGATCTATGTTCATAATTGTTCATTTTCTTGATATATTTTCCCATTAACCTTTATACAACATCCTTCTTTGTTTAGTGTGATGCTTTTAGTTTTAAAAAATATATTTTGTCTTGTTTAATAGCTACCCTTGCTTTCTTTCAATCCATATTTGCCTGGCATCTTTTTTCGATCTCTTCATTTTTATCCTTTCTTGCATTTTGTTTTACATAAAGTGTCTCTTGTAGAAAATATATTGATGGATTTTTAGAAAACATTTACTTTAAATATTGTTATTTTAGGACTTAATTCTCTTTCCTGATATTGGCAGAATTTTACTCTGCTTCCTTTTTATTTCTACTTGGGTAAAAGTTATACACTTAAAAAAATCTTTCTGGTGATTATCTGTAATTTATTAAGACCCACCTATATGCTTCATTTTCCCATAAGTGTCTAAACCTTTATTTATTTATATTTATTTCTATCTATGCTTTTCCCTAAATAAAACCTTTCCTCTATACAAAGTCTTAGCACTCTCATTAGTCCCTTTTGTTTCTCTTGACACTGCCTGTATTAGTGTTGTTCAGAGGTTTTTTCCCAAATTTTTTAAAAATTTATTTTATTTATGTATTTATCTTGGCTCTGTTGGGTATTCATTGCTGCGTGCGGGCTTTCTATAGTTGTGACGAGTGGGGGCTACTCTTCGTCACCGTGTGGTGCGCGGGCTTCTCATCGTGGTGGCTTCTCTTGCTGCGGAGCATGGGCTCTATTGTGGCACGTGGGCTTCAGTTGTTGTGGCACGTGGGCTTCAGTAGTTGTGGCTCACGGGATCTAGAGCGCAGGCTCAGTAGTTGTGGTGCATGGGCTTAGTTTCTCCACGGCATGTGGGATCTTCCTGGACCAGGGCTCAAACCCATGTCCCCTGCATTGGCAGGCGGCTTCCCAATCACTGCGCCACCAGGGAAGTCCCTTTCCAAATTTTTTGACAACATATTTCTTTCCTAGAAGTTCAAGGATTGAGCTGAATCAGAGAGCCAGGTTCACCATCTTTTCCAACCTCGAAATAAATCTCTTTCTCTGTTTTTACACATAAGGACACTGATACTCACAGGGGTTAATGGAGTAGCTCAGGGTCAGGATCACAAATTCTGTCAATCACTCACCAGTTCAACAGTTACAGAGAAATGAAAATACTCGCAATTACCTCCTTTTCCTGGCTTCCCATTTCCTACTGCAGGCAGCCTCACTCCGCCTTCTCCCTCTCACTTCCATGGGGAGGTCCATGTGTCCCTCAGACCCTTGCTCAGTACTTACTATACACAAGTCATCGTGAGGGCGACGGGGTGTGCTGGGGACAGTGTGTGTCCCCGGTGGACACGACCTTCCCGTTGGTCCCCAAATTCAGACGTAGTAAGCATCATATTGGACCACTGCTCTGAGGTGGTCAGTTCCCATGGAGGATGTCTTAGACTTTTAAATGTGTTGTCTGCCCTTGTATGTCTTTGTCTCGCGTTCATCACCCTCCAGGCTGTGAGCCCCAGAGAGGCAAGAACGGTGCCTGGCAGAGGTGCTCAGAGCAAGTTTGCTCCCTTCTCCTCGGCTTGGGGAAGTCCTTTACCTCAAGTCTAAATCCAGCCTGATGCAATTTTATTTTATTTTGTTTTATTGAAGTAGAGTTGATTTACAATGTTGTGTCAGTTTCTGGTGTACAGAAAAGTGATTCAGTCATACTTTTTTTTTTCAAATCCTTTTCCATTATAGGTTATTGTAAGACATTGAATATAGTTCCCTGTGGTATACAGTAAATCCTGGTTGCTTATCTATTATATATATAGTAGTGTATATCTGCTAATCCCAGACTCCTTATGTATCCCTACCCAACCTCCTTGGTAACCATAAGTCTGTTTTCTACGTCTGTGAGTCTATTTCTGTTTCGTAAATAAGTTCATGTCATATTTTAGATTCCACATATAAGTGATATCATATTTGTCTTTGTCTGGCTTACTTCACTTACTATGATAATCTCTAGGTCCACCAATGTTGCTGCAAGCGGCATTATTTCATTCTTTTTTATGGCTGAGTAATATTCCATTGTATATATGTACCACATATTCTGTATCCATTCATCTGCCAATGGACACTTAGGTTGCTTCCATGACTTCGCTATTGTAAATAGTGCTGCAGTGAACTTTGGGGTGCATGTATCTTTTTGAATTAGAATTTTCTCTGGATATATGCCCAGGAGTGGGATTGCAGGATCATATGGTAGTTCTATTTTTAGTTTTTTAAGGAACCTCCGTACTGTTCTCCATAGTGACTGCACCGATTTACATTCCCACCAGCAGTGTAGGAAGGTTCCCTTTTCTCCACACCCTCGCCAGCATTTGTTATTTGTAGACTGTTTGATGATGGCCATTCTGACTGGTACGAGGTGATACCTCATTTTAGTTTTGATTTGGACTTCTCTAATGATTTGCAATGTTGAGCATCTTTTCATGTGCCTGTTGGCCATCTGTATGCAACCTCATGCAATTTTAGACTGCTGAACCCTTGGTCCATGTGTACTCACAGGAGGAACATGGTCAGAGAGGGGAGTTCAAAGGAAGACAATGGGGGAGGGCCGTGTTTTTCCTGTCGCCAGTACTTTACGGAGCATGCAGTGCTCCGTGGCTAGCATGCCCAGGACACTCGGGGCTCAGGACAGATGATCTGCCCGATTCTGAGATTCAAGTTAAATCAAATTCAGTGGTGTAGTGTGAGCCTGTAGGAGGTGTGTGTGTGAACAGAGAAGGGCAGGTCCACATCCGATGATGGGAAAGGACAAGAGAGCAATGACTTATTTTGCGTTTCTAAGCCCCTCCCCACATCGAGGGGCCTCCTTGGTCACCGTTGGGTGCCTGGTAGCGCCGGATGGAACCCCACAAAGTGACCCTCGCCAGCATCTTGCGTCTCAGTCCTTGAACAAGACCTCTAGCAGCTCTCGTTGCCCTCGGCTAAACCCATCACCCAAGGCTGAAACACACCACAAGGGAAGAGCTGAGTCCCACACCCCTTTATAAAGCAGCGGAGGAAAGAGGCCCATTTAGCCAAACCAACACACTTTATAAATGTAGGCAGCTGGCTCGCTTGCAAAAAAAAATGAACCTAGTTTCCTGCCCAAAATAACATCCAGATGAACTGAAGATAGAAAATGTAGATGCCATTTAAAAAGCAGCCCAGTGATGGAGTTAAATACTTGTTACCACCCTGGAAGGGAGAAGACTTTCTAATCTTACAAAGAGAAGAAATCACAAAGGAAAGGAAAAAAGCTAAACTTGTCTGTGCTAATGGAAAAGTATCTTCGGTGAATGGAATAATGGCCAGCAGCTCACAAAGAAATATTATTTCTACAGTTACGATAAAGGCTTATTATCTTATGTAACTATAAATAAATACAAATTAATAAGAAAGTTACAGTACATGAATGGGTGCAGTTACTACGGAAGATGCCAAGAAATTTTCTAAACAAATTGGAACCTGTTTTACTCTTTACCTTTTAAAAAGAGTGTATCAAAGGAGAACGTTGAAACTAAAACCGGTCTCCATGGCCTTAATCACACACTATATACCGGCAGCTTTAACAGTTTAATCCCACCTGCTTCTTGGTGGGTTTTAATTTCTCTTTCAGGAGAACTTCAACTTTTCAGACACATCGAAATTGTTCTATCAAAATGTTTAGTTTTATTTCTGTTTGTGACTGAAAAGCCTTGGATGATCGTGAGTTGCTACGTATGGATTCAAGCCTGCCCTTCATCTGCCGTTTTCTTTCTTCCTTCCTCCTGACCTGTGTGTTTCCGCGTCGCGCTTGGCGTGCTTTCGAGTTCCCTACCTAGTGAGCACTCTAGGTGCATCGGGTTTGGATGCTTGTGGGAAATCTCAGAGCTCCCAGCCTGAATTTGGAGAGCAAAAAGTATAAGTAGATGTCAGTAAATTCAGCAGTACTGTGGCAATCTCGTGCAACTTGGGTTAATCTGTCCAGTACGAGTTGTTAGGTCATAACCCTTGAAGACGTTCGGGAAACTGCCTTTTTGCAAGAGCGTCGAATTCCCCAAACTTGAAGAGCCAGCAGTTACAGGTCTCTCTACTGAACTCCAGTGACGGACCTTCCTGGGGGTCCGGGGCTGCATTAAGTGCACTGGGGGACGGTGCCCAGGCTGTCTCATTTGCTTTCTGTCCTTGGAAATTTCGTCCGAGGCCTCTTCTTTCACGCTCGGCTCGTTGCACTGAATTCGCCGGCAGCCCCCTTGCTGACGAAAGAGGCGCGGAGAGCAGAGGGGGCTTGCAGCGCAGCTCGCGACGGCCACCGGCAGCGTCCCCAGAAAGGGTCCGGGAGAGTCCGCGTCCCCCTCACGTTAAGCATCAGAGGCGCTGTGCTTATTCCTGCGTGGCTGAAGCGGGCTGCGAGTGCAAGGCTGACACTGTGAGCGTCTAAGGACCGTCTGTTTTCTACACGTCCCGTGTTGTTCATGAACAGTTTTTAGATTCGTGTATACTTAAGGCTAAAATTCTTAAAAATTGCCTTCAATTAGGAAATCATGCCATAAATAAATGCTACCTCATTAGCATCTTCGGGGCAGGAACAAGAGGACCATCGGAGGTCCGTCCGGGGGGTTGCCGAGGTCCAGGCGAAGGGCTCCGTGTGCCCTGGTGGTGCCGGCCGTGCCCGGGGGACGTGGAGGAGGGCTGCTGCCAGCCGACGCTGCCTCCCAGACGGCCGCCGTCCTTCGGCCACTGTCCACGGTGGCCCTTTTGGGGAAGCTGGAGTGCGTTATCTCAGCAGTCATGTAGAATGCTTGCAGCCAGGCCAAGGACCTAATTGCTGATTTTGCAGAGACGCAGACGTGCTGCCTGGAGAGGGAAGCCAAGCTCAGAGCAAGCTCCGCGCACCTCCCCAGACAGGTCAGAGCCAGAGCCTCCTGACCGGCGAAGCCGGTGACGTCGGATTTGGTTCAGATGATTCTGTTCGGTGGACGAATCGTGTAGAAGGAAGAAACAGGAAGGCGATGGTGTCGGCTGGGCACAGAGAGCGTGAAGTCTGGAAGTTCAAGTCCTGACTCTGCCGATCACAAGCTCTCACCCTGGACCAGTGACCTTCTCCAGGATTCAGTCTCTCCATCTATACGATGCAGATGGGGATGGTCGTAGTATTAACAGCTCATAGGTGGCCGTGAGGACTAAAGCCGTCATCAGATGTAAAGGGCTTGGAACGAAGCCGGCGCGGTCTACACAGTGGATGTGAGCTGTTGTCCTTGCGTGGCCTCCATCCTCCTCGTTAGCAGGTGTTTATCTTCCCTGTAATGAGCACATTACTCCCCAAAGTCAAACATACTAACAAGAGAGGGGATAAATCACGATATATTTCAGTAAAAGTACTTAATCCTCTTAGGGAGTTATTAGTAATTTTTACTGGTGAGTATTGGTTATTTCAAGAGTATGATCTATTAGAAATTGTGACTCAGAACCAGTGGCAAAAAGCCTTAGCAACTCAGTTTTGTTTCATCAGACTTAATACTGACAACAGTTTGAATCAAACATGATCTAAATAGCCATTTATTCTTTAAAATGATACCCTTTATGGTCCTAAAGATGTTCTAAACCATGTTATAAGGCAGGATTTCTCAAGCTAGTGTTCACAGCCATATTCTCATGATTCCATTAAAGAATTCTTTGAATTTAGAGGTGATACTTAAAATGAAATTATTTTAGCAGTAATAATGACTAAACATCTAGTTTATAGGGCTACATCACAGTTGAAAGATATTTTCATACAAGAAGATTACATTTAGTGCTTCTAAGACAGTTTTTCTTCTTTTAATTCTAATTTCTTCTAAAAGGCTGAGGATCAATTTATAAAAAGGCCTTAAACGTACATTCCAAAGTATGTTAGCCTGCAGGTACAATAAAGGCCTCAACATCAATTGCTGACAGCATCAGGAAAAAAAAAAGCTCATGTATTAGCAACTGAAACAATATCCTGTAACTCAGAGATGGCCTCAGTGACGTGATTTCAAACCCTAACCCTAACCCAACCCTGAACCTAACCCTAACCCTAACCAAGTAGTCTGAACTCCTCTAACAGTACAATAAGGACAAAGATAAGAGAAAGGGCATTTAGAGTTTGAGTGATACACCTAGGAAACATATTATTACTCACCATCTGCTTCTCTAAAATATGCCTGGACGTGATTCCTAGTGACAGAAGGTGAGACCAGGCAAAGTCTCACAACTGTCAAGGATGGTCCCACTGAAAACAACAATCACCATCTTGCTGAAGTGACTTTGCTGTTTCAGCGATTGGTCATCAAGTTTATGATGCGCTATTTCCTCTCTTCCACTTGACATCGATGAGTACTGGTTATAAAGGTGGCAACTGCTTTAGTAATTAGGGCACCAAAAGAGCATGTGAAATTAACTGTGCTTCTTTGCAACTGCCTAGTATTTACATGCAGGGTGCAGCAAGGCCTCTTTATCATACAGCTACGCTCAAGTCTCTTTGAGCTGAGGAATAATGGATGAAAACATCTAATATAAACCTGGAATTTTTCCAACTATCTAGATCTCATTCATACAATAGGTTTTTGATGGAGTCTTCCTGTAATTAATGACTTAAAATCTGTTCTCTTCATTAGTTGGCAACTTGTTAGGAAAATCAAAATTTAATAGATGAGTCCTTTGAATAGCATATGAGCTTTTCCACTGTGATTTGGATACAAAGCATGAATTCAGTTACCTTGGCTCCAGTATTCTAAAATTCAAACCTATTATAACATCAGTAGAGTTGTATAAAATCAGAAAATATCAATATCAGAGACTGCCAAGGCCATCATCACCAAAATCCGAAACGATGCTTCTTGTCTGTAGCATGTATGGATTTCCTGGGGCTTTCCAACTGAAGGTTGAATTGCTCCAGAGATGCAAAATTTACTACCACCCAGGACAGGGTTGAAAAAGTGTAAACCTCTACTGTAAAAGTAATGTCTGAGCAGATCAGAGGAAGGAACGTCTCAAACGAAAGCGCAGGGCTCTCAGCCCTGAGGTTCTGGGCAGAGTGGGAGGTGTAGAAACACCTGTTCAGTGTGATAGAAAAAGGCAAGGCTGCTTAGCAGTGACACGGCTCAAGGGACAGAATCATTGTCGTCGCTGCATAAATTTTTAATTTCCCCAAAGAGAACTGCAGGCGAGAGGCGGAGCATAGAAGGAAAGTCTTCTCAGGTGAGATGTCCGAGGCATGACCTTGGGATTTAACTGTGAAGGAGGCAAGCCTGGGGCGAAGGTGTCATCTGTGGAGGACACACAGCTCAGCTTCTGGCCCCGGACTGGGAATGCAGGAGCATCCCACGGACGCCCCAGAACGCCGCTGAGCAGCTGGGAGGAAAAAGACCGGCTGGAAAGTAGAAAGTAACTAATACCGTCATAAAACTGTCAAAAACCCTCTTTGGACAGTGGGTTTCAGTAATCCTATTAATCACCCTCACGAGGTTTACAAGGTTACTAGCAGATAAATAAGGTCACTTGTTTCCTTAAAGGGTTTGGATTGGCTTTATAGTTAAGACTGTTTCAGAAGATAGAAGATGGAAATGGAAACAAACTTCACAGTAAGTTTAAGGAGCACAGCATCCCTGGACAGCTGGGGATTTTCCCTCTCGCTGCGTTCTCAGCCCAACCTTCGACCTCACTCAGAAAACATGCATTGATGTGACTCGTGGCACCGAGTCCATTCATAAGAAATAAACCGTCCTGTGAATGGTTTATTTAAAGCCAATATTTCTATCTATATACCTCAAATTATATTTTTCAATTTGTTTTTAATAAATGAGCATTCTTTCTGCTGCTGAATAAATAAAACTAGGAACAGCAAGTAAGTCAATAGTCCTTTGAGTCATAAAAAGCCATTTCCCTCATTCTTCTCATCATTTGTAAGCATTTTAATCGAAGTAGAAGGTGGTACTTTCTTCAGACTCAGGTAACCAGAGTGAATCTCCTTCATTGCTCAGGATGGCAAATCCATTCGTTTGTTTATGGCTCGTAGTAACAGAATATTTACATGAATTATTGCAGTGGAAGGAAAAGATGCCCCCCTGCGCCCCGATCTCACGGAACCTCTTCCAGTCTGTGAAGTTAGCACAAGAGATAAGAGGGCTTCTGCTGACGAGGAGGTCAAGACTCAGCTCGTTAGTGATTTGCCCAAATTCACACGCTCGGAAGTGGAGCAGCTGCTTCTAAACCCTAGTGTGTGTGTTGTTTTGTTTTGTTTTGTTTTTTGCGGTACGCGGGCCTCTCACTGTTGTGGCCTCTCCCGTTGCGGAGCACAGGCTCCGGACGGGCAGGCTCAGCGGCCATGGCTCAGGGGCCCAGCCGCTCCGCGGCATGTGGGATCTTCCCAGGCCGGGGCACGAACCCGTGTCCCCTGCATCGGCAGGCGGACTCTCAACCACTGCGCCACCAGGGAAGCCCTGTTTTTGTTGTTTTTTAGCCAAAACTTCAAATCGACTCTCTTTCCTGACTTCCTGCTTCAGGTCCTTCTTTGGAATGAAGTCAAAGTTACAGAAACATACATACCACTGCTGTTGGGTCTACTTGAACATACTAACTTTTTACAGCATCTTGAAGTACAATAATGTGTTTTATCAGTTTTTCTACGATGGTTCCTTATACGGCAAGCCTCAGGACATCCAGAGCTCTCCAAAGACCAGGATTAAGAAACAAAAAAGAAAAACAAAAACCCTTTTCCAGTACTGCTAAGAAGTCCTGGTGTTACAATCTTGAATGAAAACCAGTGCTTCTTCGTCCCCCACAAATGCTTTCCTGCAGTGGGCAGAGAAGCTGATGGGTCCTGGGGGAGTGATGACCCTGAATGAAATAATTCCCCTGAGGCTTCAGGGGGGAAACCCTTCTGAAGCAGCGAGACCACCTGTCGTGATTAGAACGATGTCAAAGTGACTGAGAAGCCCTTGTGCCCGAGCAGCGGTTCCCAGGTGTGGTCCTTGCTCACCTGCATCTCAGTCATCGAGCAGCCACAGTGACAAACGCAGATTCCAGGCTGCCGTCCTGAGCCAGGTTCTCCGGAGCTGGTCTCTCTGTTTGTTTCCTAAGCAGTTCTATAGGAGCGCCTGGCGGACACCAGAAATTCAGTGATCACCTCAGCCTGATACAGCAGGCTTGGGGAAAATAAGCGATGCGAATCCACCTCACCTGGGTCTGATTAATAAACTAGAATGTTCTCAAGAGCAGGGACTATATCTGACTCACTTATGTGTCTCAGGGCTTAGAGACGGCCTAAGTGATCACAGAAGCTCAGTAACTATCGGCCGAACACATGCTAGAACAGAGTTTCTCAAACATAGACAAGGAATTGAATAAATATAAATAAGTATGGAAATAAATGGGAGAGAAAAAGGATCTAAAAAACAAAGAGTGGAGATATGTATATGTATAACTGATTCATTTTGCTGTACCACAGAAACTAACACAATATTGTCAATCAACTATACTCCAATAAGAATTTTCAAAAAAAAAACAAAAAGAAAACCAAAACCAAAAATAAATAAATAAATACATAAATGGGGGAGAAAGGCTGGTTCTACCTTAAATACACTGCCAACTAATAAATGTAGACTATTGATAAAAGTGGAAAATTACCATTAAGCAAACACACAGGAATAATTGTTGCAATCAAGAATCAGCAATGGGGCTTCCCTGGTGGCGCAGTGGTTGAGAGTCCACCTGCCGATGCGGGGGACACGGGTTCGTGTCCCGATCCGGGAAGATCCCACATGCCGCGGAGCGGCTGGGCCCATGAGCCATGGCCGCTAAGCCTGCGCGTCCGGAGCCTGTGCTCCGCAACAGGAGAGGCCACAACAGTGAGAGGCCCGCGAACCGCAAAAAAAAAAAAAAAGAATCAGCAATGGATGCTAAAATTAGATGTTT